>NW_024344378.1:30337745-30791043 GCF_902729225.1 Pteropus medius | reverse complement strand
ATAAACCGCATCTGCTGAGCACTGTGCTGAACTACAAAATCACTGATGCAGTAATCCCTTTTACTCTTGTCATGGTCTCACAGAGGTTGAGGAGAGAAGTTACTACCTTAGCAGGAAGTGGAAATGTTCCCCACCCAAGCACAGGATTCCTCAAGAGAATGGCTTTTTGTTTTTTTTTTTTTTTTTATCACAAGGGATGGAAAGGATGAAATCTAGCCTCCAATTCCTAATATTACTATTTTTAAAAATTCCAAAGCAACTGCTAGGTAAAGGAATCAAGTTACCTCCAACCTCTCAGTAGCTGGTGCTGCATCACTCACAGGAATCATAAAACCATGGAAAGTTTCTGAGTAAAACTGTTTAGACAAAATGTTTCACAAAAACATTATTTTGAACATACAAATGTATCAGTGAAAAATAGGACTACTTAAAATTAGACTAGGACCCAAGTAACATAAGTTTTCCCCCTCTTGATTTTATTTATTTATTTATTTATTTATTTATTTATTTATTTATTTATTTATATTAAGTTTATTGGGTAACATT
The DNA here is from genome assembly GCF_902729225.1 of Pteropus medius. Taxonomy (NCBI): domain Eukaryota; kingdom Metazoa; phylum Chordata; class Mammalia; order Chiroptera; family Pteropodidae; genus Pteropus; species Pteropus medius. Next base: position 30,790,497 of record NW_024344378.1, on the reverse strand, counting down.
GGTTAATACAATTATATAATTTGCAGGTGTACATTATAATTTGACATCTGTATATTCTATTGTGTGTTTACCACCCAAAATCTAGTTTCCTCCAGCTACCATTTATTTGATCCCGTTTATACACTTCCCCCTTGATTTTAAATAAGTGCAGTAACAATCCAAGAGCAATCAGCACAAAAGGGCACTAAAGTTTCTTTTAAAGTGAGTAATTTGTGTAAGAACGCATCAACTTAGCAACAACATGTTCCAGAATTATCCACGATTGACACTGACATAATAGTCTAATGAAAATCAGCTATTTTCCCTCCACTATTCCAATACTTTGGTTGAAGATGGGGCAAAGGGAAATGGTTTCTGAGAGATTCATCAATTCAAGTGAAACCTTAGACTTAAAATAATTCATGATAAACATTTTTATTACTCTTTTTACCTGACTTCTACATACATTCATTAATAGACACACCTCACTATCCCCAAACTTCATTCAAGAAGAAAGTATTTGAACATGATAAAAGAGTTAAAGACATTAGCAAAGGCTGTATGAAATTATCTACATGGAAGAACCATACTAAATTACTCCTGTCTCAGCAGATTGCTTTCTCATCACTGAGTCCCACATGAAGGGGAAAGTCAATTTCATTACCAAGCAACATTTTCAATCACAGGCTTTAAATTATTCAACATCAGAGTTAAATTTTCCCAGGTATTTTATGATTGGTCTACCTCAATATCTAGGTGATATTTAAAAATTTTGTTGTGAAAAAGGGGAAGGAAATACTCCCAAACTGAGAAAATTGTGTTAACCATGAAACACGAATCCACTCTGCATGGTGTTCAATGCCAAGTACAAAGGTTTCCCAAAGCTCAATGGTTACATACCAATGAAAAATTAGAAAATTTTCTGAAATTATCTATTGTCCCAGACCTATAGAATTAATAAATGCAAATATTAATTCTTCTAAACCTTTTTAAAAACAGCAGATTCCACTAAGAATAACTATACATAAAAACAGCAGATCCAACTAAGAATAACTATAAATAATAAAAAAAAGGAACTGGAAATTCCTCTTTCTCTTAAGACTGAATTTGTTGTCTATAAGCTAATTTTTTTTCCCTGCCTCTCGTGCTGCATCAGAATAGAAGTGTATTAATTAAATGATTAGAAAGAAAAAGAGCAGTTATAGTATTTTGCATACCAAAGGGCCCTAAAGGCTTTCACAGCCTTATGGTAAATGCAGCCTTATGGTAAAAAAAGAGCAACCTAAAAAAATTATTCATGCCACTTTTATTTATAGTGCTGAAATGACTAATTACTTGCCAACTTCTATTTATAGAGAATTCTCTTCAAGAAGCTCAAAGTATTTTATAGATGTCTCTAATTGATCTTTGCAATTTTACAGATGTTAACGTTATTTGTAAAATTAGAAATCCTATGGAACATAAATTAAAAGCAAACTGAACTAAATCAGCTGAGTAAAGGGTAGAGCTTAGAAGAGAATTCAGCTGTGTTCTGTCTCTTCAGCCATATTCAATATTGTTTTAAAATATATTTGGGCCCAAGCAGGGTTGGGCCTGGTTAGTACTTGGATGGGAGATCACCTAGGGAGATCAGGTGCTGTAGGTGTGAAAAATAAAAAAAATAGAGGGATTGTAAGCTGATAAGGTCCTTGCAATCTATGAGATCAACAAAGAGTTGACTGGCCTAAAACAAACAAACACACAAACAAATAATAAATAAACAAACAAAATTATATCTATATATAAATATATAGATATAATTATATAAATATATATATATATATTTGGGTCCAGTAGAAAGTAACTCACAACACGCAATCCTAAGCATTTTCTTACCTTTTAACAACTATACTGAGATATAATTGAATCAAAAACAGAAAAAAACTGCACATACTTAATGCAAACAATTTGATGAGTTTGTATATAGGCATTTTCAACAACTAATTTTAAATACAATTCGTGTAGCCCAACAATTTAGTTGAAATCCAATATTACAAAAAAAAATAAAAAATTACCGACTTCACCTTTCATATCAATCATAGGATTAAAAGAAATTTTGAGGAATCAATTATTTTGTTAGCTTATTTTCATTCATTCGCTTACTATGTATCAAGTACATATTGTGTGCCAACCAATGTGCTAGGCACTATAGTTTCAATAACTGGCAAAACAAACACATTGAGTTTCAAATTACAATCTCACTGAAGCAGCCTAAATTAAAATAACCTTCCCTAATTGTACACATGTCTGAAGAAGATTCCACACTTTTCATAAGTAACCCATTTCAGTGTTAACAACTTTCAACAGACAGAAAATTCTTTCATTTCTGACATAAGTCTTTCATTCTACAATGCCATCTAATTCTTACTGGACATTCCATGAACGTGACGTTTTGGTCAATATGCAAAGATCATTAGTAGGATTCTAGAATATTATTTAGTTTCCCCCAACCTCCTCTTTTCTATACCAAGTTTCCTCTAATTATCATTATGAAATTCTAGATAGTATGAGATTTTGCTTGAGTTCCTATCATCACAGTGACTTGTTCATCTAGAAATATTACACATGTATGTGTCAGGCACTATACTAAATTGATCATATAACTGTACACAATGAAGACTGATCCTGCTCTTCTCATGTGATGTTTAAACTAGTATAGTAACTCTTTGTTCCTTGATAAAACAGATTAACTCACATTTTATAATCTGAACTCTATTAATTCAGTTTTACATTCCTTCTCCTACATATATCTTGTTTTCATATATACACTATATAAATAATATACAAGCTGTAATAATAAATATGTTTCACATATATAATGTATATAAAACTATGTATATCTATAGATAGGTAGATAGATGATAGACAAACAGACAGATAAATGATAGGTGATAGATAGCAATGTATTATTTTCAATTTAGAACAATGTGCACAATATACTACTAAACCTATGTCAACAAAGACATTGGAGCTCTATAGGTAGAAAAGATTTGTCATCACATTCAGAATGAAGTGCTCCTTTACAGGATTTATGATATTAGGTGTAATTTGACTTCTCTAGATCTCAACTAAATCATCTCTTAAAGTAACATATACTTCACAGATTTATTGTAAGGAATAAATGAGACTAATTTTAAGTGCCTAGAATAGGGCAGAAACATAACAAATATTAAATTTTCTTTCTTTTTCTCTCTAGAGATAAGATTACAGCCAGCTGTGAACTCATCTAGTCATTTGTCATCTGGGTCATATTTCAGCTAGCTTTGTTGATGCATACAGTAGAACTTCCCATGTTCAGTTATTTTAAGATAGCTAGTTTTGCTCTTCCTATACCAACAATGACAACAGGTATATTTAACTTTGAGCAAATGAGACATATTTAGAGTTTAGGAAGTATATAATGAGATGCCTCAGGATTCAATTAATAAGAGAAGGAATTGCATTCTACTGCCATAAGTAAAAGTATTACTTGATTTGGAAAGAATTTAGTTGAAATTATTTTTCATTTTCTATAAAATGACATTGAATAATGCAAAGTTTTGTTCAAATCTAAATCTGACTCAGATTTTCCCCTCATGTTTTTTCCAGCTTTTCTCCAAATGTAAGAAAGTTCTTAGATTTGTGGTACCTTGAAAAGAGAAAACAGGATAGAGTAAAACAGAATCAGTTTTTGGTTCTGATTATGCCATTTACTAATTCTGTGATATTGGGCAAGTTATCTCAACATATTGAGACTTGTTGCTATAAAACATGGAAAATATATACCTTACTTTTAAGGTTATTGAAAAGGTTAACCAAGAATGTACATAAAGCACTCATTCCTGGTCCCTGGTCTACTGCAGGCACTAAAAAGTTTTCATTTCTCTACTTCCCTCAATACTAAATATCTAGAACAAGTGCCACATCTCAAATGCATTGCTAAATTTTGTATATTACCAACCTAGATCAGTGTTTCTTCAAGTTGAAAGGCTCAATCTCTTCCATAAAATATTGCTATCAGAATAATAATGAAGATTTGGTTTTAAATATTCTCCATGCTTTTTGAATTATGGAGCATACAGTTTCCTTTAAAGGGATCACTCACATAAAAATTCTGACTTAAGCAAGTTCTTATTTTGAACAATGAAAGCAGATTAAAATGTATTTCCTTCTCAATCTTTCAGCCAAGAATAATAGCAGAATCATGAGAAATTTCAGAGTAGAATACTTGTTTGGCAACCAGTCATCCTTGACCAGCCTTTAAAATTATGAGGGACACAGAATTAATGACCAATATGTCATTTATATTTTCACACACAAAGAAAATTTAAGAGCTGCTGACAGCTAAATTGTCCATTTACTGCAATTTCAAATACACCTCTTAAGTATTTCCTGCTCCTATTTTCTCTCCTGCATTTTATGCTCACTGCCCTACTTACTTTAGGTCTTCATTATCTTCTGCCTGCATGTGCCAATTTGAGAAACTTTTTTTCCTGGCTTCTCAGCATTTATACTCAACTTCTATAATCCATTTTTTCCCCACGTTGCTGATGGTAGAACAAACTTTCTAAAAGACAAATAGACTATGCCAGATACCAAAATCTTCAGTAGCTTCATAACTGGATGTTTGTGTTATAAGAGAGCCAAAATTTCAGGAGCCAAGACCCAGAAGAGAAGGGAAGCAGAGAAGAGTAAGCCTGATGTTGTATCATTTGATAATTCCTAAGTGGAACACCCAGCAGAAAATGGTGGCCGACAGCTAAGAAATTAGAAGAGCATTAGGCAATTTTACAATTATGGGAAGACAGAAATTGGAGTTTGGGGCCTGCTAAGTAGGAAGCACCCCGGCTATGCCAAACTTTCTGCTGAGATTCTTGCAGGGCTGCACCCTAAGAGAAAGGTGAGGCAGAAACTGATAAGATCAAATGGAAATCCAGGACTTGAGTCAGCTCAATCCCGGTTTGGTTTAGAATGACCAGCCCTTTCTCTAACAGCCTTTCTTTCATATGGAAACGAAAATCTTCTCTAGAGGATTAAAACATTAAATAAAGCTACTAAAAAGTTTCTACATGTAATAGTCAAAGTCAATAAAATGTTACTAGCCATTCCAGGAAACAGGCATTTCAAAAGAAAAAAATTATAGAAATAGATCTATAGGTGGGCTGGATAGTAGTTATAAGACATACACTTTAAAAAGCTATGATTAGTATGTTCAAGAAAATAGAACAAGGCTATTCTACCTATATACCTGATCCGTCTCAGCCTTGTCAATCTCCGTGAATGGCGCCACCATCTAATTAGGCCAAACTCTAGAAGTCACCTTTGACGTCTATTTTCCCTCAATCCATCAGTAAATCCAGCTGGCCCTTCCTCATGTATACATTTCTTAATGTCTACTCCCGATCTCCTCAGCTGCAACCCTAGCCTAAGCTACCATAATATCTCACTTGGGTTTCTGGCAATAGCCTCCTACTAGCCTTTGAGAATCTACTCTTACTGTCTTACAATCATATGTCAACTTGACTGAATCCTTTTTTAAAGTCAGTTAGATAATGCTACTCTTCTACTTAAGATACTTTAGTAGCATCAAATTCTACTAAGAAAAAAACTGAAAATGTTTATTTTGATCTGAAAGTCCTACATAATTGACCCTATCATCATTCTTCTATTTCAGTGGTTTTTCAGCAAATGATGATTTGGCAACACCTAGGACATTTTTGTTGTCATAACTGGAAGTGGAAAGGGGACTACTGATATCTGTTGGATAGAGACCAAGGATTCTGCTAAATATACTACGATTCAGAGGGTGACTTCGCAAAACAAAGAATTATTTGACCCAAAATATTAATACTACTGAGGTTGATGAAACTTCATCTAACATGATATTCTATCAAGTCATTTTATTATAGATCATTTGCTTTGTTTTGTTCCTTAGAACAAGCCCAACCCATTCTCACCACCAGGCCTTCTAAAGTTGCTATTTTCTTCACCTAGAATAATCTTCCCAATGACTGTCACAAGACTAGCTTCTTCTTATCAGTTAGGTCTTGAGTCATACAACCTCTCCTGTCTTCTGGGACCATCCCTTCTAAACTAGGTTTCTCTATTGCCTTCCATACTTCTTTCAATAGCTCTTTTCTTAATCCATAGTTTATTTTTGTGCATTTGTCTATTGTCTACCTCCCCTACAAAAATATAAACTCAATGAATACACAGACCTCCTCCATTTTATTTACTCCTGTATGCCCAGAGACTTAAATGGAACTAAGGTCATAATAAATAGTCAAAAATAATTTGTTGAATAAATGACCAAGTCCATGCAGTCAACATAGGTCTTCATTGACTTGACAAAAGATGCAGCTAGACTGTATTTCATTCCTAGGACCTTGTCTGTAACTAATGTGTATCCATCCCTCTGATCTTTCTCCTCCTTGTTTATCACTCACAGAATTTGTTGTCATTGAAACTTGGTTGTGTCCTCTACCATTTATTTATTGAGTATTCATTACATACAAAAAAAATGCTAGGCATAACACCGTGACATAGATGGCATTCTAATTCAACAGAGGAGACAGATGAGGGCAGTTTAGCAACATTCTTGAATTGACACAGCGGATCATTTTGAAACAGGCAAATAAGAATTACACTCTAGCTGTTAATTTCAAGCGAACAATTTTTTTTTTTTTTTTTTTTTTAGGTTGAATAGGACTGAGATTGCACCAGCATCTCAGCATAATTTTCCTATCAGGAACAACCATAAACATTATTACATGGATATTTCATGATTTATCTATTCTGCTGATTGTTTGCAGACTTTGCTCATTTATACTGATCATTCTCCTTATTTATAAAAATTGTTCACCTAAAATTTGAAGATAACTTGAGTCTACTAGAAATGAACGAGGATTAGTAATACAAATAATGGCTCTGAATGTTTCGTGAACAGAATAAAATTTCTTATTTTCTATTTTATCTTCCTCACTTGTTAATGTAATCTAAATACTTTACATATGCTGTTTGTAAAATATATGTAACTGGGAATATGATAGTTATTTTTTGTCTTCCTTATTAGTATATAAATTCATTTATTCCAGTTGTTCTCATGAGGATTTGGGGAAGGCCATTTTATTCTCCAAGAAACATTTGCCAATGTCTGGTGACAATTTTGGTTGTCACAGCTAGGGAAAGGATACTGACATCTATAGCTAGAGGCCAAGAATTCTACTAAACAGTCCAGAATGCATAGGACATCCCCCACAACAAAGTATTACCCAGCTCAAAATGTAAATAGTGCTGAGATACAGAGACCTAGATTTATCCATAAGTCCAAAGTGCTGAACATAAATCCCTAAATAAATTCCCAACAAATTGAAGTTAGAGTCATTTTTCTTAGCTTAAGAACTTGAGAACACTCTCTTCCTTTGTGATGTATGACTCTTGACCACCCTTTTCTGAAACAGATCTGCTTCATCTAGATTTTAAACCTGTGGAGGCAAGTCACCCTCTTCCTTATTGATGTCTGCCAATGCTTAGCAACTGTGTTATCAGTACTTGCCACCTTGCCACATACTTTGACATTTTGCAGATTTGAACTGTTCTCAAGTCTTTGAAAGCTAAATAATGACTTCATCAAGAGCACAGACACCATGCTTTGCTTTGCCTTTAAGTTTTAGAATAAACTGCCTACCTTTTTTTTAAACTAAAAGGAGGCTAGTAAATACTTTACTTGAATGGTGACCTGGAGCCACACCCATGTTTTTAATATTTTTGTGATAAAAACGTTTTCTCTGATAAACAAAAATAGTCATTTTTTAAAAGTATTAAAAAAAAAAAGAAAGAAAGAAAAGCGTAACATTCATATCAAAGGGCGTACTCGAGGAATTTTCAAACAGTGTAATCAGCACCTCAACCAAAAAATAAAATGTCAGGTAGAATGAGGCAAGTCTCTTTTATGTCCCCTTGCAGTCATTATCCCCATCTTCTTTCCCAAAAGTAACTCCTATAATGACTACTACTCTCCACAGAGTAGTTTTGCCTATCTTGGTACTTTGTACAAATGTAATTAAATGACATATTATTTTATAAATGACTTTTTGCTTAATATTATGAGTCCATCTGTGTCATTGTGCATAGTAATTCATTTATTTTCATTGTTGTACAGTATCCCATTGTATGAATATACAATTTATTTATCCATTCTATTACCATTGATAAATATTTGAATTATTGAATTTATGGCAATTATAAACAGAGGTAACACAGTTGCTTTAAATATTCTTGTTTATGATCTTTGGGATATCTATCTATCTACATGTAGTTGACCCTTGAACAATGTGATTTGAACTGTGAGGTCCACTTATATGCAGATTTTTTTTTTTTTTCCAGTAAACATCTGTACTGCTTGCTTTCAATTCTCAGTTGTGAGTTCATAGATGTGAGGGTTAACTATATTCATTGATCTATGCCATTTTATAAAGGGAATTTGAGCATCTGCAAATTTTGGTATCCATGGGAGTAAAGTGGTCCTGGAATCAAATCCCTGCATATACAGAGGCACAACTTAATTTTGGGGGGAGTCAAAAGTTATATGTGGATTGCTGACTAAATGGGAAGTTTGAGCCCCTCACCTCCAAGTTATTCAAGGCTCAACTGCACACAAATTTCTGTCAGTATATGTTCAGTTTTAGTAGATACTGCCAAAATAGTTTAGAAAAGAGGATATTGCAATTTCATTCTCGTCAGCAATGAATGGGAGCTCCAGGTGCTCCGTATCCTCACCAGCAGTTGGTATATTGCCTTTCTACCTAGCTATCATATGGTGTTATTAATATCTTGATATAGTTTTAATCTGTATTCCTATTATGACTAATAAGGCTAAACACCATTTCATATGTTTACTGACCATTTGTGTATCCTTCATTATAGAATATTTATTCGTCTTTTGCTCTTTGTATTAGATTACCTCTTTTTTATCAACTCATAGGCCTGATATTCTATATACAAGTTCTTTGTGGAAAATAAGTAGCTCAGACATCCTACTCCACGGACTGTTTTTTCATTTTCTTGTGACTTTAATGAATAGAAATTCTTAATTTTAATGTAGTCAAATTCTTAATTTTTATCAGTCTTCTCCTAAAATTGTATTGTTGTTTGTTGTTGTTTTAATCAGTAAAATCCAGTGAAAATAGCTGGGTATTACAAAACTTTGAGTCTTGGTGCATATTGTATGATTCTTTCAGTGCTGATTCTCCTACGCCACATCTCATTGTGTACATCAGGAGTGCCAGAATTTATGAGTCTACCAATATCTTATGTCCATAGACTGTTCTGTTGTACATTAAATAAGGTATTACAACTTACTGTTAAACTGTGTAAAGGAAAAGCTTGAAAATTTCTGTTAAAAACGTCACAATAAAGAGAAAGGTATGTAATATTTTCACTCATTTTCCATTAGTGTTTCAGTGTCTATATTCATGCAATGATTACTACTAACAACCTCTTTAATCGTTTAGCAAAAGTAACTTGATTACAACATAGGAAATGTAACATCAGTTTACTTTAGTGTACAATGTTATCAAAATTTAACAATTCAAGTCACTTCTTGAATAAAATTACTAAAGGTGCAGAAAATAATTAAAAATTTTTTAACTGTATAACAAGCCAAGAAAATAAAGCTTAAGAAGTTAGGTATGTATAATACCATGGATAAGTGAAACCTCTCTGATAATTCAGTTTTTCCCCATTACATCATATGGGGTAAAGCATCAAGTATAACTATTTGTTCATATATACATGTACATACTTCGAACTACTTTTTGTCAATGGATTATTTTCTATGAAAATATGCTTATCTTAGTAATTGTCTTCCTTGGTTGATCTGGATCTGATATTATCTGTTACCATATAATTTTATTTTTACTTTATCGTTTTTCATCTGAGTATAATTTGTACATCTGCAATAGGCTTAACTTTTCTTAATTTTGACTCTAATTATAGAAATGGAGTCCTCAACCAAGTTCTATTAATAATGCTATTAACTGGTAACTACATATTTCCCCATTACAAAGTTAAATTTTAATTATTATTTATTACACAGTGTATGTTACCAGAGGAATCAGCACATAAATAAATTCAAGTTTCTCACATATAATGAAATCATAAAACCCAAGGGTTCTATTCAATTATACTGAAGAGCAGGAAGTTATTTTCTTGCTTTCCAAAGAGAACAGCCTCAGCAGATGGAAAATTAGATATTTCTATATCAAAGTCCATCATAAGCTTGTCAAATTAAGTTGAAAAAAAAATGGCCTAGACCTTACTATGGGTTTATGTTAAAGGACCCCCTATGAACTTGATATGCAACTTGAGAACTTCTGAAATGGCTGGGTAAATATTTTTCTTCTTCCAGTAGAGTACATGTAGAATTATAAGACTATGATCAATATGTTGTTTCTTAAACTAGATATACTTAAGTCTTTTCCAATGAGGGACTCGTCTTTGAAAGAGGAAAAAAAAATATATAGGCAACATTTACAACATTACAAGATTTTCATTTTAAAGCCCTTTTGTTTAAGACTTTTGATTGCTTTTACGTCTTTTTATAAAAGCAAAAGGGTTATCTTGCACATTTGGTTTTCAAATAAAGTGCAACAAAATGGTGATGAGTATTATCATTTCTGTCCTTAAAGCAATGAGAAAAGATATTGATATTTACCCTGATTTTGTAAGTCGACTCATTTAAACTCACAGAGGCTGAGCTTTGGGTAGTGGACAACCCCTCTACCAGAAGCTCTCTCTCAGTCACTCAGTCACACTTGTCCAAGTACCTAAGTATTCAGAAAATTGAAGAATCCCACCTTTAGGCAGATGTAGAATAAAGGTGTATCAAAATATTTTGTGGTACTACATTTAGTAAGAAATAAAGGGAAGATACTTCTGTAGTTGGTTTCTTGATATAGCACAATTTGCTTCATTAGGATTAAAAAATATAAATCTAAGTATGGTCTTGGCCAGATCGGTGAGACAAGCTCCACTTTTGGTCTGATCTGAGAAGTATATTTCCTCTTATGTTAAATCTGTTGTGATATGAAATTCTGATAATGGCAATGAATGTAATGAGAAGATAGAGTCCTAGAAGTATCAGTACCCACCAAATCCTTGTGCCTCATGTCAGTTCTTACCAAGAAACTGTATTTCACTATTGAACCCAACCTAATAATTTACCAGAATTCCTAGCGCTGTTAGATAATTCAGATTCAGAACAGGACAAAACAATTGAGACAGAATTTCTCAGAGAAAGAGATGAAAGGAGTCATCTAGGTGGATAACAACATAGACCCTAGCCCTAACACTGTTTCATCACATTTATGACCATCGAGTATCCTATATAAAAAAAGCTTTTGACTAGAAATAGCCGGTGTTTTGTGTGTGCATGTGTGTGTATGAGGGAGAGAGGGAGAGAGGGAGTGGGGAAGAGAGAGGGAGAGGAAGGGGAGTTGGGGGAGCGAGAGAGCGAGCGCGCGCGAGTGAGCACGCGCACGGGCATATGAGCAAGCACTGATTGTGGTATAATGTGGCTTTGGTGATAATCAGACTGTAGTTTCTGTACCTGTTCTGTCATTTGGCATCTGGATGACATGAAGGAAGTTATTTATTTTGTTTCACCTTAGTTTTCTTATACGGATATAATATCCTTCATTTCACAAAGATGGGGATTAGATGAAATAACATTTGAAAGTATCTGATTATGTGGAGAGAATTCAAATGCTACTTTTCATTCTCTGAATAACGAAAATAATAAAAAGGTACCTGCTTTGGCCAGAGTAAAGTTATCAGATTATCGAGTGATATATTTATGTATGTGACACACATCACTCAGTATTCTGGAATTGATCTTAAAAAATATAAAACAAAAGTGGAAAGTGGGATTAGAGAAAGAGAAATTAGAGGTATCCCTATAAGTGGTTCAAATCTCACAGTTAGAAAACATAAGATTCAGATTCTGTAAACAAATATTTCTAGAACTCTCCATTTTGTTTTTGTTCCCAGAAGACACCAGGAGCTTATTATATAATTGAGTCATATAAAAGAGCATAGTAATTTATACACAGTTTAAAATATAGTCATCAAATGTAAACCAGGTTTATAAAAACATTTCCAGATACCATGTCTGTGAACGTAATATACACATCATTATTGCCACAGAGCAGCCAGAGATCTCTACATGAGATGAAATTATAACAATTCATCAACTTTTGTTTCTCTAAGAATTAACATTCCAGAGGCACTGCAACTCATTTTGTCAAGAGGCATCTTCATTTACTTCTACTTGATTTTTTAAAAAATCAGGAGAGAAATAGACAATAGGGAATGATGGAAGGATTCAAAGGTTGATGGCTTGATCCTTTTCAAATGAAGGCAATCAGCATCTGTTCTTTTATTATTGATGGAAAACATGAAGGCCAACTTGAACATAAACTTAGCACTTCCTAACCTCATCAGTACATATGAATCAATATGTGCTTAAAGACATATCCTATGGCGTGAGAATACACATACAGATATACACCGGGAAGCAGTATTTTCATATATATACATGTGTATGTGTCTGTTTATTCATATGCATACAAAAATGTATCTCTTTGTCTATCTATTTGCCAACATATCTACTATACTTGGAGTAAAAAGACTGAAGTTCAAGCCCTAGCTTTACTTGTTATTAACTCCCCACTAGACTGTAATCTCCACAAGAACAGAAACTCTGACCACTGTGTTCATTGTTTTGCAATTTCTCCTGGTAGAATTTCCAAATAATTGTTCAATAAACATTTCTTGAATGAATAAACAATAAAGATTTTAATGTCTTCTTTGTTTCAGGTGCTGTGTCATCCTTTTAAATTAGGTGTTTGCACTTAATTCTTAGAACCATACAATAAGGTAGAAATTATTCCCCGATTAGACAATTGAGATTCAAACAGGCTGATAGAAATCTTACCAAAGGTACAGTTTAATAAGTGGTAGAGCTCACATAAATTTTCTTTGGTTTTGCTTTCTGCTCCTGTGAGTCAGAATAGCAATGTGGTTGTAAGGAGCAAATTAGATTAGCAATGTGCACATGATTTGTAAAAAAATAAAATGCTATACCAGTAGAAAGTGTTTTTACTCTAACTTCATATGCTTAGGGGCATGATATGTGATCAGCAAAACCAACTCCACTATAAAAACTCAAATGTATAGATGTTCGATGGGGAGAGCTTTAGAATTCTCTCAGTATCCAAAAGACAACACAATAAGCTCATAGAAGAAACTCTTACTGATTTCTAGGGAAATAAAATGCCACGCCCTTTGATCCAATTAATTTGTCAACTATGCAACAATTGTGAAACTATTCAAAACACATATATTGGTCTCTCACTGATTAAGCCACTAATTAAATTAAATGCAGACTTTTAAATTTAGATTAAGTTAAAGGAAATATAAATGCCTAACTTACAATATTTTAAGAGATGTTTCCTTTTTTTTTAAATTTTGGAATACTTGCCAACTAAACTTACTGAGTTTAATAATTCATAAGGTAAACACAGGAATCACACTTTTTATATGGCATCAATAATTATTGACTCATTCAATGAAATATTTTGAGTGAGAAAATAGGCTTACATCTTTTGACATCAGCATATTTCTATGACAAATACTTTAGGAAGTTTAGGAAAGTATAACAAAATAAATAGTAGGGAGAAAAGTTACCACAAGAAGTATCTTCAAAATAAATTATAAAATTATTTTTTTCTCAATAATATTCTAGAAATACAAAACTAGAAATGTAAAGAACAGTGAGAAATCTCATCATGGGTTTATTCGGGATTAGGGAGCAAAAACAATTTTTCTCTCTTACCCATCATGTTGCAAAAAAAGTAGGAGAGGGGGGAAGTATAACTTAACTCTTTCAGAACACAAGGCAAAAATTTTATTATACTGCAGATCACCCATGAACTTGCATGCTGCATCTTAGTCTTAATATTGCAGTAAAATGATAAACTCTTCGAAAGCAGGTTCCAGGTCTTCTATTTTACTTCAACGCCCATAACATCCACCACAGTGATCCATCTCTAACAAACTCCAGAAGCATTTTGATATAGTTCAGAGAAAAACCACATTAGGATTTCTCATTGACAAGCTGTGTGCAAATGACTTTAACTCTCTTGCCTTTGGTTTTATCATTTATAAAATGGAGATAAAGCCACTTCCCTAATAAGATGAGACGTGACAGCACATATAAAAGTTCAACATGGTATGTAGTCCACATTGGATTCTCAGAAATAGTAGTGCATTTCATAACCCTTACTACCATCCCCCTCTCACTTTGTCTCTGTTTTATCTTTCTAACTGCCTCTATAGACACGTTTATGGCACAGAGCCTAATTTGTAGAAATCGAAGCAGTGACATTGAACTTAAGTGATAAAATTGAGACTTGAATCTATGTTTCAGATTTCTACCATGGTGACTTCCCTTGCGTCACATTCAAAAGTTAATCACTTCTTGCTGAGTGTTAGGTTTTGTCAACTGAATTATAGTTCTAAAATATTTTCTTAGCCTAATATATATACATACATATTTATTTTTCCTTTGGTGTAACTGAGCTTCTTTAATGATTGTGTCAATCAGGGTTTAATATGTGAATATTCCAATACACTGAAATAACTATTCAAACAATTATAATGTTGTGAAGGAGTCATCAGCTGTAACATTACTAATGAATATTAATGTCCTATTATATTTGGCTGGCACTGAAATAATAGCAGTTGTCATGTAGCATCAACAATTTTAACCAGGGTGCTCTGCAAAGTCATTTAAAATCTGAAATGCCCTCTAGATTACACTTTGTGGTCAATGCACAACCACAAAGTCAGCTGTGATCAATATAGCTAACATTAATACTATTGGAATAATGCCATAATAAAATGGGCTTTAAAAGAACTAATTCTCCTCTTCTATTGACTCTACTTCTATACAAGGAAGGTTAAATGCCTTCTAATTTGCTCAGTTTGGGTAAAGAGATTTATAAAAACAAGTTTCATTGCTTTTCAATCACATTGGGTGAAATGAACAGAATTGGACAGGAATGAAGAGAGCTAAAACAACAGTAGTATGCAAGTAATGAGGCAGTTTGCTGCCATTTGAGAAAAATCTATTATAAGAAAAATTTATGCCTGTTGGCCATATCCACAAGAGTGACCTGATCATTCAGGTGGGACAAAATATCTAAGGCTTTTAGAAAAAGTCACCCCCACAAAGACAAAACGTGGCTGTTTTACAAATATTTCAAAGCAATCTGGAGGTTTTACCTGTCTATGCCAGTAAAATAGACCACTACACACATCTTTTGATAACTGGTCATTAAGGCATGGTATAGGCACGCTCTCGCTCCGGGCTCTTTCTTTAAGTAATTGGAGTTACTTTTAAAAATATGACCATGAAAGTCTATTTACTCAGGCAGATTATGTGTATATTTTTGTACATGGAGAAGTAAAACCTAATGATAAACACAAATACTGTGTAGTAATCAGTACTTCTCTTATCATCAGTTTATACTAATAATATCAATAACTTTCTTGAGCATTAACTATTGGCCTTGTCCTGTTTAAATGTTCTACATGTACTGTCTCATTTAATCTGCAGTAAAGCTCTGTGGGGTAGCTATTATCATCTGATGTAGTAAACAATAAAGCCAGGATACGAACCTAGGCTGTCAGATTTCATAGCCCAAACACTGAACCATTAAACTACTGTCTTTCAATAGTGTATATTCATGATTCTTTATTTTAAACACAAAAGTATTTAAGTTTAAAAAATTATATGTTTTTGACTGTTAATGTTAATTCTCACTTCCCTTACTTCTTTAGAAGAGGATACCATAAAACATACATGTGATTTGCCAGAAGTACTTTAGAAATTTAGATTTAAAAAGAATGAAGTACAGCTAAAATATGGATCTCCTTTTTTAAAGAAAAAAATCCATTTCTGTCTCAGAGAGGGAATTTTTATCTATTAGATTTCAAATGTACTCATCCTTGAAGAACAGAAGAACAGAAATATGTGTATAATCTTTTTTTTTTTTTTTTTAGAATTTTTATGAGTTTATTTGAACCAAACTGATAACATGTGTGGAAGCAAGACCTCAAATGCTCCCAATATGCATATAATCTTAAGGGTAATTTCTGAGTTAGACAGCAGGAGCTGATAATCAGCAAACCTACCACAGCAGCTGAGAAAGCTAGTTATAGAAGGAGGACTTGGGTTCACAATTTAACACTTACCTCTAGACTTAAATAAACATTTCAAACTGCATAATACTATATCTGCTGTTAATAACTCAGTAAAATCTTTTATAGGTCATAAGCATGATTCCATTGATGAATAAAGTAATCGTGGGATTTAGGTAATACCATCACTCTCATTTTACAGACTAAGAAATTAAAGCTTGGAAGGCTAATGTGAATCGCCCCATCATTAAATTAGTAAAAATGAAATTAATTTCAGTTCTTTCAAATTCAAATACTATGCAGTTTTTAAGCTCTAGAGAATTGCTTCTAAAGAGTGTAGGTATGTAAATGCAAATATATCCCTTGTATCAGCAAACAGCTCAAGATGCATGCTCTATAATGGCAAAAAAAATTTATTTTTAAGTATAATCTGGGTGAGTTAAAATAGCAATTCTGTGCTCTTTGGGGTTGGCACTTGGCAAAACTGAGAACAACATTCTAATGCTTGCATGACTCTGAATGTGCTTGTCTGGCATCAGGAATAGAATTGTCCTGCTTGCCTACACCTTCCTGGTACTTGATTTGAGTTGTCAATGGAACCAGCATATGATCCCTCAGAATATGGCTGCTCAACTCTAATCCAATGAATTTGGAATGACTTCAGGTCTGGGTACAGATGCATTCATTCTCCAATTTGACTTAGACACTGAATACTCTACAGCCTGGAACAAGAGTCAAGCTTGTAAATAGTTCTTTGTTTGTGCTTTTTTCCCCGCTTCTGTTTCTTTTAAGAGTCACAAAACACTAAGAATCTGATAAAATCTATGAGTTTTATAAAAGTACACATAACACTACATGATGTGAGAAATCTCTACGAATTTTTAGACCTATAAAGCCTACCTGTGGACACCTCCTTATTCAGGATAAGTACTTTTGCTGTACAGGAAAAAAAAAAAAATCTGTGCCTATATTCGATTAAGATAAAATAACTCTGTACAGATACTTAAGAAGAGCCAACACTTACCAAATAAATGAAACTAAAATTGGATGAATCATCTTTCATATAAAAAATCTTCTGTTATACAATCTTATGTAAAGAAAGGGAGTTTTTGTCAACAAGCTAATAGCAGGTTCATTCTAGAGGAATAACAAGCCCTTTGTCAAATAACAAATGCTATGTAAGCTATCCTGAAAATTCACTGAATTGGGAAATAGACAAGGAGCCAGCACAAACATGGTAACAATAGGAATAAACAAAGCAGAGATTCATGGACAAGCACAGGTGGAGGGAGCTTGGATGTCAGCATAGGGCTTTCATCAGCCAATACACTTGCCAGTTACAGTAGAAGAGGTTCCACAGGAACCCATCCAGCAGGATGTAACATTCTCAAGATGAAAAAGATCCAACAGATATCTACCTGCAGAAACCTCACTCTCCTTGAACTTCTGAATCATGATATGTTCAGTGTGAGCACTTTCACTGTAAAGTCAGATTCAGAGATACCACAAATATAATTTATGTAATGGTTTCTTTTACCCAACAAAACAACCTATTTGACTAAAAGGAAAAAAATTCCAGTCTGTTGGGCTCCTTGATTCTGTTATAACCCTTTGGTAACAAGGAAGTTGGACAAAATTTCATTTTAAGCAAAAAGAAAAGAGATTTGTCGGAAGTGCATTGCATGATTCAGAATTACAGGGAGACTGAACAGTATAACCATGTAAAGATAGGAATCAGGGAAGTTCTGAGTACTAAGTAACATAAACCAACGAGTGATAATCTTAAAGAAAAATGCAGCTCCAGTGGATTTCTCTTGTTTCTTTCTGTTTGAGATACAAGTAGAGGAGCAAGAGAATCTGAGTGATCTAGCTTAGGTCACATGTTCGTATAATCAAATGACATGGACTATACTTTAACCAGCAGTCTCCAACCATTTTGGCACCAGGGACTGGTGCTCTTATGAGAATGTAATGCCTGATGATCTGGGGTAATGCTGAGGAAGTGATGCAAGCATTGGGGAGCGGCTGCAAATATAGATGAAGCTTTGCTGGCTTGCCTGCTGCTCACCTCCTGCTGTGTGGCCCAGTTCCTAAAATGTCATGGACCAGCAGCAGTCTGCAGGCCCGGGGGTTGGGGACCTTGGCTTAAGGCATTCCAGTTCTCCAGGAGCCTTTAGATTGAGTGGCTTTGGCAACAAGTCTAAATAATATTCCAATCTCCAGGAGCCCAAGTTAAGTGGAATTCAGGACCATTTTCTGCTTTATTCACTTTTCCGTGTAATATTCTTTCTGAAGTTCTTTTGCAAAGATTAAAGATATTATAAAGCAAATAAAATCTGCAAATAGTACATGGGACATGTTTCAGGAGAGGTAAACTAGTGACACTAAGCAATAAGGCAAAAATATAGAAGCAAGAATAATAAATACAAATCATCAAAAAGATTGTGCATTTCTGTGCATTTAACTAAAGTGCAAAAGTATAAGACAGAAGAGTTTTACTGATCCATGTTTTTCATAACTCAAGGCAAAATGAAGAAGGAAAGATGCTGGTTTTACTTAATATATAAGACAGATCTTTCCCAGAATTTTGACAGATAGTGAAGTCCATACTTTAATCAAAGGAGAATTAGTAGGGAAATGTACTGTTCTTGAGGAGAAAAAAGTTAGTTTAGGCTCTAGGACATATTGAATTAAGTAAACAGTTTCCATAGTGTACATTTAATGATGAACTGTTTATATACAAGAAACAAAAGATGTCGTGTTCTTGTAATGTTAGTGAGAAGTATTATAGTGACAAAATGTTGAGATGGAAGTTCAGAGAATCTGTCTCCACTACACATAGCTATATATTCAAGTTTTTATTTCTCCATTTTCTACCATTTGAAAATAAAAGTATCTTTTTAAATGTTGCCAATGCTAAAATGATCAAGTCCCACAGACATAGACTTTGTCTTATGTTAAAAGCGTTAAAGTTTAATGAGTATTTATTTGGGGCCAGGGACTGCACTAAGGACTTGATATTTGCCATTGGGTTTAATCCTTATAGCATAGTATGCTGCAGTATTATTGTGTTCATTCTGTAGATGAGGAAACTGAGAGCCAGAGAGCTCAAGAAACTTGTCCAGGGTCTCATAGCTAGTCGTAGTACAACCAGAATTCAAACCCAGGTGTCTTACTCCAAAGTCGAGACTATATTTCAGAGACGGGCTCTATCATCTTCAAAGTAATAGCATATGAAGGTGCAGTCTGGATACTGCACAAATGCATCTGACCAAAGGAGCATGAAGAGGCTGAAACCAACTGCTCTCCAAACTAGACACCCTGAGGCAGGGCTGCATCAGCTTAGAAGAAGTGTTGCTTTTTCTGTACACAACTATTCATTGGCTGATATGCCCAGAAAGATGGCTTCTTCTATGTCATCCACCATGAGATGGCTCCATGTGGCCTAGCAGTTGCCTGGATGCTTCTACTTGAAGGGTGGCTAAGCGTCTCTGACTCCCACACTGGCCCCTTCACTTCTCAGAGCGTTTGCCACAACTCCCAAAGGAAAACTGCAAAGGACCTTTAACTTATGTTTCTTTGGTTTGTCTTATATGAAACACAGTTGCCTGATCTGCAAAAGCATACAAAACTGTTGTTTCAATATTATGTTAACTTGCTGGTCGCTTCTTTACCTTTTAAAAGTCAGAGCTTAGAGGGTGCCACACAAACAAAAAGTAATGTAGCAGAACTTACTGGATACTCTCTTACTAGACACTTAAATATGTTGGTGAAAGCAGTAAATCTAAAGTACTTCACATCTAACTTGAAAATATTTTAAGCTACACCTTAATTTATTCAAAATAGCTTAAAATTTGTGTGCTCTATTAATTTTTCAATATTCATCAAGTTGGCCACATGGAATCTGAATTGGGTGGACAAAATAACTATCTTGAGTAATATCTATGTCACTTATGTTGGCTGAAGTATAATATCTTAAGCCAGATAAATATATATTTACTGTCTCACTGAGGACAATTTTAGGCCATTGCCAAAGCACTGCATTAATGTTTTAAATTTATTTTTATTATAAGGATAAATCAATGCTTTTTCTTTTTTTTTTTTAGAATCCACACTTAACATTTTATATCTCTGTCCATGTGATAATCCTACTGAGAACTGAGATAATAACAACACATAGTCTTTTTTTCACTTTTGAAATATTATTTGGATCCCATTTTCTCATTACTTTTATAAACCTGGTCATAGCACTTTTCCTTGAAGTTATTGCCCTATATGGAAAGATATCTTTCCTCATGAATTAATACAAATCTGAAACGAGGCCAAAAAAAAAAATCTTAGAAATAGTGTTCAAGTTCAAAGCCACTATAAAATATTCAAATACCATTTTGTACATCCAATGGGTATGCATACTTGAGTTTAATTTGGTAGAACATATTGAAAACAATCTGTTCCATTAAAATCTTCACCTATAGAGGGGATTATAATCAATAATACTGTAATAAGATGACACAGTGACAAATGATTACTAGACTTAGTGCAGTGGTCACGTTGTACACCTGAAACTAATGTATTATATATCAACTATACTTAAAAATTTTTTAAAGAAGTAGAATTTCATCCCTTGATGAGAGGATTATAATTGGCTGGGTTCAGGAAGGAAAAGAATGTGTGACTTCTTTTTTTCAATCGACTATATCCATATTTTGCATTCGCTTTCAGGAAAATAAAACCCAGCGATCTAACTGAAAAAAATTTTTTTTTCCACTTACACTCACAAAATAGCCTTTGAACAAAAATGAGCAATACATTTTACCAAGTGATCTAGGGGTAGCAAAATGCATCATATTGCCTGATGTTTCAAGAGAAACGATAAGCCATCATCTGCTTATTCTTACACAGCAATGGCTAATTACACATAGCATAACAGAAGTAAAATTATAAAGCTGAAATCTCTATTTTTTCTAAGACATAAACATCATTAAGAGAAAAATATTGAAAGCAAACTTTGGTTTAGACATTATTTTGAAGTCTGCTGAAAATTTCCTGGCTTTAGACCTTAAAAAGCAAACATATTAGATAAGAATTGAATCACGAAACATGATTCAAACGTAGGTTCTTCGTCCAGTTAACTAGTAAGTTACAGTTTGTAATTATCATTTTTGCCTGCCTAGCAATATTTACCATCTCCATTTTTTCAGGACTATAAATTATGGTTCTCTGCATCTCCTTTCTCACCAGCTCAGTGAGAGGCAAACAGTCTTATTTAACAACTATGTTAAGTTTTCTAAAAACTCCTCCACTATCATTGATATCACTTTTAGGTTTCTCTGCGGAAAGGCACTTTTACGAATAGTTAACAGATTGTTCCAATATTTACCCATTTATTTTTTTTTAAACAAAAAGAGTTCCTTTTTATTTTTCTTTTATATCACCAACTATACTGTGCAGAAAAACTGTGTTCTATCAAGAGGAAATAGAACAATAAATTTAAAATTGTATTTTTTCTGCATTTTTCTAAGACTAAATAAAAGTAACAGCAAAAGCAAGACACTTTTAAACCCTGAACAACTCCACAATATGAATTTGTGTCCATTCTAACAAGGCTGCTTCAAAGTTGGTTGCACATGGCTAAGAACCAGAAATCTAGAGGCCTTATAATTCTGTGCGAGCGCTCTAGAGTTTTATTTCAAAATACCTGGAAAGAATCCATAGTCTTTTAACAATGGACCATTCATTTAACTATTTATTGAGCAAATGATGACATGTTTTCTAAATAGAATTTAAAGTCTAGTAGGTAAGACAGATAGGGTGCATTTGTAATGACTGCCCACAACAGTCTTAGACAGAGTCAAGCCTCCAATTTTGAATTTTGTGGCTTTGAGAGATGCCTCTTAAATCTGCCAGGCAACTTGGCTTATAATCGAGAAACATACCAGATCCAAGAGAAAGAAAATAAGGAGAATGTTCTTTTTTATCTTTAACTTTAATTTTTCCTCAGAATCAATAAATTATATATGATATATATGAAAATTGAGAATTATTGGGGGGTATTTATTTTAATACCTAGGAAATTTCTTTTCACTCAATACTATTGCCTATGAATCAAAAACAGTAACTTTATTTCTTATCTTTGAAACATGATTTGTTGCCTGATCAATGTTGTTCTGCCTGCCTCGTTACCATCATTTCACCTTTACAGAATAAAGTAGCAACAACAAAAAAAAGATGGATTTTAACACTTTTAGTCCTTTTGAATTCTCTAGGGTTATTTTAACATCAACATCAACTAAGTTCTTTGTACAAGTAAAATTCTATGCTTTAAGAGCAACTCTGGATTCAGGGAAATGAGCCTAGGGCTAAGGGTAGAAATTAGAAGACAAAGTTTTATAGTGACAGGTTGGGAGTAGTTAAGAATGATTAAAACTGTAAGAACAGAAAGGGAGTGAAAGGGTCATTTCAAAGCCAGGATATTTGTCAGACAATGTTACAATATATTTTTATACTTAGAACTGGAAAAATATTGTTATTATAATACAAACTACAAGAAAGCAAAGTTTGGTTTATGGGAATTCACATAATTAACTCAACAGAGGTTGTGACTAGGGGCTTGCAGGCAAAGAAGAAATGATTTGGTAAGTTATATTTATCACATTCAAGTATTTTGTCTCACCACTCTTATTGCTTTCTTTTCACCTATGTACTCCCTTAAAGTTAATTTAAAATATAGTTGAGTTAAATAACACTGTTCAAGAGCAAATACACCATAAAATTTATCACTCACTTAGTTAATATTAAAGTATCAAAACAGACAAAAGACCAAAAATTTGTAGCAAAGGCTGTACAACAACTCTGAACTAACGGTGACCACCAATAAAATCCAGGAACAGCTAAAACTTGACATACTGAGAACCAAACTGTCTTTACTGAATTTCCTTAGATTTTCAGTGGTATCACCATCATTCCAAAGAATCCCAACTCATTTATTCTCTCAAGACAGAACAGATTCAGTAGTAGTATGTTTGTTTCTATTCAGTGAAGAGCTAAAAATATTCAGCCAATAGCTAAAAATTATTGTATGGTGATACAAATGGGGAAAATGTCATTTCATGCAGTATAGTTTTTTTTTTATACATTATTACAGTAATGGTGATAACATTTTTAGAAGCCCTAAAATGCAATTACAAATGATTAACCCACTAGTTACATCTAGTTAAAGGTCATCACTTTAAATATTTTGAATTCTAAAATTGGTCAAAATATAAGTTTGATAAAGTAAACCTTTTGTTTTTTGTATCTGAGAAATGAGATAATAAAAAAATTATATGCTTATTTTATAATAAAATTTAAAAACAGTTATCTGGTTAGAGTCTTCTACACCTAGGTAAATGGAATAGGGTAATGTTTTAGAGAGAAAATGAAGAGATAATAGGTGATCTAAGAGAAATATTCTTTTTTATTCTATTAAATTATTTTTCAGTATACAATTCAATGGCAGTAAGCACTTCATGAGATTTTGCAATCTATTTCCAGAACTTTTTCATTATCCCAAATAGAAATTTTGTATCCATTAAACAATTAAACTCTCTATTACTCCCCCTCCCTAATGACCTACTACTTTTCTACTATCTATGAATTTGCCTGTTTTAGGTACTTCATATAGTGTTGAATGTTTTCAAGATTCACCCATATTGTACCATGTATCAGAATTAGAAGGAGCAGCTTTAAGATAAACAAAAAGCCAGAATGCAGAGTGTTCACAGTGGCTACAGCCAGAAAATCAAACAGATGGAGTGTACACGTTATTTTTTTAGGAAGAAAATGAAGAGATAATAGGTGAACTAAAAGAAACAGATTCTTTTTAAATTACTGGTTCAAAGTGATTTATGTAACAATCAATTTTAATGCATCCCTTATATTCCAAGGTAATTAAAAGCTCTAAAAAACCTTTTATCTGCTTGATGTGCAGTCTAACTCTTGTCACCTACGGTAATCATAGCATATTCATTCAAATTTTCATTTAAATTCAAAGTTTATGCCAGTCTAAAATTACTTTAAAACACAAATCTGATCATATCCTCCTATTTAATTTATTATAAGTTCAAGTACCTCTTGAGGAAAACATTTGATTATATTAACAGTGCCTAAGTATATTCAGTTTTAGGGCTCTTTAACCTATTCATTCTGATTTCCTTTGCTATCTGCACATTTTTCTCTTTTAGCCAATCAAAACCAAATGGGAAATATAAAAGTATGGAAAGATATTACTATTTATATTTACATAGTCTGTATTTATACAGCGCAAAGGAAATTTTAAAAGTGGTCTCCTTATGATTTGCTTGATTAGCTTAGAATGTTAGATCAGTTCATTTTCTTGGACTTTCAGTCATCTTATTTTTCACTGATGATTTTCTAGATCAATTGCAAATGATCATTTGGTCATGTGTTAAAATAGAACCTCAATGCTGGTTTTTCAAAAGTGGATTATTTGGTTGTATTAATTGGATCAGTATTTCTTCTAAGAAATAAGAAAGAAAAAATAAAATTCTAATAACGACATTCTAAGAGTTAGCATCTACCTCTCTAAACATAAAGAGACTTCTAGAAGGAAAATTTTATTCCACTTAGTCCATTGGCTTCATCTATCCATACTCGAAATTTCTTAGAACTAGCATTCATGAAGATAAAAATAGTCAAATGAATAATTTCCTTGCTTCACTTTTTAAGCACATACACATTGTAGTTGAGTAAAATGAGGCCAAGAGATAAACTGATCTGACTTAGATCAGAAAATGGCATAAATATTTGTCGAACTGAAACTGGTAGAGCTAGGGCTTGCATTGCATTCAGAATCATAAAATAGTGGTTCTTTCCCCCAGAAAACCATTGCTTTCACTCCATGTTCATGAGGAAGGAGTAGGTGCTTATTGGAAAAAGGAAACAAAACGATTTTTCAAGAGTTAGTCTATGCAAAGACCAGTTGAAAAAAATCTAATAGCAGCAAAACATTTACTAATAGCCTATTCTATGTAATTTTACAGGTATGTGATTTGGAAATGCTTCCAAATTTTGCAGTTAATTAAATTATTATTATTATTATTTTTTAACCTAATCCTAGCTGAATTAGCTGTTCATTCACAGACATTAAAAACATTGCTAATTTATTAATAAAATGATATTTCACAGTATCAGGTACACTACCTCTTTTTCAATAACTTAGAGGCATCTGGAAAAGTACTAGGATATGAAGATCCAAGTAGTCATAGTCATACTTATAACCATTTAAAAAGTCTTAAATAAGTCATTGACTTTCTCTTGCTCTCAGTTACTTCATCTGTAAAATGAGTTTGATGACTTTTGTGGCTTCCTTAAATTTCATTTGTATAACTTTAGTTTTTAATCCTGAGAAATGTTATAGTTTTACCCACATTCATTCATTCAAATCCACACTTCTCAAACTTCCTCACTGAAGTACCTAATAAAAGAGGAGAGGGAAATCTACCCCTGGGTGGTCTGGAAGCATATCTTAAAAGCTTTTTAAAGTCCATCACTTTATTTTAAAATTCTTTTATATTCTATTGATACAATATCTATGTGTAATATTAAAAACAACCTCACCTCAAATCATCAACTAAAAGTGACAATTCAAAGGGATTCATCTGACTTAACCTTTGACTTCATGATCTTCTCACATATCCTCATCTTTGAAATTATTTAGAAGTATTCCCATGATGCCATAACACCATGCTGTTTTCTGAGGGTCAGTTTAATATCTCCCTTCACAGCTGACTAGTTGAAAGATTGTATACTGTAAAAGATGAGGGTATGAATGTTGGAGTCAAAGCCGAAGTCTAACACTTACAGTGAGTGTAGCCTTGGGCAAGGCACTTAACATCCCTGTGCCTCAGTTTTCTCATCATTAAAATAGAGGTAATAATAATGCTTATCTATTTGATTTATTTTGTATTATATAATATGTGGAAAATTTCTTACAACAGTGCCTGGAATGTAGAAAACATTATGTAACTATAAGCCGTTGCTGTTGTTATAATCGTTTTTAAAAGTTCAAGTTTGCAGTTTGCCCTGAAAATCAGGTAAATAGATTGTTTCTACTGTTCTCTCTGCCCCCTATCTCTCACCCCAACAAAGATGTGGGAACTGAGGAATTTTTCACAAAGTTAAGCAGAGAAAATAAAGTCCAAGTATACACTAAAAGTAATAAGCTTACAAATTTAAGGTATAGTAGACAGATAAAAAGGATAAAGAAAAGACATTTCAGAAGACATATTAAAGAATATAAATATAACAGTAAATTATGATGAAGAATTTTTATGTTTTTCAGGATGATCTGTGAAAAATGGGCGGCATTTTCCTTGACTTCTTTTCCGACTGTTTTGAAACTTGAACAGTCTCATCTACTCATTAGAAGTGACAGGCTAGTTAGCCTCTAGTCTTCAAATTCTTTGTTGGTATGAAAAATATACTAGCATAAAATTATAATATCTTATACAGGTACTATGAGGATTATATAATAAAAAAAAGTACTGAACATAGTGTCTAACACAGAGAAGTACTCAATAAATACTGGGGCATTGTATGATTCTTGAGTCCTCTCTTCATCATCATCTTAATTTGGTATCAAATATTTAAGCTATGTAACAGATAAATTTCACTTAGGTTACTTCATTATAGTAAATATTAAATACATAGTAGTAAATGCAGTAAATCAAACCTCTATTGTGCAAGGATCACCAATCGCTAAATAATTTCTATTTATTTTAATTTTATAATCAAAGAAATATTAAAGTTATTATTTACACAGTGAAGACAATCTTCTTTGCTATAAACCTAACCTTGTTCAAATGAGCCAGAGACTATAATGGGAATTCTGGCTCAAAGCCAGAGGAAATACGCTGATGTAATCCTGTGTAGGTACCAGACACAGCAGCCTAACCAATTGTTTCTACTTGTCCAGAAATCAAACTGACCACTTGTGCAGGAGGAATACTGACACTTTGATTATTCTTAGAAGAAAAAGATCCTGTAGCCATCACTAAAAGTGGAGCCAAATAATAGTAGAGGAGTGGTGTTGATCTATGAGCCTATATTCAGTTGAACAATAATAAATGGCATTAGAACTTCCGTTAATCATGAAAATGAGGAAGCAGCTATTGAATATTTTTTCAAATCCTTACTCATTACAACTCTTCAGTTCATCATGTCTTGTTGCTTTTCAGGTGAAGTACTGCAACGGTCTATTAAGTATCATCCGATTTTATTCCCTATCTTCCCTCTATCCCATTCCCTCAACTGTCATCATGCGTGTAGTAATTTCTTCTCCACAGTGCTTCCAGACAGCTCTTTTGATAAGAATCATATTCAACAAACGTCATTTTCTTATTTAAAATCCACTGACGTTAAGAGAAAAAGAAATCTATAAGTCTAATATAATATAGCAGTGTTTTTTAAACTTTAATGTGATCAGAAGCACCTGGAGGACTAGCTAAATTAGTTTCTTAATCAGTAGATCTGGGTGGGGCCTGAGAATTTGCATTTCTAATAAACTTCCAGGTACTGTTAATGCTACTAGTTTGGGAAACACACTTTGAGAACCAGTGATCTAGCAATTCATGCCTACCTCTGGTGCCTCATTGCTCAACATGTTGTCCTTCAAATCCTAAACTGTTATAGTTCCTAAAATCCACCTGTTCTTTCTTGCCTGTGTGTCTCTGCACCTGTTAATTTCTCTACCTGGCATGCCTATCCCCTCTGACTTCAGGTTAATTGCCACCATCCCCCCTTCTGTGTTTCTGTGATAGCATGCATTTCTTTCTCTCCAATTGTGCCTTTATCACATTATGCTGTAATTGTTGCATTATTTACACTCTGTGGGGAGGTCCTTGAAGGCTAGTTGTCTCTTATCTTTGTGTACTCAGTGCCTAGCAAAATGCCTGACACATGGTAAGAAGGCATTAAAAAAATCATTTTTTTTTTTTTTCAGTGAATGTTAGGAACTCTGTATCAGGTATGATGACTCTAATACCTGATAACTTGACAACGAGTTATTTATTTATTTTTATTCTACTTCCCCTCTGTGATTAGTGGGAATACCCTAGAAGAGCCCATATGCTTGCTATTGGGGATAGAAATAAAAAGACTGCTTCCCATTTCTGACATATTAGAGAGCCTGAAGAGGCTGAGTGGGTTGACAAAAAGAATGAAGCCTGAAACTCTTGGATAACTAGAGAAAAGGTGAACATAGGAAGTCAGTTGAGGTCTAAGCTATAGAAAGCCTTGTGTGGGGGCCCCAGGCAAATATTTTAATTCTCTAGTTTATCAAGATGATATTTGTGTATGTGTTTAAATTTTTAATGCCACATAGCTTTCATCAA
The DNA here is from genome assembly GCF_902729225.1 of Pteropus medius. Classification (NCBI taxonomy): domain Eukaryota; kingdom Metazoa; phylum Chordata; class Mammalia; order Chiroptera; family Pteropodidae; genus Pteropus; species Pteropus medius. Next base: position 30,761,845 of record NW_024344378.1, on the reverse strand, counting down.
ATCACACAGTTAGTATTGGATAGAAGATTCAAAGATTAAAATGCTCGCTAAACACATCAAGACATGATTATATTTCAACTCTAAGTGAAAGTCTGCACAAACAGCATCTAGCAGTGGAAAAAAGATGTCAAAGTCTACTGAATAGCTGGCTTACAGTGCTGTCATCAACCAAATAAAATACTTCCACTCCAATTATATTCAGAGAGAAAATGTAATTCATGAAATGTAATGAGTTTTTCACACTTCCAATGCTAAGAACTTTTTATTAAAATGTCTTTCTACTGTTTCTATTGATTTAGCTTATACCTAAAAGCTCTTAAAGGACAATAGAGATTAAACCTGGTAGTCCACTTAAAAATATACGATGACCAGGAGGTCATTTCATAAACTACATAAATGTCAAACCAATGTACTGTATACTTGAAACTCATAATGAAACAAAATGAATGCTTAAAAAAAATATATGAAATACGATCACCAAAATATGTCTAGAGAACTGTCATGTTAAAATGTTATATGCAAAGCTCAACCACCATATATTAAAGAAGGATCATCATTATAAGAACCATTTTTTAGAAAATCATGTAACTGCTGTCAATATTTTATACAATTAGGCTAGGCTGGGCCTGCAGGTTGCAGGTCATTAAGTCAACCAGAGCTGACTGGCATTTATCATACATGTTGTGAAAGATTCAAATTAGATTGCGAGAATTTTCCCAATGACTCCATTGATTATAATGTTGTTTTTATTTTAACCTTACAACGCAAGTGATCAATAAATGGTAGGTGAAGTAAAAGGAGAGCTGTTTGTCAATTTTTACAATTATATTAACATGGAAGAGATGTTCAGCTATTTCTGATTCATTCTCTCTCTGCAGTCCCCAATATTAGAAATGGGAATAAGTCAAATAACTCAAATACTTTTTTATTATAGGATATTCATGATAACTGCCATAACATGATTTCTAATTTCTTTCCAATTACACTGCTTTTATTTGGCAATGATATCCTCTCAGAAATTATATAACAATAAGTCATGAGCTCTATTTTCCAGGTAGTTTTTGGCTTAGCTTTTTCCTATTCGTGAGATAAACTCCTTAAGATTATCCCAACATTTGTTTGAACCATTTTCAGTTAAGTCTGGTTCTTCCTTCACCTTTTCTATATTCTATCCACTTGAAGCAAGTCATTAAGTCCAGCCTATACTCAAGGGGAGGAGTTATACAAGGGGGCAAACATCAGGAGTGAGGGGTCTTCGGGAGACACACTGACCTCAACCACCACAACTCCTTATTCATTTTTCATATGTCTATGACTCCTACTAAGTCCTATTTTATGTTAATATGTTAATGTTTATTTGATTTGACTCAGAGGTTTATGCTTGTAAAGTACAAATCTATATTTCAAGATGTTTCTATATTAATAAATATAAAATATCAAAAATATTTCTCTTTCCCAGTGAAAAACTCTCAAACTTAAAATCTACTGGTAAATTATGATTTTCTCTAACAGAAAGATGTCAAATGAAAATTCATAATTTTAAAATGTATTCTCACTTAAAAATTGCAGTTACAGGGTTTTAGAACTTTTAAGCTTTAGTTCAAATTTCAAATATTCTAAGACTTTTAAAAAATAATTTGAACAAGTGTCACTGGCTTGGCAGTATTTGTAAAGTTTGCATACTTTTAGCTTTATGTTTTGCTTTTCCCTTTTCAACCTATTAAACCAAGTTATTGAGGCATGTACTCCCTGCATCTAGCAAATGCTCTTTAATGTCCCCTCAAGATCTAATCACGCTATTTAACAAATGTTGAGAAGAGTTACAAGCCTTATGGTGACCTAAATATTAATTGGAATTTGAAGACAGATCACCCCTTGAAGAACAATATTCTGCAGAAAAATAACCACTTTGTCAAAGAATTTAATAATTATAGAGCGACAAAATAGTGAGTACTGGTGAAGTGAGTTAAAGGATTTAGAAAGTGAAATCTTTTGGTAAAGAAGCATGAAATTGTTTCCAGCCGCTGTGCCTTAAATTGTTGATGATGTCCAAGTATTCTAAGTAAATTTAGCAGTTCCTTAATCAGCATTGACTTGAAAACTTAAAGCTTAGCTAGTCCTAAAAAGAAAAGCTGAAACAGTAGAAGATGGATCACTTTTTCTCCAGAAAGATATTTCGGTTTTGAGATTATTAAAAAACATAGAGGGCTATTCACAGGCAATCATTCAAAGGCAAAAAAAAAAAAAGAAAAGAAAAGAAAGAAAGAAAGAAATGCCACCTTCCAGTTAAACCTCTGGCAAAACTGAGTGTATTTTTAAATGATGTGCTTAAGAATTAAAAACCAAGGAAGGCACTTTGGAGACAGGTTCAAGATACAGGAGGAATGGGCTGATAATGAGAGTAACTGACAATACGTAAAATGAAGAGAAAAAGAGACTTCCTGTTCTCTTGAGATTTGCTGTCTATAGGGAGCTGGTTGGAAGAGCTGGTCTGTCTTGCAGTACATTAACAGGTGTGAATAGCTGCTACCACCATAAGTTGTCACTGTTAGCAAGCTGTTATGCAACACTATAGCCTATTTAAGATGTAACATGATACTAACGGTGTCTACTTTTTTTAAGGAGTAAGAAAGTGTGAATATAAGTTTAAATCAGTCTTCAAAGTAAGAAGATGTATCCCCATGCCCTCTTTCTTTCCAAAGAAGCCCTTTTCCTGCTCACATAATGTACAAACAATAACAATAAAAGCAAACGATGTAACTTAACATGCCTTGATATTTATTTAGTGAAAACACAAAATTTTAGTAGAGCCTTGCAGGTAGATGCTCAGCAATCTTGCCTCACTTGAACAACACCTTCAATCACTTTTTATTATACGAGGGGATTTGTATTGGGCTGTCATTCTTCATAATATAATTTTCTTATTGTTTATTTAAGAATCCATACACTGACTGAGGCTTGTGAAACTAAGCTATGAAGCAATCTAATTAACTTTCAAGATCTGGTACACAGGCGCTTACTGCAAATGAGTTCTGTCTAACCATCTTCAGGGGGAGATTTGTTATTCAAAACAAGAAAATCCTCAAGGCAGGAGCCTTGTTGTCCACTAATCCTGTGAATAATTCTAAGTAGTTTACTTCCAATAATTGCAACCCCAAAGGAAATGTGCCAGATGTTTATCAATGCAACTATGGCCAACCAAAATATAGAGGATAACCAGGACACTATTTTCCCTTTAATAATAATAATAATAGTAAACCAAACATCTATTGAAGTGACTAATAATATGGCTAAAAAGTTACATCAATATTAAGAAGTCAATTTCACAATAAACCTTGAATGAAAGGCACATATTAGATTTTCTATTTGTCTAAGAAAATTATTGACCTTTTTCTTTAATAATATGGAACACCATTAAGCTCAACTTCCCTAATATCCAATGCTTTCAATTTTGCATCCACATACTTAAGATTATCGGTACATATTCCTCTTTGCTAAACAATACCAATTATCTCTAGCTTTAAAAGAAACAATATGCCTGGTCCAGCTAGGGGATTTAAAAATAACAGAACAATAACAACACCAAAAGTGCTTCCAGTAAGGGAAAAACCCAACTATGAAATTCTACACAAAGTAAAAAAAAAAAAAAAAAAAAAAAACAGACATCACACATCAAAATTCAGATTTGAAAAGCATTATTTTGTTTAGTTGAGTTAGGAGACATAAATTTATAGGGTATGTTCCTAACTCCCTGGGGTTCTTTCATAGAAGAATTCTGTGTTAAGCAGTGAGTCTCACATGGGGGTTTATTGCTAGTAGGTGCTCAATAAAAATTTGAATGAAATAAAATATACATTAAAATATCAATTAAAAGAAATACATGATTTCTATTTGAGAGTCTAGAGAAGTAGATGGCCTTTAGGTAAAGACAATAATCACTTTTATATGTAGAGATTGCAAATAAAGCTTAGGTAAAAGGGTACTGGCTTGGCAATTTGCTATTTCCCATAAAAAGAAAATCAACGAGGCAAGTCTAGGTTGAAACCATATTACTGAATTCAGCTTCATGCCATGGCCTACATGGAGTAAAGGTTTTATATCATTAGCAAGTTCAGTCAGCTCTTCCATTAGAATTACTCCGACCTTATCATTTCATCCTTCAACAATATTTTCAGAGTCACAAGTAGAATAAAATGAAAACAAAGCTTAGAAATGTAATTATTTTATAGCTACTCCTCTATTTTCATGGGTCAAAGAAAAGTCTTGCTCGTAAATTTGCTTAAATTATTAATTCTCCAAATTAGCTAAATATCAAGATGAGGGAGGGTAACCTTAAAAATATTGTTAAAATATAAGTGTATAAATGAAAATGTTATCATGATATCTGCAAATATTTCCTTCAGATTGTTTAAGACACTGCAAAGAGTATTATATAGCCTTAAGAAGTAGTAATAAATAGTTCAAATACATTATCATTAACAAATCTTTATGGTTTAGTTACAGGAATGCTTCTATGACAGTATTTTAGTTACTAAGACACCAGCATCCTTGAAGGCTGTCACAAATTGAATTCTTCATTCCGCAAGTACCTTCTCCAAACTCCAGGCAGTTCAACACAAGTTTCCCAAGAAATGTGAAAAAATATGTAAAGTGGAAATGTGGAAAAAGTAAATTAAGACATAGTCTAGACCTATAAAGACCTGACAACTTAGTGAAGGAGATATAACCACCATTCAAAAAGATGCAAACAGTGAAAGGATTAGAACAAAGATGGAAATTAAGTAGAACCTTTAAAAGCAGGTAAGAATTTATTAGGCAGAAATTAGTTAGACATTTTTAAATGACAGTTTTTCTAAAAAGAAAGAATACTCTGCACAAAGGTACCAAAACAGAAGAGCTTCAGGGAATCTTAGGAATATATTGCTCAAGTTATGGGATAATGAAGATGCTTATCCTGGCACAGAAAGCCATCAAAAAACAAAACAAAACAAAACTAGGTATTGATTTCATATTTTTATCTGTCACAATACTATGTACTTGACATATATTACCTCATTTAAGCCTCACCACAATCCATGAAATATATCCTATTGTCTCGATTCTACAAATAAGGAAACTGAAGCTTAGAGAAGTTAAGCAACTTGCTAAGACCCAAATTAAAGTCAGTATTGAACCCTCTTGGGCTCACCCAAAGGCCTCACTCCTACCATCACGTTACCTTGCCTAGGGGAGACGTTGGAGATTGAAGCTTGGGGAGCTCTGTAGGTTATACTGGGGAGTCAAAGTGAGCTATAAAATCAGATACCTCTTTCAGAAAGATTAGAAAGGAACAGAATTAACATGGTAACCAGGTCCATGGTAGATATGAAGGGAAAGAGACTAGAGTCCACTGTTACCCAACACGGGAGAGAGAACGTCCTAATGCAGATGAGCCAGTGCAGCGGCAGACTGGATAAGGAGAGGGTCGTGAAACAGATGAACGCAAAACGCTACTATTCATTTAGGTGCTTTTAATTCTCCTTTTTCAGAGTGTGCACCCCTCTTTTCTGTCCCTTTTATCTACCTTATTCTCTGTAAAAAATCAGAGTGAAAACATTTATGAAGTATCTGTTGAATATTACATAGTGTTTATTTAATTCTACAGTGTTTCAATTTTAGAAATTTAGGTTCAACTATGTTAAATAACTTGCTTAGGGTAAATATTCAAGCAACAGAGCTGTCTTTCAGACTTGGCTCTAAAGTCCATGGCTCTTGCCACGATGCCACAGTTTGTCGAGGTGAATGGAGTTTGTACTAGAAGAACCAGGGGTAGGGGGAGGTTGAAAGGGGAGGTGGAAAATTATTCCAATTCCTTCTGTCAGCTTCTATCATGCCTATGTCTAAGTTTCTTAAGATATTTCAAAATTCTTTAAATAGTGTTTTTAAAGTACAGCCATAATAGAAAAACTAATTTCTCCTCCAAGTTACACAATAAAATTATTGCAGATGAACTTAAAATGTTTTATTTTTTCATGATTTATACTCTTTTTTTTTTTTTACTGTAAAAATGGTCTTTTAAATGCTGGCAAGCTTCTGTGACTTAAATGAGCATAATAGTATATTCACAATTTGCTAAGATACTTGAAAATCATTTCAAGGTTTTGTTAAAATACTAAGTAGAAATTATTAGCACTAATAATTAAGACTTTAATTATTAGTGACCAAAGTTACTATGATTTCTAAGAGGAATAAAAAGTCACTGATGAAACTATGTCAATAATGATTTACTTAGGATTTAAAATTTCAAGTAAATTCACAATAAGAAATTCTCTAATCAATGTACATTTAAAATAATTTATTCTATTCAACCAAAAATTCTGAATAGTAAAACAGCATTATACTATACACATATTCAAGGTTCTTGTGTTTTTCTTTTTCTCAATACGATCCTTTTACATCAATTTTTTAAAAACGTAAATTAATTTTACTCTGTATGAGTTTTATTAAATGGCATACGTACTAGACATTATGTACACACTTCTTGGTTTTCTTTATTTATAAATGTATCCACATGCTTGGACACTAGGTGAGATTATCCCTCTCTTCTCCAATCCCTCGTATACCTACCCAAGCACTGGAGAAATAATGTTCAGAATATTTTCCTCATTTTTTAGATCTTTTTTCAACATTTAGGTACACTCGGGTTTTGGCCTCCATTAGAAATAATCCAATCAAAAGTTTTAAATAAAAAATACGATTTTTCTCAATAAAAATTTGCTTTTATGTTTATATTTCTTAATAAATCTTCTGAAATCTATCTTTTCTTTATCCTTTTTGACTAGGCTTCAAAATCTATGGCCATAGTAGCTATTCAATTAGAAAATTTTAGAGACTAAAACACTGCAAGTATTTTTACATTATCATTAACCTTCCTGTCAATAATCTCTGTGCTCTGAATGCTTTGTTGTAAAAAAGAAATTGTATTTTATGGAATTCTATACACCATAGGACCAAGGTTCCTGTTTATAGCTATTCTATCATGCCCAAATTCAAAAGAATCTTAGCCACTCGCCTTTTTTATAAATTACTAGGATGTCATTGGTTCATAAAATCATATAGGTTTCAAGTGTACAATTCAATAATATGTCATATGTATATTATATTGTGTGTTACCACTCAAAGTTGAATTTCCTTCCGTTACCATATGACACACTGCTGGCCTTCTAATCAACATTTTCTTACAGGTCCCAAGGAGGTGATCTTAACTGTAATACCATCATTCGATTTCAAAAGTAAATGTTTAAAGAACTACAAAAGCAGTATGGAGAATATGTTAATGATGAATTTTCAACTACAAGCCCAAATTATAAGTCTAATAGGAATAAGCTATACTTTTGAAGAGCCTAAGTGGATGGATACTTCTTACTGATAAAAAATGGTAGAGTTCTCTAAATGGTTATAGAATGACTTAAGATGAAGAACACCTTTTGAAAAGAAAGATTGTATCAGAAGGCAGCTTATCTGTATTGTGTCTATCAGTTTATGAACTTTGTCTTAAAATTTGAACTCTCTTGAGTAGTTTACCACGTAGACTAACAGATTTTTCTAAACATTAATAAAAATTGAGAATCAGTTTATAGGAGAAGTGGTTCGGCTTTTCATGTCCAGATGCCATAAATGTATATGTTTTGATAACTTATCTGGAAAAGGAATCTAGTGCCTACTTAACTAATGCTCTGAAATGTTAATGCCATGGCTGTAAGTAAATCAAGCTTGCCAACATTTAATTTTTTAAAATAATTCTGCTGAGCAATTTAAATCAATCAACATAATTATTCCACAAATTTTAAACTACCAGTGACTCAACTAAATAAACTTCAAGTCCTAAAACTAAATACTAGAATGTCATTAAAAATATTTGGAAAAACCTAAAATTCATATGATCTGAATCTATGCCAAGTCAACCACTAGATAAGCATTACTGTTGAACCTATCAGTAGAAAGATACCAATTCTCTCATCACTACTTGCTATTCCAGTTTAATCAGCCCTGTTAACAAAGGGCATGCGCAACAGTTTCTAATTCAAAGTATTCATAAAACATGAACACAAAGTATTAATATTCTAGTTCAAGTTCTTAAGTTGCATGGATCAAGGAGAATATGCACATGAAGAGCAGAAAAGAAACCATTTTTTGATAGAAAAAAATGAACAGAAAAAAAAAAAAGACGAGGAGTAGGAAAAAAACACAATGTTACCAATCAAGTGAAAAACTCGAAAAGGAAATAAAAACAAACTCTGGCCACCTTGACTTACAATAAAACCCTAAGAGCAACAGAAGCACAAACCAACTACAAACAAATGATTAACATTCAAAATTGAGCATGTGCACTAAAAAGTGGAACAGTATTGTCTTACCTTCTAAAACATTCAGGGAGAAAAAAAAGAAAGTGCAAAACTTTCAAAGTATTTTTCTTAGGTGGTGGTGTATAAATGATTCTCAAGAAACTTTTACACGTATGTATTTTCTAAACATTATTTTTATGATCAGAAAACAAGAAAAAAACTTAAAAGATATGTTAAATTAGTTCAAGTAACTAATAGGAAAAAAGTCAATACAGAAAAATACTCCTGCTGCTTTTATAATTATTTACTATTGTTCATGGCCTAAGCCATTCTGACTGAAAAACACTAAGCACAAGAAGGAGATTCTGAGAATGAGTAACTAAGAGTACATCATTATTTTTTAATTTTTTTTTTTTTTTAGGGGCGGTAACGCTTGGTTAACCTCATAGATTGGGAGGACTTTGTCAGCTTACAATCCCTTATTTTTTTTTATTTTTTATTTTTTATGCCTACAGCACCTGGTTTTCCTAGGTGGTCTCCCATCCAAGTACTACCCAGGCCTGACCCTGCTTAGCTTCTGAGATCATCCAGGATCGGGCTTGTTCAGGGTGGCACAGCTGTAGACAATTACATCTTTTATTTAGCTTTTCTGTCTCTTCCATGCACACTTCCCACACCCCTCTCTCCCACCAACATCTGGTATTCCTAAGTGGTCTTCCATCCATGTACTAACCAGGCCTGACCCTGCTAAGCTTCCAAGATCAGACATTGGGCTTGTTCAGGGTGGCATGGCTGTAGACTTCAGTCTCTATTTTAAATCTAAGATTCTTAAAGTATATTTTGATCTAATTAAAAGAGCCCAAACATCTAGAGCTCATTTTCATTTTTATTAGTACTAAAACTAATTATAGACAAAAGAATTTACTAATTCTCGATGTCTAAGGTCTCTTCCAACTCAAATCCGAGTTTCAGAAGATGTTTAGCATTTCAGAAACTCTGTTTTGAATATCTAGTCTTTAAAATTCATGTATTACATTTTGCGCTGCACACAGTTTAGGCTATTTCACATTGGTAAGAATCTCATTTCCTAATTTTTTAGCAGCTTGTATGCTTCATGTTATGCTCAAGCCTCATGAATACCTTTTATTGGCTGTATGTCAGTGGCAAGTTCACTTAAATTGCTCAGTTTCTGCCTCAAAGTATTAAATGACAATGAAAAGCAATGAATATGATCAACTTCCACAACATAGGGTAAGTGTAATTTGAGGGAAAACAAGAATTGCTAAATTCAAATTATAAAAGCCAAAGCTTTGGTGAAGGGATAAGAAGCTTGAATCTGTTGGGACAGGGGCAAGATTTTGGTCATTCTTGTGAGAATTGTGGCCATCACCAACATCTGTATCCATATGGTAAATATAGACATGGTAAATATAGAACAGGTTAGTAGTGTTCTTTCCTAAGGCAATCAAATGAATTGGATATCAGAAGTCTTGAATTTCCAGGCTGTACCTTAAGATAAAAACCATAGGATAGGTATCACTTGTCTAAAATATTACTTTTGAAAATAACTGACATTTAAAGATATGCTCAATTACCATCTATTCTTAATTTTCCCAAGGCCTTGATACACTAGGCCCCTATTCAAGGCTGTGCATACACTCCACAAACACACAAACACATTTCTCACAGAAATCCTAAGAATTCTGATCAAGAGGGAAATGACAACAGGACTTCAATCATCACAGGTAAATATCCTTTACTTTTTCACAGTCCAAACTCATACCTCCAAGCAGAACTATTGCATTGGAATGCTCAGTCTGTGTGATCTAATCACTGTTCCCTACATCCTTACCTGCAATTTTGCTTTGATGTTAATGTTTCTTGTGCCAGTTCATTCGAAGTACACATTTGAATGAACTTTGCTGGAGAATGACAGTGGTGAAAGGAGAAGTATCTCAGGATCTGGGATCTTTCCAGGGACCACAGCCTCTGGCCCATTCCCTTTCCTACACTTCTCTACCTATCGGTTTCAAACTGCACTCTGGGTTCCTCAATGTACCTCTCAGGTTCTGCAAGTATGAAGGTCCTAACTACTTGCAGAATCCTTTCATGCTTTTATAGTTTTAGTTGTGATGATAACACAAACTGTCACAGAACAGTGTTTACTGAGGGCATTGCTTGCTATTTTCTGTACTAGGCTTTCACAGACATTTCCTTATATAACTTTTGCCAAAGTCCTTACCATTTTAAAGGTAGAAGAACTGAGGCCCAGGAATATTAAATTATTTACCCAAGGGCACTCAGCTAGGAAGTGGCAGAGAATCTGAATACAGGCAATGTGATTCTAGATCCTATACTTCAAATTACTCTCCTCTTTAATTTTGACACAAGTCAGTTTCTGTCTTCCCCACAAAGCCTGCCCATGCCAGCCCAGAGTGATTTCTCTCTCCCTCAAAATTCCTCTGTTTCTCCAAGTATCTAGTTTGCCAAGAATTCCTTATAATCTTTCTATCTTTATCCTGTCTCTCCAGCTGGATTATAAATATCTTAATCGTAGGGATATGCCCTCTCTCGGTGATGCTCTCTAGTGTGTTTAGCAGGATCTCAAAAGAATTTGGCATGAGTCTAAGAAATTATTGGTGAATGACAATACAGATTTGTAGTTGGATCTTCATCTATCAACTGTCAGAAACAAAGGATGAGATGATGTAGTTCAAGGCATTACTGGGGACTGTCAAGGAGAGAGATAGTTTATCAATCCAAATGCGTGAATTTAAGAAAGTTTGTTAAGCCTTCTAAAGTTCATTTGCCTCACCTGTGCAATGCTGTTATTATTGATACCTATGTGAAGGTTAGGGTTACTACACATAGCCAAATATAAGTATATAAAGGTTGTTTATAAAGAACTGATGGTTGCCAGGTGGGAGATGGATTGTGATTGCTGGGTAAAAAAAATAGGAAGGGATTAAGAAATACAAATTGGCAGTTACAAAATAGTCATGGGGATGTAAAATACAGCATAGGGAATATAGTCAATGATATTGTAATAACTATGTATGGTGTCAGATGGGTACTAGACTTATTGCGGTGATCACTTTCTAAATTATACAAATGTCTAACCACTATGCTGTACACCTGAAACTAATATAATATTAAATGTCAACTGTAATTGAAAAATTTTAATTAAAAAAATTTAAAAGAAAAGAATTACTAATACTTAGGTACTCAAAGTAACCTTGGATTCAACTAGAGCAGTGTGTTTCAATAAAAAAAAAAAAAAAAAAACTGTAGAAGAACTTAACACAGGGAAGAGTGAGAAGGAATGAAGAGTAAGGGAATGCAGGGCCACTGGTTGGGGTTCCTGGAGGCTGCTCCCCCACTACACTCTGTAACCAGAAAAATCTGTTCCTATAAATTTCATACACAGAAGTACTCCATGAGATTTTTCTTTGGAAACAAAAAGAATTCAGTTATAAAGTTTGAACAATACTCTTTGATCCCACTTAGAAAACTACAGACAATGCTTTCAAGTCAATAAAGTTTCTCTATTAAATGGAGGAATTATGAGGGCATAAAGTATAAATTATTAGTAAGGCAGACTTAACACTGAAAGAACACTTAACCACAAAAGATATTGTTCAGCTTCCTGACCCTATGTCACTTCTTTTTTTTTTTCCCTGCCTCTGAGAAGTCCTTACTGATTTTTCTATGAATTATATCACATTCACTATAAAAATTTAGTTCTTTAAGACTCCTGTAGAAATTAGCTGGCTCACTTTCTTCAACACTCCGGGCCTCAGACCACTACATGTCTCAATTCCAAGGAACTTTCCCATTTTTTTCTCAATAACTATGATACATGGATGTCTTTTAGTCTTCTAATTATCAGATGCTAAGAAATATGCATCTAGGACTGCCTGGATTCTCACTATGAATTAAATCAATGAGCATCTACCAGCTATAAGGACTTTTACCATTGTTGATCCAACGGATTTAACCCATTGGTGAAAAACATTCCAGTCATTCAGACATTCCAAACTCAATTGTTCTCTTAAAAATGCCCATCCACATTTGTTTTCATCTAGTTCAAACTATATTTAAGACTATGAAAATGAACAAAAATCGAACGAAATCTCTTTCTGCCTTTCTACCAATAACTTAGCCATCAAATTCAATAAATCTAAAAATTATTCTTGTTAACAACATGGCCCAGCAGCCCATGATTTTTTAATTTTTTACTTCTCCCTCAATCTGTTCTTCTTTTGATTTTACTTCTCGCTAAGCCTCAAAAGAATATGTTAATAATCTACACAAAGCTGGTACTCTTCCACAAATGCTGTTTCACTTCTTAAAAGAAAAATGTGTCTTTTCTTAAATATCTCTGCTCAATGGCAGCAAAATAACAAGGAAAAAACTATAATGACACCAAGAGTAATACTAATTATACTGTTTGTAATTTTCTTTTTAAATATTTCAATACATTCAATGCAATTCAGTGTGTGAGAAAGTGTATTACATGAAGGTTAATACAAATGAATTGAAGGTGTAGGTCAGTGGTTCTCAAACTTAAGATGCATCAGAATCACCTGGAGAGTTTTTTCCCCCCCAGATTGCTGTGACATACCTCTAAAATTTCTGAATCAATAGATAATAGGATGTCAGAGATTTTGCATTTCTAACAAGTGCCTGGGTGATGCTGATGCTGCTGTTCCAGGAACCACACTTTAATAAATATTGTAGTAAACATTTGAAGTTCCTAAATACACATTTTAGGTGTGAGTAGTAGGCATATATGGACCTTATTCAGGATTCTGCACACCTGGGGGAAGGAGAGGAGGGATGCTCATAGCAGGTGCTTCAAGTACTGCTACATAAATTTGCATCAGAAGGTTTGTAAATGAACTAGCACCAAGACTTCACAATCTTAGCCTCCATTCTCTCATCTGGATAATCAAGGGCAACACCTTTCTCACCTACTAGACTGGGATATATTGAGGATTACTGGATAATGCATGGATAACTGGTTGTAAATTATAAAGCATTATTATCGTGATTACTTAGAAATTTATCCAGTCAACAAAGGACATCCCATGAGAAGGAGATTCTCAGATTTACCAATTAATTGCTAAGATTATATTTCCTCCAGTCTAAGGAAATTCAAGATGAAAACAAAGGCAAATACACTTTTCATGACTCAATTTTATTTTACTTTATTTGTTGTGCAATAAAACATAATATTTTAAAATTTCCTTCCTTTTTCTTCAATGTTTTGAATTGCTGTTTAAATTTTTATAATTCTTAAAGAAATTCATTAATTGATTTTATGAAAGAATGATTTAGCAATTTCTCAAATGTTGAACCATAAAATTTCATTGTATGAAACACTCATGTGTTTCAATGCGCTGCAAAAACTATGATCCTACTTGCTGTTGGTTCTGATTGCTTACGCGTCTCTAAGACTTCAAGCTTATGACGCTCTCTTCCTCATGTTGCAGGATTCATCCTTTTGTAACAGACATACTTAATGTGGGTTCATGTGTTACAATTAAAAATATATATATTTTTAATATAAAATGCCATGTAACTTTGTGAAAATAGTGTCTTTTGGCAAATTTTGACTGCGGACAAAATTTAAAAGCTTGCAAAGGCATCAGCATAGCAAAGTAGTGTCAAACTCATGGCCCGCCCTCTATCTAGCTAAGTGATATTGGACCAGTCTAGGTCTCAGTTACTTCAGCAGTAAAATGGGGTAACTATCACCTATTCAAAAGCTCTGAGCCTAGTACATTATTCATAGTCTTCAAATGTTATTTGTTCTTATAATTCATTATTACTTTTGAGTATCAATTAGGAATCCATCACGATTTATAAACAGGAAGGTTTCCTTTAAAAAAAATAATTACAGAATATACAATTTTGACCTATGTAACTGCTCTATTTTTTATTCTTTCTATTGGCTAAGTAAATACTCAAATTATCTCTTTGCAAATTATTAAAGATTCAATATAACAAAAATGGACACAAGCTTACAATGTGTGGGAGCTTTTTATAATGCAAATCTTTGTGGAAAAATTACTAATTCTGCAGAATTAAAAAAAACTGCTAAAATATTAGCTTATTAAATTATCCCTGATCCTTAAAAAAATAATACTCCATAAGTTAAAGCCTGACTGTTCTCTAGATGTTAGAACACCCAAGGTACTCAATAATTGAGTAACTAAAGGAAGGAGGAAGTAATTTATGTAACTGTAAGAAGGAGTTAAGTGTTATTGCCTTCCCTCAACTGTGAGAGGGTTTTATTTGTTTCTATTTTGTCCAAAAAGCACGGCTAACCTATACCTGTCTGCCAGACCTATTCGATATTGGACTCAAAAATTTTTTTGGAAGTAGTTAAATATAAATGATAAATAAATTCTGACTGTAAGAGTTCCCATAAAAACTAGAAAAAAAAACTTCAACCTATAAAATAAATTAGTTTAATAACTGTTTTCTCTTTGAAATTTAATTCACAACAATAAAGAAAAGAGATTAAAAAAAGTTTATCCATTTGTTCAAGTTAATCTGTTATGTGACAATGCTGGTACCTAGTGAATTGAATCCTTTATTAAAAAAATGTATCTCTCAGGGATTACATAATTGGATTTATGTTACTAATTTCACAGTATTCTTTAGTAGACAAACGTGATAAAAAATTGTCCTAAGAAGAATACTGTCTAATTATCTCACTGAACAAGCGTACCTACTTCCCTGAGATGCTGCCAGAACACACGGTTTGCTTAATTGTCCAGGATGATGACAATTCTTGGGAAGTTCTGGACTTTTTCTTCTGTATGAAGAAAAAAACTCAGAGTCATGTTTTTAGTCCTTATCAGCCTAAATTTACTTTGTCTTTTCTCTTTTTATTTCAGGATTCTTGGTAGAAAGCATGCAATAGACTGGGAGAACCCATTCACCCTTTTAATTCACCTCTGGAAGGCAGGACAGAGACTGCCTCATTAGCATAGTTATCTCCTCTGTTTTTGTGCTGTGGCACAGGGAGCAAGACAGTATGTTGTTGCTCCTGCTCATTAAAACTCTAGGTAATAACTGCATATACAACAGTTGTTTGTACTGGCAGACAATGTTGCCTCATTTTCACATGTGGAAATAGCTTTATCAGAAATATAACGCTTAACAGAACTCTATAATAATATTTCCTAAAAAGCATCTAATTGCTTACTTCTTGATTTAGTCATCTTCAGGACTTTTCAAGGTTTACAGTCACTATAAGAACTTCATCTATTATTTCTTTTCATTAACAAAAAAATTGGCATTAATTTATTTAAGTTTTTTAAAAATTATTATTTTATATTAGTTTCAGGTATATAGTGCAATGACTAGATATTTATATAAGTTATGAAGTGGCATTCATTTCTTTTATTCCTTTACCAGTAAAAAGCACTGTATGTTGACTTTGGTACAGGTATTACATTTACAGCATATAGAGGTATTTGAGCAAGAAATTTTAGTCAGGTACAGGTATTACATTTACAGCATATAGAGGTATTTGAGCAAGAAATTTTAGTCAAAACTCCTTTTTTTCTCATTTATCTTTTTAGGTTTTGACAGTTGGTAAATTTTTGAGCCAAGTTGAATAATGCAATGTTTGAAACAGAGCTTCAAGGAAATGTATAAGCCATCCCATTGCACAGACTCAAATTTATTTTAAAAACAAAAATAAACAGAAAATAATCAAACCCTTTTGACTTTGTTCTTAAAATGTTTATGGTTCATTAAAATTCTGTAATTAGTCAACTTCCCTCTATGCAAATATCTTAGGAAAGCCTATCTATGGAAACTTGAAAGTATTCAAACTAAGTCAGAAAAATATTTTTACCAAATGTTATTAAAGTCAGATTTCTTGTAGGATATGTAAGCTTTTTTTGTGTTAGTACTGAAGTATTTTAATACTTTGGGATTTTAAAATACTTACTATAAATAATCTAAGCAGAAATAATTACTCAGATATTTTGCCCAAGTCAATTCACATCCACCATAGACAAACTTTTGCAGATAATTTCTATGGTGATCATCTTAACCTGGTATGGAGATAGTTTCCTACAGAGAGAGAGATCTTTTATTCTTTTTTAAAATTAAAGTCTATTTGAATGGAACTGTTAGAATAATATACTAGCTAAGGTTTGGAGCATTGTGAGCTGAAAATTCAAAGTAAGAGGAAATGGCTTCAGTTTAGTATCTTCAGGCAAAAATACCAACTTATGCATAAGTGAAGTTAGAGCAAAGAATCATGTGATTCAACCCTCAAAAAAAATTCCTATGTAGTTGTGAAAATTGGTTGTGGGAAACCAAGTTAACATGAGACAATAGCATAAATGTCTCTGCAAATTCACACACGGGGTATGTGTCACTGAATCTTTCTCTCATTGTAAATCAAATGTCTTTTCCTTTCTATTTTGAGGTTTCCAGTAACTTTGACTTTTCCATTTTTATGATTTTAAAGAACCTTGGGCACAGACGCAAGGTAAGAGTCCCAGGGTGAGTGTAAATTGATATGGATTTAGCTGTGAGGGTAGTGAAAGTGAAATCACAGCCAAGAGTGACACTTTCAGAAAACATGAAAGTGATATGCTTCCAGGTATGGGAATTGAGTAAGCAAAGGGTATTCAATGGATATAATAGAAATTCTTATACCTTATGGGGTTTGCAAATGGATGGTAATACTCTCTGTTGTCTAGAGAATCCTAAATTAGACAAAATGTTAAATTCAAACAACATTGGAGACATTAATTGTTTAGTGTTGTGAAAATCTAATGTAACAACTGATTTTTTTCCCTCCCTATGGCAGCTGGAGTGTTTGTGATTGGATAGACACAATCAAAGTGGCTATTTTCATAACACAGTTAAAAGAAAACCATGAATAACCTCAAGACATTTGTTAGGTTTTTATTTCCATTATCATGTTAATTTTACATATTTTTATACCCTCATTCCTTAGGGAAAAATCTACGGTGTTTTATAAAATACGATTAGACTATGAATAAAGATCTGCATCATACCATGGATGTTTTCTTTACATATCACTATAAATACTAAGCATCCATTAAAAAGAAAAGAAATCTTGCCATTTGTGAAAACACAGATGGACCTTAAGGGCAGTATGTTACATGAAATGTCTGGTAGAGATATTATATGGTCTCACTTAAATGTGGAATCTAAAAAAAAGAAAGTACTCAAGCTTATAGATATAGAGAACAGATTGGTAATTAGCAGAGGTGGGGGTGACTGGGTGAAATAATTGAAGCGGATCAAAAGGTACAAACTTCTAGTTATAAAATAAATAAGTCCTGGGGATATATTGCACAGCATGACAACTATAGTTAATAGTACTCTATTGCATATTTGAAAATTGCTAAAAGAGTGGATCTTAAAAGTTCTCATCCCATGAAAAAAAATTTTGTAACTCTGTATGGTGATGGATGTTAACTGGCCATGAATATAATGTTATATGTCACCTACATTGCAATAAAATTTTCTTTTATATTCTAAGGTAAAGAAAACCCACAAGTATTAGGATCACATTCGTTAGTAGAGGAAGTCACTGGAATTTATTCATGGCCTGATATAATTTCAAAAAAGTGCCCTCTTGAACAAAAAAAATGAATAATTTTCATTGAAGAGCTCTTGAAAGTCACCTAGGATTTAGTTATGATTATGAGATAAAAAATGCATTGAAATGCTAGACAGCTTTCAGTCTGACCTCGGGAGAACGAAAGAAGAAGGGAATCATTAACATTTTCAATCATGAAAGAAAGTGGGTGACCCTGGGTGAAAGGGAATCACAATCCCAGGTAAATGAGAGAAAAACAAACATGAATAAATAAGCTGTTGAGAGGAAGGGCAGTCTTCTCAAATTCAGACTATTATACTCAAGTGGATAAATCCATTTTGAAAGTTAATCCAAATGGTCATCACTGGAAAAAATGATAGTTAAGAAGAAATGGAAAAGAGTTGACACAAAATATGAATCCTGAGAAATAACTGGACTTAAAAGGCCAAATAAGGGCATTTTAAAATATCATATGTGGAGAGTATGAGAGAATTTACTATGGTCATTAGGTAAAAGTAGCACTCACAATGGAATCTAATCAGAATTATAAAGTGATCAGCCTGAGGGTATAATTTAATCATAAATTTCAAATGGTATTTAAGGACTACTGTCATAAGTACAATCTTCCTGGATAGTACAGAAGACAGAACAATAAAGATCCTGAACAATGCATAATCATTTTTCACACCTTATAGTTCTTACACAACATTCAAAAGGAACAGTTGTTAATAGATCATATTCCTTACTCATGCACAAAATCTCATCACCTATAAATATATGAATATATTGCATATCATCAACCCTAGGCTCTTTTCAAAATACAACTTCCATATCTTAAGTAGGAACAAGATCACATGAAATATCTGACTCTGTGTTAAAGAATACACTCCATCAATCATTTCCATCAATGATGGATGTTCTGACTCCCCAAATAGTTAGAATTATAAATTGCATTCAACACCCAGCTTCTTTTTGCTGAGTCAGATACCTTACGTCTATTGGAATTGACCAAACATGAGTACAATAGTGGTTAGTGCAGATTAACACCATTTTGAAGAAACTTAATAAGACAGTTGATTTTTATGAAGCAAAACAATAATCTTATAAAAATTTTTTGCTGTAAAAATTATTTAAACACACTATTTAGTCTATTTAAAATGTTTCTTTAACAATAATTCAGTATTTCAAAAAATTAAGCACTGTGTTTACCTTTATAATTAACCAACTGTTGACCTTTGGAAATTTTGTAGTTTCAGTTATATTAAACAAGCTGTATACGAGGCTGAAATATGTTTAAAATTTAAATATTTTAAAACTTAAAGAAATTACTATTCATAATCCTAAGAAAGCCTGTTCAATCAAAATATTCTATTCTGGTTCTTTTTTGCCCCAAAGGGAATATATTTTTCATGAAAACGAAGCATGATAGTAACATCTGTTCACTTAATGAAGTCATGACTACTTTCTAGTTAAGGCACTTTTCATGTGAGTTAAAGTTCTGGCAGAATCTGTTATGGTTCATTGGGATTCATTATTCTTTGAGTCATGTAATTAAATGATCACATGAAATAAAAACATGCTAGTTCCTATCAAACAAAGGAGTTCTATGCTTTCAGAGATTAAGAATCAAGTGCGAACAAGGACTCATAAGGGCCCCAACTGCAACTGATGTCACAATGATTTCAATGAATTAAAAGGTGATTCACTAACAAGACATATAAAACTATTTCTGGGAATCTAGCTAGCCATGTATTCTTAAGTTCTGTACAATCCAAGTTTCAACATCATATTGTCAATTATTTCCGTACTTCTGAGAGAAAATACTAATACACAAATTAGTTATCTGGATATTACTAATTGATATTAACAATGTCATTTGCCACTGGTATTTTTTTTTTAAATGACACGATCTCATCATAGTAACTTGTGACAGCAATCATCCACAGGATAACATATCAGAAGAGCTTTTCAGACATGAGATACATCTCTGCCTAAAGATGCAATGGACCTTGCATTGTTGTCTTTTGCATTCATTCAGCTGTGTTTGTTATACACTCATCACATCCTGGAGTTAGGACAGATAATTTAAAACAAAAAAAAATTTCCCCTCTAAGTATTGCAGCTGCTTATACCAAGCAATAAAAGTTGCTAGAGAAGTCATATATACACATACATGTAAAGTTAGGGAAACAAGCTGCTTTATTGCCCTGATTTAAAATAAGCTCAATCAGTAGAAAAGAAAAATGTTATAATATACAGCTTGATGAGCAGCTGAAGACAAGAATATACTCAGACACAGTTTTAGAATTCAGGATATATCTCACTTGATGTTTGAATGAGATGAAAAACATTTCTCCTCTTAATTTTTCTAAACCACTGAATGAAATTTAAGCAGGGGATATAACCCAAAATACCAGATATGTAAAAATTTCTTAAATATGATCCTGAGGTTTTAAAAGCAGAAAAAGAAAGGTCTTGTTCCTGTTTAATTCTAATTTATAAAATAATATTATTTTATAAATCCTAATTTATAAGATTTTTAGGTTAAAAGGATACTTTTCATAAGTCAGCAATAAAATTTAAGTTATGCAAAACTGACGATTAACCATCATCCTTTAGTAGGAAAATACATATGTCAACTATATTGCAAAGCTAAAATTAAAATATAAATAAAATTACAAAGATTAAATCAAGAATCATGTTAATGAACATCTCACAGATCTAGGGCAAAAAAACAGACATTGAAGGTATCCGAAAAAATAAAACAGTCTTACTCTTGACGGTCGCTGTCCGAGTACAATTGTAGAGAATAGCCAACTCCCCGAACACTTTCCCCGGACCCATGGTGCACAGCTTCACACCTTCTTTTGTGACTTCAACCTTGCCATCTAAAAAGAAGGGAAGACACATTATTTTAATTCTCTCTCATGCTTCATTTTGTTTGTTGCATTTTTAATATGAAATGAGGAATTCTAGGCTCATTTTTTAAAATACAAAGCAGTTACCAATGAAAACAATGTCATCATAAACATGAAATGCAAGATATACAGTAAAACATACAAATTAAGAAAACTATAACCTTTTTAAAATTAATTACTGATAAGATTTGAGATGAAAGACAATACCAGAAGACAAAGAAAAAGTATAAACATATAAAATTATTCCAAATGTGATATTAGAAAACTATGGTGATTCCAATTTTCATGTCATTTTGAATCTGAAAGAAAAACTGAATAAGTGGGTACATTTTTGATAGCACACTTCATACTTGAGAGCTCTCGTTTGAGTAAGGCAGCTATTACGAAAAGGGAAATTACTTTGACTCTTGGGTATTATTTAATTATAGATTATAGTATCTTTTATTTTTAAACATCTTATCTGACTTAAGCAAGACTGTTTTATCTGCTTCCCAGCCCTGCAACATTGACTATAAGAAAAAACAAACTAAGGATTGAGGGAAAAGAAATAGACACAAGGAGTGTTTATGTTCCACAAAAGACCTGGAAAATGAAATGTTAAAGAGGGAGAAAGCTAAGGAAACATTGTACACTGAATGCACATTGTCACCTGCAAGTAAGGAAAATGCTATTCATGGAATAAAAACAAACAAACAAAAAAAAAACATTCATGGGAGATATGAAAAAAAAATACATTCATAGGAGAAATGGAAAAAAAAATACACTAGAAGTTCTATCACCTAACACAACGAGAAATAAAACGGCACCACAATTTATTCTAAACTTAATCCTCTCCTATTATTCCTCCAAGTTACTTATCCAGTCTACAGAAGAAAAGCCTCATGCTTATTATGAGCTAGTAGTGATTAAAAGGAACTAAATGCTAGCAAGTAATTCCAAACTTCAAGCCTTCATGCATCAACTTCACAATTGTTCCTTTATCTGTGTGCTTCCTGTAATATTTAACTTTTTAGAGTTTTGGCTTTAAATTCATTCCCTCCTTTTTAAAAAAGCAATCTAGCTTTATCTAAGCAATAATATTTGTAAAAACAGGGTTGGTGTGCTAATTTATTATTTCAAATACTTATTGAGATAAAAATTTTAAATATTAAATTTTTTTAAAGTTTAATTCATGTACCAGTGATGCAAGATCAACCCTACAGAAGATATTGTTCAACCCTGAAAGCCATTTCATCTAAATGGCACCAATAGAAAGAGAATTCTGCAGTAATTAGAATAAAATTCCATACAAAACCTCACTACTCTTGAACTGTGTACATATATTCCTTCTGTGTATAAAAAAAGTTATTCGAGAATGAACAAATCCAATAATTCAAAGGGCTTAGAAATACTTTCTTATGTAGGAATAGCCAAATAGTCTATCTTTTTCATGCCTTACTTCTTGACTTCAGGAAAAAGTATTCTTTCGATAGGTATGTCAAAACCAGCCCATTAAATTAATATTTTCATAAGTTTCAGATACCCCCATGATATTTTTCCCCTTTATTTCAATAGCAAGCCTATTCACTTAGAAATTTCATCTGTCACTCGAAAATGAGACAGGCTCAAAATATAACATGGTTATGAAATTTATACATCATTTGAAGTCAGACCAAGAGTTGAGTTCTGGTTTTTATTGATTCCTTCCTAACCTTGTGACCTTGGGCAAGTTGTTAATTTCTGTATGCCTCAATTTCTTCATTAATAAAATGGATAAGAGAAAAGCACCTAACTCAATGAGGGATTGATAAAGCAGGTACAATGCTTAGCACAGTGACCGGCATATAGCAATTGCTCAATGAATACTAGCTCTTACGATAGGTATAATTATCATTTTATTTATCATTTAAAAGGAGGTAGGATTTATTAGATTACACTAGTAAAGCACAATATTCCTTCATCTATTACAGAAACCAAACAAGGTCCATGTAGGATAATTTTTTTTTTTTTTTAATGGAGAAAGTATTTGTTTCAGATTCTCAGTCCATGTGGGAGTTGAGAAACTTTTGAGTTCAAATCAACATCACACCCAAGGAGGAAAACAGAATCCTAAAAAATTCCACTGGTGTAACGGGTAGAATGCCCTATCTTTGTACTCCTCCACACTTGGCTATGGTTTGGCCAACATTTGATGTAGTATTGCTTCTGCACCTATAGTCTTAGGGTAGAGGCTCCCAAGACTAACACCGTAACAACCTTCCAATGTATTACAAAGTTTCTTTGACTTAAAGTTCTAGCTTCAATTATCTTAATAGAACTAAAAGCAAAATAAACAATGCCTAAGGAACTTTCATTAATAACAGATTTTATACAAGTCTTCTTCCCTCTTTGAGTTCTACAGTTAAGTTTTCAGTAGAAAGGGACGCATAGGAATAAGACCACCACTAAGAATCCTGCTGGACAGTTTGAGATTTATGCCTTCTCAACCAATAGCTAGCCTAAATGAAGGGCGAGAAAGAATATCAGGACTCTTGTTTTAGTTCAGTGCTTTCTAAAAGAAAATCTGTGGACCTGTCATATGAATACTAATTTATGAAATTCAGATACTTCTTCTTCTCTGGGAAGTTGTAAATGTTCCTCCAACACAATGACCACTCTACTGAGTCTTACTGCTTCTTACTTCTCTGATAAATCATGCTCATCTAACACTGATCTGTTTTAATTTATGAACAATTAGTCTTGTAATTGATCATGTTTCTCTTTCTCATATGACCTTTAGAAGGCTCATAGCCAGAACTGTATGACTCTATGTTTTGAAATTTATGCACAAGCTAACTTCTGGTTCCAACTTGTTCTCCTGACATATTTGCCTAGTTTTCTCATGTCTAACTCATTTAAAAAAATGTGGGTATAGAGGCTCACAGGATCTGTCTGAGTTGAGTCTGTATAGGGATAGAGCAGGCAACAGCCTGTGAATTCCAGGGGACACACAATGCTGTGCACAGTGTGAGCTTTCAAAAATATCAGTTTGTGTGCTCTAAAAACATACTAAAGGAAATACTTGAAGATGATGCATTTTAAAAAACACGTTTCAAGGCTTCCAGTCAAGATGGTGGAGTAGGTAAACACTGTGTTTGCCCCCTCTTATGACCACCTAAAAATTATAACTTCAGAACAACCATCATTGAGAATCACCTGACATCTAGCTAAGCATAAGTCGTATAACAAACGATGCACAGCAAAAGCCACTATGAGACTGGAAGGAGGGGATGAGATGGTGAATGGGCTGGTCCCTCACCTACATGTGGCAGTTGAAAATTGAGAGGGATATCTTGGCTGCAGAGGTGCCCCCTGATGAGTGAGGGGTCCCAGAGGTACACAAGCCTCCCCAGCCCAGGATTCAATTGCTTAGAAGAGAAGTTCTCATAACTGCTGAGTGTGAAAACAAGCAGAGATTGTAGCTGTGTGAGACAAAGGGCTGCTGGAATCCCTGGCCTTCCTCTTAAAGGGCCCTAACATAGACTTAACTCAGGCTCACCTGCTCCAGGACAGAGGCAGGAGCTCAAAAGTTACCAGAAACATATAGGGAAGAACTGAGCTATCTATCTGGCTTCAGGGCAAGGGCTGGAGGGGTAGCTTTCTCCTAGACAGAAGTGTTGGCAGAAGCCACTGTTCCACTGTTGAACCCTCCTCTTACCCTATGTGCAGATGCAGGCAGATGCCATATCTGAGTCTCCCTCAGCCTGACTAATAATATTCACTTCACTCTGGTGATTCTCTAAGACCCCACCCCACACAACTTGCAGGCATAACCAAGCCACTTCCAGTGGCTTTTCCATAAAAACGGCCTGTCTTGGTTCATGTTGCAGACTTTTCTAAGTTCTCTTAAAGTTCACAAACACCAAACAAGGAACATATGCTTTCAGTGTGCCTAGTATCTCTTACTAAATGGCCCCATGCCCAGACCTAGTGACAGCTGGCTTTGGTTCACAAATAGCCTCTGTCAGGTACCTCCAATCTTAGCACAAGTGGCATCCATCTGAAAAACACTCTGTAGTTTATACCAAGTGGCCCCAGGAAGGGCACAGGCAGTGGGTGATCTTGGTCTGCAACAGAGCCCCTCTAAAGAGGCCCCAGAACCAACACACCAGGTGGCCAGCTTCAGACCACACCAGAGCACCACTCAACCACTTCCACAAATGACACACCCAAAGAGTAGACTAATTAGGCATCAGAGCTCCAGTCAAATAAATTCTGTTTCTAGTGTCAAACTCTGCACACCAGCTTCTCCACTGTAACCACAGCCAGTCCTCACAACCAATCAGCCTGAGGATCAATCCCTACAACTGATGTGCCAACAGCAACCAAGGCTCAACAACAAGAGGACAACACACATAACCCACACAAGGGAAACATCTGGAGCACCTAGTTCAGGTGACTAGGGAGACTGCACTACTGGGCCTCACAGGACATCTACTACATAGGCCATTCTACTAAGACAGCAAGACATAGCAGCTCACTTAAAAATTAGAAACAAACACAGGGAGTCAGTTAAAATGGGGAGACAAAGAAACATTTCTCAAATGAAAGAACAAAACAAAGCTCCAGAAGAAGAACTAAACAAAACGGAGACAAGCAAACTATCACATGCAGACTTCAAAACGCTGGTTACAAGAATACTCAATGATCTCAGTAAGAACTTCAAAAGAGAGAGAAAACAAAGATGTAGAGAACAAAAAAGAACCAGTCGTAAATGAAGAATACAATAAATGAAATAATGAATACATTAGAGGGACTCAATAGTAGATCAAATGAAGTAGAGAATCAAATCAGTGATATGGAAGATAAGGTAGCAGAATCAATCAGAACAGCAATGAGAAAAAATAATCTTAAAAAATGATGATAGTTTAAGGGCCTTTGGGACGATATAAAGTGTAACAACATTTGTATTATAGAGGTACCAGCAGAAGAGAGAGCGCAAGGGATTCAGAATCTATTTGAAAAAAATATTCACAAAAACTTCCCTCACCTGGCAAAGGAAATAGACATACAAACTCAGGAAGCACAGAGAGTCTCAAACAAGATAGACTCAAACAGCCCCACACCAAGACACATCACAATTAAAATGCCAAAAGTTAAAGACAAAGAGAAACTTAAAAGCAGCAAGAAAGAAGCAGTTAGTTACCTACAAGGGAGCTCCCATAAGACTGTCAGCTGATTTCTCAACAAAAACTTTCCAGGCCAGAAGCGATCGCTACAAAATATTCAAAGTACTAAAAAGCAAGGACCTACAATCCAGATTACTCCACCCACCAAAGCTATCATTTAGAATGGAAGGAGAGATAAAAGAGTTTACCAGACAGAAAAAGCTAACGAAGTTCATTACCACCAAACTAGTAGTACGAGAAATGTTAGAGGGACTTCTTTAAGAAAAGATTAAAAATATGAATAATAAAATGGCAATAACCACATATCAATAATTACTTTAAATACGAATGTATTAAATGCTCCAATCAAAAAATAGGGTTGCTGAATGGATAAGAAAACAAGACCTTAACATATGTTGCCTATAAAGAACTCACTTCAAATCAAAATACAGACACTAAAAGAGATGGAAAATGGTATTTCATAAAAATGAAAAGAAAAGGCTGGAGTAGCGATATTTATAGCAGACAAAATAGATTTGAAAACAAAGGCTGCAATAGGAGACAAAGAAAAATCCAATAATCTTACTTCTGCATATTTATGCAAAGAAATTCAAAGCACTACTTCGAATTCAAAGGGACATGTGCATTCATATGTTCATTGCAGCATTATTTACAATAGCCAAGATATGGAGGCAACTTGAATGTCCGTCAACGGATGAATGGATAAAAAAGGGGTGAGATATATATGTACACACACACACACACACACACTCTGAAATATTACTCAGCCATAAAAAGAATGAAATCTTGCCATCTGCAACAATATGAATGGACTTAGAGGGTATTGTGCTGAGTGAAGTCAGAAAGAGAAAGACAAATGCCATATGATTTCACATATATGTGGAATCTAAAGAATGAAATTAATTAACAAAAGAGAAAACAAACTCATACAGAGAACACTTTGATGCTTGCCATATGTGAGGGAAGTTGGGAGGATGGGTGAAAATTGGGAGGGGATTAAGAAGTACAAATTGGTAATTACAAAATAGTCATGAAGATGTAAAATATAGCATAGGAAATGAAATCAATAATATTGTAATAACTAAATATGGTGTCACATGAGTTCTAGACTTATGGGGGTGATCACTTCCTAAGTTATATAACTGTCTAATCATTATGTTGTACACCTAAAACTAATATAACACTGTATGCCAACTGTCATTGAAAACATAAAAAATCTATTTAAGATGGGTAGAAATAATTATATATTTGAATAATTGCTGTTAGTAAAAGAGGTTATATTTCATGTTAATTAGAAAAGCAAAAATAAAGACTAGCTGAAACAGATTGTATTTGAGAAATAGAAAGTTGGATGTAAAACATCTTTTCCAGGTTAAGTTAAACATTGCAGATTCAATATATGCACAATAGCCAAGGAAGTAAGGGATCTGATAATATATTAAAGAGTTGGGCCAAAAAGCAGTGTATTTTTTTTTTTTTAATGAATAGAAAGATCTAAATGGTAAACAAAGTGTAAATGTTTTCCTGAATCATAATTTGATCACTTATTTGCTCATACCTGTTGTGGGGTTGGGGAGTAATTTAGGGAGGCAGGGCTTTTGGGTACTGGAAAGGAAGTTAGATATATATTAGAATAATGAGTTATTTCAGGGACGTTTAGAAATATTCTAATTCTCAAGAGGCCAATAAAGTGTTATTGATGTGAAATGTGAATTTGCTTAAGCTTATTCACTGTGTCATATACCATCTTTAAAGCAAAATTAGAAGTGATTATACATTTACAAATGATTTCCAAATATGGACTGGGTGATTCACTTAAGAAAATTAAGAATAAGAGAATCAAAAGTTTACTACATACTCAATGGCCCCTATTTCCACCTAATCAACTTCCTTTAAAGTATTAGGGCCATCTCGAAGCCACTCCCCTCATTTTATACTTTCTTTTCCACTCTGTGGCTACCTTGAGATTTGTTTTAAATGGATTCCATTTGTACAGAAAGTAGGTAGGTCTATGTGTGGTTATTTTGGTGGTGAGGGGAGGGATACAAAGTAAAACAGGGAAAACGTCAAGTAGGCTGAATATATACAGCATGCTTTTGCCAGAAGCTTATACCAAGACCGGGAGAGATCATGGTTGGAGTTTTCTATATAATTATAATTTGCTATTAACTTTAGGAGTGCATTTTGATGAATTTACTTCAGGTCAGCACTGCTTAACTTCTATTTCTTTAAAGAAATATGACATTCATTAGCATTTATTTATGACTTTTAACACTTCATTTTCAAATGTTAGATTTCAAATCAATCTTTTAAGAGTAGTTGAAAGACATTTTCAGAACATCCTAGTACAATTCTAGACTTTTTCCATTATTTTCCTTGATGAAACTCAATAGCAACTAGAAGTTACTAGAGCTGTTATTTGGGGGCACTAATGATATTCCAAAATGAGGTTAATCTATATATTCTACATCTGCTCTTTTTATTCATATTTGCTTTTTTAAAAAATGTGATACTATATTGGTTTTACTTTTACTATGTACTTATCTCCATGAAAGAAAAGAAACATTTAAATAATTTTTATTTAGATTTTGCTAAATTGTTAAAGTTGTTTGCATGAGAAATGTTGAAACAGTTGGCTCAGATAAGGTTTATTTATAGTTTCATTTAGCTCTTTTATCACTTCTGCCATTAGCATATATAACTCAAAGCTCTACAGAGTAACTCGAATGTACTTTTTTATTCTAATTTACTTACCATATGCTCATTTATAATCTAGAATGGCTGACTCATAAGTCTTAAATCTTGCCACTTTGATCAACAATCAACCTTAAATCTTGCCACTTTGATCAACAATCAACCTACCTCTTGCAATTCACATACCACCTTTCATCTATCTTTTATAAGAATCAGTAGGTCCTATATATAAAAGAAGAAATTGAGTTTACAAGGAGGCCCAGAATCTCTCGTCATCTTTATAGGTTTTTCACTAACCTGTGTTTTGTGTTGTAAGAACTTTCACAATAAGGCAAATCAGCTTAGAGATTTATTACTGGAAGGCTGAAATAGAATGGCTAGCAATAACCTAATAATAAACACTTTGTGCTTAGTTCCAACAATGTCAATTGGAATGCTGGGGACGACATCATTGGCCATTAAAGGAAGACAAGTGTTATATCAAAAGTCCCATCCAAACAAGACTTCGCATCACTTTCTTCCTATAATCTGTTTGACTATACTTTCATGATTTGTATGTTTAAGATCACAACCTTTACATTATGTATTCTCATAAGAGTTTTTGATGTTGCTAGATTCCACCAAATCCAACATTGTGTGGTTGGGCTCTCTTGTTACCAGCATAAAATACCATGTATTTTCTGTAGGAGATGAGGATCATTTATGGGTATGTTTTCCTTCTTTATTATTTTTAGATATAATTGACCTATAGCACTGTATAAGTTTAAAATGTAGAGCATGACTTCACTTTCATGTATTGCTAAATGATTATCACAATAAATTTAGTTAATATCTCATATAAATACAAAAGAAATGATTTTTTTTTCCTTGTGATGAGAATTTTTAGAACCTCTCTGCTTTCTTCATAGATTAGGGATATTATTGAATCAGACTTGCCTTATAAGGTGATGAAGAAAGCTAAAGACCAAGTCATTGGTGGAAGAAAGTAGAAATTGATGAGATTGCTATGAGCTAACTAAAGAGAAAAGCCATCCAATTGCCAGGAATATCTATATTCTTAGATATCCCCCTTAAACCTGTACTTCTTGTTGGTCATTTATATATGTTTTCCTTAAGTCAATATAAGAAGGAAAATGATAACCTGTGAGATATGATTGTTTTTAAATTAAAAAAAAAACTGCAGTGTGTCAGCACCTTATCAATTTTCTGTTTAAGATTGCTTTCAAATCCAAATGGATCTAGACTCTCTGAATCTAAACTCTCACTCCATAGATGTGTTAATCTTGTTGACTGAAAATCACTCTATGGCCACTGAATAAAAGCCTGTGAGAACAAGCTCTGTTTTAGTATTATGTACTCCTTCCAAAGTTTGCTTAACCCAATTGTAGTTGGGTATGTATTTTTCTTATTTCTTTCTCATCATACATACATATTTGTAGTAGGATTATTTTTTTTCCTAAACTATTTGTGTTATAGTTTCTTTAACCATCAGGTTCTTATAATACTTTATTAGGACCAAGTTTCCCACTCAAAGAGTCATTTTTCTTTGATATCATCATAACAATAATTCCTACAGGAAGCACAAAAGAACTAGTTATACAAATGGAATAAAACTGAATCTGAGGTGTAAGAGGCTAGTTGAGATTGAAGCTACATGAGTGAAGACTTTTGTTTCCTCTCTAATCAGGCAAATCTGATTTCCCTTCTGGTCATGACTGCTATAAACACACTTGACACAATTTTTCATTAAATTACAACAGATTACAATGTATATTGAATATAAAATGAAATCATAGTTATTGTTGGTAATGAGAGAATCAAAAATACAAATGAAGTATCCAGAACTTTAAATCTCACTTATGGGTGGGTGGGAGGAAGAAAAAGAGATGGGGAGAGAGGGAGAGAGAGAAATGGGGATTAATATGCTCATTAGGATACCTGAACTTCACTTATTTCTTTGGTTTCTAACTCTGAGGTCATAGGGCATAAAATGTACCCACAAAGGAAACATATATGAGGAAACAGACTAAAATTTAAGCATTTTGGACACAGAGAATCATCTGAACCATCAGAATGAAAGTCTGAAATGAGAAACTTACACAACAGCTCTTCTGTCCTTGAAGGTATTTAAAGAGTAGAGAACGTACAAATCTATTGTAAATGGGTCGATCGTTTATCTGATATGAATAGGATTCTGGAAGGATTTCACAAGCATCATAATTCTATAATCTTTATACATGTTATATTTTGAAATCCTAGCACTTTAAAATATACAGAAAGTACTAGATAATTATCTGTGGACTAATTTCAATTTCTAGTGATGAAGAAAGCTAAAGACCAGGCAGAGGAGATATGCACACAGAAGAACAGTAAATAGACTAATCATTCCCTGAATAAGTGAGAGTTGAACTGATAATTTGTCTTAAGTTTATTAAGCTTAATTCTAGCAATGTATAATGTATTCTTGCTCTATTATTTCTTTACTATGTGAGCACCTTCAGTTAGCATAAATAATTGGCTATTTCTGTATTTCCTTATATACAGGCAAATGACAAGAGTATAACTATCACTGTCAGACTTGTGGGTACTCATTATATCAGTTCGTTTTTGCTATGTTTTAATATTAAGCTTGGAAGAGTTAATGATGTAATGCAATGGTTCTCAACCGGGGGCAATTTTAACTCCAAAGGATATTTGGCCATGTCTGGAGATATTTTTGGTTGTCACAACTAGAAGGTTCTATGGCACCTAAAAGATAAAGGCCAGGAATATTGCTAAACACCCTACAAAGAACAGGACAGCCCCACAACAAAGCATTATTCATCTCAAAATGTGAGTAATGCCAAAGTTGAGAAATTTTCTAAATCTATGTACATACAAAATACTGAATATTTGAAGGGAAAATTTTGCTTTCCACTACGTTATTTCAACCTCCACCAGATGTAAATTGCAAGCTAAGAAAAGGTTAAGAGCAGTTTGCCATCCTTAAGTAAACCATGTTGTCATTGGATTGAATAAAACCACAAAGCTACTTTACTAAATAATTTTCTCTAGAAGATGTCACCTGAAATAGAAGCAATTACAGAAATTTTTGAAGCAAGACTTATAAGAATACCCTAACGATGTTAGAATGGCAGCCTTTTTTCCAGACATACTTGAGAATATTAAGTCCCGGCTCTACCACTGACTGGGTGCAGGATCCTGTGTTATTTAACTCTCTATGCCTTGATTACCTCACTACAGACTTGTGATACCAGTAAGTTATTTAATAGATTTATGATAATTAGATAATAGTTGTAATGTAGGGAGAAGGCAAGAGAATTAAAAATGTTAATTGAGCCACATTCAGAGACTGCAATGTGCTGATCAGCCCTGCAGCCAGGCCAGGAGGACACCCTCAGAACAAAGGAAGATTTCTGCTGGATTACTAACAACCCATTCCCCACACCTGTGAAGAGGAAACAGGAACCAAGAGTCATTCTCTATGGCTAAAACCATGGAGAACCTATGAATTAAAGGCTGGGAACTGCCAGCAGGCCTTTCTTCATATTTTTATCTTTTCTCAATATATACTCTTCCCCTTCCGCACTGTATGTCTATATCAAAGGAAATGGGAACTAAAGAATGACATAAATTGAATTCTCTGAATACTCAGGGTCTCTCTTTCAGTGCCTTTACTCTGTCTTTCTCTTACTGTCCCACTCACTCTCTGCCTCTGAGACCATGCTTTGTCCGTGGAGTGTTACCCCTTTTCTAATAAACTCTCCTTTGACTCCAACTTTGGCATGTGCATTGAATTCTTTCTACAGTCTCCGCCAAAGGACCCTCTTCTCTCGGTGTTGGGCTTGGTCTCCCCCCATCAACTCGAAGAAATTTGCCCTGTCCTGCTGCATCACTTGTGGCAAGACAAAGAATATGTAGGTTAAAAACAATTCTTAAATTTTTTTGTTTTCTTTTAGAAAAATATTTTGATAAGCAGTTTTAAGGAGGGAGAGGGAAGTTTTAAAATCTTGGTTCATAAAATTTAGGAGTGGAAAAGAGAAGAGTGGCAAATGAGCAAGGGGAGTGAAGGAAGAAAGGAGTGACCAAGAAGCTGGAGATTACAGAGAAAGTGGTCAGTAGGAAAGCCTCATGTTAAAGAGGCTAGAGTACTTTTAGTAAAAGAGATATCTAATGTATGATATTCAGTTATGGGTTGCCAGAACTAATGTCCCATCTTTCTCTCTAAATTAGTCTGCTTCACACTAATTTCTTAGGTGAAGGATCTGAGAAAAGATAAAAGCTCGAGGATGATTTATTGCTTGGATATATCGAAGAATAGGAGAGATAGGGAAGAATGAGTGATAATGGGGTGTGTTGAATAGCATGAGATCTTGAAGTAATTACGCAATTACCAGAAACTAAGAACTCAGTAATTTGTACAGTAATTTCACAGCATGTCAAGTGGGTACTTAATCCAATTTCACTAGGGTTAGACAGCTTAGAAAAGTATTCACTGTCAACAGACATGTTGCTTCAATCAGAGACTATCTTTTTTGTCCAAATCCATGACACCTTTGTTCAGTTTCACAATGGCTCTTATCAGGAAGAAAAAGTTTTGAAATTAGAAGCTCTAAACTGATATTCTGGTTCACACTGCTTTTGACATAATGGAACTTTTGGCATTCAGTTTCTGCATCCATGCAATGGGGATAATACAAAACTCATATACAAATATTCGCAGCATTTATATGTGACATTTATGTGAAAGTTTGGTGTATGATGGAGTTCTTTACAATACTCGTATACACTAAACTAACTGAAGGGGCAATGATTTAATTCCTACAGTGTCTGGTTGTAAATAGGCGGTTTGTAAATACTCATTGGTTGATAATTGAAATGTTAGTGAAAATGATCATTACTGTGATTATGTCTGTGGGAAAGCCTTAGGATTTTAATTATATTGCCTATGTAGTCCAGAAAAACAATAATTGAAAGTATTAACTTCTCGCTCCACTTATTAAAAGTATTTTTGTACTCTTATAGTATAATACATATTTCATAATCAGAATTTTTATTTGACAACTTAAACTATCTGCACTTGAGGTGACAAAGACATTTTTCCTTTTGCAAGTGGCTAGGATTCTCCAGAGTACATAGCAAGCACTGATCTGCATTCACATTTTCAAAAAGAAGCAGAGGGAAAAAAAACAAAGACAAAAACAAAGGATAACCACAATACCTTGCAAAATATCCTGAACAGCTATAAAAAGAAAAAGAATTCTTTCGAACTCTCTCGAAATAGTTTTGTACCAATGGCCTGGGGCAGGTTGGGAAAGGATTTTCATTTGAAAATTATCCTCATACAGAGAAAATGACCTTTGTTTGCCTGTACCACTGAAAATGTATTCTGATTTTACCTTATTTAACAAGATAGGTTGAGAGTAGAAAAAACCCTGCCAAACACCTAAGATGGCAGTCAGGGGAAAATGGCAGGATAAAATAATACATAAAGACAGCTTCATCAATTTATAACTGGATAAACAAAATGTAGAATATTATTTAGCTATAATAAGGAATGAAGTACTGATACATGCTATAATATTAATGAAACTTGAAATAATGCTGAGTGAAAGAAGCTAGTCACAAGGACAACATATTATATGATTCTATTTTTATGCAACATCCAGAATAGGCAAATCTATAGAGATAGAAAGTAGATTAGTGGTTAACTAGAACTGGAAGAAATGAGGGGACTTGGGTGTGATGGCTTAGGGATACAGGTCTGCTTTTGAGTAATGAAAATATAAGTTTGACTATGGTGATAGATGCACTTTGTGAATAAAAGCCATTGAACTGAACACCTTAAGTGGTTACATTGTATGGAATGTAAATTATATCTCTGAGAAATAGAGTGAAGAAATAAAGTCACTATAGTCAGGCTGCTAAATTACTATAATCAAGTAGATTGAGGCTTGAGAAAATAATTCTTGTCCTAACTAGCTGGGGAAGTTAAACTGCTGAACTTTCCAGTCCTGTCAATGCCTCGATATGTATTAGTTCATTGTGTGTCAAGACTTGGTCATACACCAGACCTCCAGATAACCCTTGAACGACTCACATATCCAGACAACCTGACATCTATTACCTAGACCACTGGATGTGACCAGACCCACTGACATCTGACTGACAACCACCTCGGACCAACTCTAGGGCTAATAATGAACAACTAATTACTCTCAAGAATGCGTTTTATTAAAAACTTTTAACTTCTCTTTCTTCTTCAGAATATTCCTGGGGTTTTGCCTAGTTATATTTCAGATTTACAAACCCTAAGACCTTTGAATAAATATCATTTATTTCTAGCCCAAGCCTCCAGACTCTAATTTGGTTTGACATCTCAATAAAGCTGTTTAAAAAAACCCAAGAATTTAGCACAGGCACATAGTAATTGCTCAATGATAAGGTGGGCCACTAATGTCTATTATAGTTTGTTATCCCTTATGAGAATGTTTAAGACTCAGTGATGCTTTGACCTCTCATTCTTCTTCAAATAACCTCTCTCCTACTCTCCTTAGATCATTCACATCAACACTTTTTATCATCCGTGATCTCATTTTCCTTCCAAAATTTCCACCAATACTTTCCCGACTTCTCTATGACTAAGGACACCAAAACCATCTTTAAGTCATACAATCAATGAATACAAATACTTCTATCAGCATACTTAATCCCCTAATTTATTCCTTAACTAAAACTCTACCTGTGCCCTTTTTCACAACTGACATAACTTCTTTTCTGGCTTCTCTGCCACCAAATTATACAGCAAAGAGAATAGAATCATTTTCCTCAAATATTATTCTGATAAAATATTCCCCTGCTAAGAAATTCACACTCGTTTCTCTGGGGTTAAAAAAATCAAATCCCTAGCATTGTGTATCCAGTCTTCCCACAACCTGGGATCTTCCTTAAATTAAGCTGACTCTGAATCTTCGTCTCTGTCATTCTCTTATTCAAACAATGATCTAACTCAAAAGTTCTTAATAGAATTCATGAGATCTGTGAACTTGAATAAAATTAAATATATAATCTTTATTTTTATTAACCTCTAGTTGAAATGTCACATTTCCATGGTAACAAACCACATTATAAACTTCTGACATTGTCATTAATGAAAATTACATTTTATTATATGAGTTATTATAGATATCTTAAAAAATTGTTTATGCTGATCTCTCCTTTAAACTCATAGTAGTTATAAGACATCATTAGATTTTATTATTTAATGTGTTAACTAAAAATATACATGTACAGTAAGTCACAAATTTAAAAATTTTTGTTAAATTTTTTTACCATGAATCTATTATTTTTTTTAAATACAGTTGACATACATTAATTTTAGGTATACAGCATAGTGGTTAGAAATTTATACAACTTACAAAGTGATCTCCCTAATAAGTCTAGTACCCACCTGCCACCATACTTAGTTATTACAATATTATTGACTGTATTTCCTAAGCTGTACTTTACATCCCCGTGACTATTGGGTAACTGCCAATTTCTACTTCTTAATTCCCTCACCTTCTTCACCCAGCCCCTCCAACTTCCCTCCCATCTGACAACCACCATTTTATTCTCTGTATCTATGAGTCTGTTTGTTTTATTCTGTTCTTAGTTGCTACATATAAATAAAATCATATGGTATTTGTCTTTCTCTGACTTACTTCACTTAGCATAATACCCTCTAGGTCTATCCATGTTGCTGAAAATGCTAAGATTTCAGTCTTTTTTATGGCTGAGTAATATTTTATTGTATATATGTACCGCATCTCTTTTATCTAATCATCTATTGATGGGCATTTAGGTTGCTTCTTGGCTATTGTAGGTAATGCAACTATGAACATAGGATGCATATTTTTCCAAATTAGTGTTTTGGATTCCGTGGGATAAATACCCAGGAGTGGAATTACAGAATCATAAGGTAATGCTATTTTTAATTTTTTGAGGAAACTCCATATTGTTTTTTATAGTGGCTGTATGGATTTGCAATCCCACCAACAGTGCATGAGAATTCCCTTTTCTTCACATCCTCGCAAACACTCGTTTGTTGATTTATTGATGATAGCCATTCTGGCAGGTGTGAGGTGATTATTTGTCTTATCTGATAATCTAAAGTAGTCAATTTTATGCACTTAAAAAATTCTAAAATGAGTTTTCTAGACATCAGACTTCCACAGGATTCCCTGGAACAACAACAAAAAGATTAAGAACTTTTGGCTAATTAAACAAGCTTCTAGATTCCTCATAGATTCTTACCATGGTATTAATAACTATTATTGATGACCCAGAATTTGTCTGAGAAGGAGAAGACAAAACTGATTTAAAATCAAGAAAGTTATCCTAGATGATTGGAGTACTTGTTAGAGGTCCAATATCATAGATTCCACCTCATTTTGTGCCAACTAATGCCAATTGGCTCCATGGCCATGTGGTCTGCCTCTCATCCTAGAGAGTTATTTTATTAATATATCTTTGGTCATAGGAGGGACAGGGGGAGTGTTGGTTCTAACATCACAAATTCAGTAACAAAAAGGAAAACAGTAGATATACTGCTTAAAGTATATGAAAACTATAAAAATATAAAGTTTACCTTGTCTATTAAAAAACACTTGTCTCACATTTATATTAAGCACCCTTCAACTCTGTTATTGAGGAACTTTTATAAAGACTCGATACATTAAAATATTTAAAAGGATGTGACGTTCTACCTAGTCTTCAGCTGCAACAAATTGAGACTACTTTTCATAGAAAAATATTATTCTTAATGACAGTACTGTCCATGAATTTGTTTCTACCTAAAAATATCCTAAATCATTTATGTTTTGAATTCAAGCACTTCTAAATGACATTACAGTCCATATTTTATTTTTGATTTTTCCAGATTTTAGTTCATCCACTGACTCACATCAGGACCAAATTTTCATTTGACTAACTAGTTTCTTTTTTCTTATAAACTCTCTTCCACCATACTCATACTTTAGAGCATAGGAATTTTTATTTCTGTCTCAAGACAGGGTAATAATTATCAACAGATTCAAGAAAAAAATATATTTTACATTTTGAAGATTATGAAATAGATATTAAGCTAATGTGCTTCTGTCCAATAGAGAGTTTTTACATAAAAATTGAGATATAAAATATAACTAGGTATTATAAGAAAACTGTTGTCTTACATATTAGGATTGAAAATATATATATATAGATGACTTCATGCAGCGTGGTTTTAAATTATACTTCAACACTAACACACTAATACATACACACACACACACACACACACACACACTGCAGCTTCACAGAGAAAAATAATGTTAAAGTTCATTAGCCCTTGGCTTTTGTTTTTAATTTTTGCCTAATAGACTTTGAAGTTCTTAGTCTCTATTGAGCAAATCTAAAGTCATGAAAGATGGCATGAGGCCAGTCGACATCTCCAGGATTATAAAGTAAGAATAAAATCAAAGTTCTGCAGTGAGACCAAGACAAAAGAACTCACATAAGTCTCACATTTCCCACATATTTTATTCATTACGAAGCACAGCAAAATCAGAAGACCTTTCCTGCGCTAACGCCACTTTGTAGAAATGAGAAAACCCTAAAAGCTATTTAACTCTATTTTGGAAAGTATGAAAGTTTGACCATAACTAAAATCCAATTGCTACAATGAGCAGGTTTTTGGTGAGTGGGAAGCTTTAAAAAGTCCTAGAAAATATTGTCCCAAATAAAAAAAAAATGCATCATAACTATTTATATTAAAGAAAGTAGCTTAATTATCCATTAACAAACATTTGTATTTTCTTTAAAAATATCATTGATATTTGGTAGCAACAGACCTGAGTTTTTGTTGTTGCTACCGTTCATTAGCTGTGAAAAAAAATATAACATGCTGGCACACAATAAATCAATTTGATAAATGAATAAGGATTAGTTTCTCCAGCTCCACAGGTAGTAATTGCAGTCATAATTTTAAGAATGAACCGGGTTGAATTTCAGAAGTAATAGTTTCCCCTTTATGTGTGTTTTATGATCATATTAAAATGAATTTTTAAAAGCAGAGACAGATGAAAAACCTCCAGAGAAGATCCACACCTGCAGTGAGATAGATATATTTATTTAGAGGCACCGACCACAGAAAAACAGAAATCCCTACCTAATGAGAAAATGTGAACGTCGATCTGATGAAAAATTCCATGCTTTCGAAGGGCAAGAAACACTTTTTAGTCCCTGTCTGTGCCCAGTGTAGCTGTGTGATATCCTCACTCTTGTTGATAGTTTTCCATGCAACTATGTGCAGAGCTTGAATGGTTTAGCTGTGTTGGTCAACTGAATATTCAGAGTCATTGGGAAAGCAGCAGGGTGAGGAGCAATATCCATTAGTATCAGGTCCATAACTCCATATCTACTCTCTAAATCTCAAAGTCATTTTCTCATTTGGCTTCAAAACCTGACTTGAACTAATGTGAGGCTATTTATAGGCTTTATTTGACCTAAATGACCACTGATCTATTTTGCCACAGAAATGTTCATGTGTTTGGTTATAGGTGCTGCCCTAGACCCAATCAGACATAGTATATGCACTACTTTTCTAAAGTCTGAAAAATTATGGATTCTGAAACATCTGGCTCCAAGTGTTCTGAAGAAGGGCTTACACATCTATCCTATTTTATTGTACTTTTGTCAAGGCTTCTGCTTTTATTCTGAGTGGGTCCTTATGTGACTGTCACCTAGGGAAAAAAGTTTGCCTCTCAAATGAGAAACCACTGCTGATTACCAGGGAGTGTGTATGTAATATATTTAGTTTCTTGAATTTTATTATGAGATTTTCAAGATGGACCTAAGAAAATGTCTATGTTGAGGGGGTCATCCTTCTCAAAGTTTAGGCCCAGATGGAGAAAATATGTTAAAAAACTAAATAAAAGAGCAGAACCTGGAAGAAGAAAATGAAGATCTCATGGATGAGGACAGCTGTTTTCTATTGATTGTGGCAAGTTTCCTTTACACAGTCTGGTTCACGGGAAAGATGTAAACTTTACACTCTTATATCTCAAAACAGTTTATAGAAACATTAAAGTGTTCGGTGGAAACTAATGCATTTTTAAAATTGATGAAAACAGGTATGAACTTGTTCCAAAAAAGATTTGGAATGCAATATAATAAAAACCATCTATAAAGAAATAGCTAAGAACTAAGATATAACGAAAGGAGGAAGGAGAAATAGACGAAGAATTCCTAGGTGAGGAAAGCCAGGATGCTGAAGAATAAGCTTTACTCCAAGCTTCTTAGGAATAAGGAAAATTAGACAAACATGTTACCTCCCTCTCCTTTTATGTATCTAGAGTAGGAGGAACCCTTTTGGAAAAAAAAATCTGGCTTCTGGAAATAAGAAAAATCAGCATGAGCATCATTGGACAAGAAACTGGCATCTTCTATAGCAGATTTACCCATACAGAGAATTATTAACCATGTGAATATTCTGTCACAAATTACTAAATATCCACTTTTACTGAACTACTTAAATGAGAAAAAAATTGAAAGATACCACTCAATTGAAAGAAAATCCAGGACATTTAAATCAATGGACTTTTACCACTGAACTCTTAAGGGCAGGGAAAATCTTTCAAATGTATACCCTAACTCCAATGCCCAGCACAGAAATGATACACATTTGCTGTTTAAATGCTTGGGCAGAGTTTATGCATTTAATGTGAAAATTTTGGAGAGACCAGCAACTTTTTCTTAAGGGCATGTTTTAGTGTTTAAGAAGAGCTGCAAGGCTATTTTTAACTGAATTATTCAGTTAGCATGGCAGACAGTTACAGACAGTGGAGAATTATGTGTCCAGCCACACAAGACATTTTAAGACCTATGAGTCTTCCCCTAACATAATGTTATAAAATGTCCTTTTGCTAAAAATACTGAAATCAAGTAATTATCTACTTTTGAATTTTAATGAATAGGACATCTGTTCAAATTGAAAAAATGAAATTTTTCTTCAAATTAACTACTTGATGAGATGTCCCTTGTGACTAAATCTGTTTCACTGTTTTTTATATTCAACCTAAAGGTAACACATAGCATATCATATCAAGTTTTATAAACTAGAATATGGAAAATTGTTTTTCCTGATCATATAATAATCATAGTATCTGTTCCTTTGACAGGCTCTCTTTATAATTATCAAAGGCTACTTTTTATTACCGTTATGTTCACTCCATTAAAATGAATCACTAGGAAGCAAAATGTCCATTTTTATCTGTGTTGATTACGATGAAGCTTTAATTCTAGACATACTGTTTTTTAGATTATCACTATAATAGTGAACGATTGTTTCTAATCACCTTCTTTCTCAAGAACATTTTATTTTTCTCTGAGTTGTGCTCTCCAATGTGGTAGCCATGTGCCATGTGGGGCTATTTAAATATAAATAAATTAAAAATAAAATTTAAAATTTATTTCCTCAGTTATACTAGCCACTCATCAAACATGACATGTGGCTACTATAGTGAAGAGTATGGAACATTTATATCATTTCAGAAAGTTATACTGGACAGCACAGCAACATCCATTTTATTCTGTTAATAACAAGACACCAGGCCCAAAATGAAGTCACTTAAGCTAAGCCCCACGTCACCAAACTGAGAGTTTCAGCTCCCAGAAATGGAATCTTAAACCAGTCAGTCTTGAATCACCTGATTCACACAAGCAGGGTAATCTGCCTAACAAACCCACCATCCCCTAAAAAAAACTTTAGAATAACTAACCCACTTTTTTGCCTAGTATAACTTCCTTGTTCTCACCCTTTTTGCCTATAAAAGTCTTTTATTTTGTACAGCTCCTTGGAGCTCATTTCTGCCTGCTGGATTGGATGCTGCCCTATTTAATTTTTGCCTTCAAAACAAACATGTTAAAAAATTTTAAGAGTTTATCTTTCGACGTCTCTTATCCATCATCCCTCTGAGGAATCATTACTTCTT
The DNA here is from genome assembly GCF_902729225.1 of Pteropus medius. Classification (NCBI taxonomy): domain Eukaryota; kingdom Metazoa; phylum Chordata; class Mammalia; order Chiroptera; family Pteropodidae; genus Pteropus; species Pteropus medius. The sequence goes on along the minus strand of NW_024344378.1, from coordinate 30,720,145 downwards.
TCATCAATGAAGACCAACTTTTCACTTACCATCTCAGTCATGTTTATTTCCTTTTAAAATCATTCTCAAGATCCCCCCACACCCAACACACACATTTGATTCTTGAAAGTATCACTTTTCTACAATTAGTTGATGTACTCTTTTAAAGTCCTTAAGGGAACAAAAGTTTATGTATTGTTTTCTGAAACAAAATTAGTGGCACATTATAAATAAGTCATAGTGGCAGTATGTCTGTGGCAGAAAATATACTCGTTCATACCAGCAGCTGAAGTTTTCAGTAAATATGAAAATTCTATTACAACCTGAAATTATATCTAAGTTATCGAATTAGTGTGCATGATATTACAGTTATGGAAAGTCTCCAAGATGCTGCCTTTTTGAAATGAGCTTGTTTTGTCATTTCTTATTATCCACAGATAAAGGCAGGATCTCTACATATTATAATTAAGTTGAACTAGGACTGAACCATCTCATTTAAACATATTTAATAGCAGATTTAACTTTGTATACATCTGTCATGTGGAATTTCACCTACAAGATGGAAGTGATTAGGAAAGTTACAGAATTTATTATTATTTTGAAGTCTGAGCTTTGCCTTTGACTGAGGCTCCCATTTCACTCTCCACTACCCTACCTCCAACACACAAACACCCCACCGCAGCCTGCTTAAGATGATGAGGTTCATTTTTCTGTCTGTCTTTTCTTTTCAGAATCCTCCATCTAGGACTCTCACCATTTTCCAGACCTTACCCATTTCAAAGCAATTTCGCATACTAGATATTTCTAGTTATGATATGCAACTGGTGTACTTAAAATTTCTCCCTATTTCCGTTACCTTATTTCTCCCTGTACACTTTTTTCCTCCTCTGCTCATGGTTCTTTATATAACAAAACATCTCCCCCCACCACAAAAAAAGGCACTTTATCTCTTCTTTAAAAAAGTCCTTTTCTAGCAGCTAATTAGCACACAAAGTCTATTTTTGGATCACATTGGAGTCACTTCTTTGCAAGAGGTGGATATATTTTAAATTTAATATAATATATAATTTTATTAATTTACAGATTGCTTTATTGCTGATTTAATACTTTAAATTGTTTTAAAATGTACAACAGTACATTTTAAATACTAAATTGCTAAGTGTTCTTTTCTAGTGCACTACATATAAATTTTTAAGTTTAGATGCCTATTTCCCAGCCCAGGTCAAGTAAACCATGCTCTCTAGAGGGGGATGACTTCTGCAGTTTTCTACACTCCTCAGGCCATTTCCACCTGCTGACAGTTTGGGCTTGAGAACCACTGTTATTCATGCAATATATGATAAAACAAAGTAACTTCATAAACAAAACAACAAAGTCCACGTTTGTGTGGTGGGGGTAGATGCACAAGGGAGGGCTTCCATTTTGAAGAGAAAACAAGTTAACTTCTAGGAAACTATCTGTATCAGAGAACCATGACAGAGTCATGGGATCTATTTGAGTTGGTATAGTTTACCTAGAGAAAAAAGCAATAGGAAAAATTTACAGACAATAAAGACAAATCCACGTAATTATTAGCAAATGTCTTTAGTGAATCATTTTCTTTAAAAATGAAGACATTAAGGCTGCGGTTGGCAAACTTTTTCTATAAAGGAACAGACTGTAAATATTTTAAGCTTTGCAGGTCATATGGTTTCTGCTATAGCTGTTCAATTTTCCCCTCATGGTATGAAAGCAGCCCTAGATAACATGTAAGTTCATGAGCATGGCTGTTTTCTAGTAAAACTTGGTTTACTAGAAAAGATGCAGAGGGATGGATTTGGTCTTCAGGCTGTACTTTGCCAGCTCCAGCATTAGGGAATATGATAGAACCTTTCTTTAAAACTATTATAACAAATTGCATTTTCCAAAGATCGCATAACAGTTATCTCCCATCACAATGATCTTCTACAATGTGCCCTTAGCATTTTCCCCATCCAGAGGTGGTTTCTATTTTTCAATCTCCTTAAGTCTAGTCAGGCTCTGTAACTGCTTTGGCCAATGTAACATGGTGGAGATACTACTGGTCTGGCAGCTTCTGCTTCCTGTTTCTTGGAATGAATGCTCCCCTTGGAACCCAGCCACCATTCTATGAGATACTCGTTACAGAGGGCTGATGTTTAGGCACTCCATTAGAACTCCAGCTAGCAGTCAGCATTTATTGCCAACCATATAATTAAGTTATCTTGACATACAGTTTGGTCAAGTATCCAGATAACTATCCCAGCTGCCATATGATTAGTCACATGTGGGATCCCACACAAGAAACACCTGCAGAACCCAGCAACTCACAGAACCATGAGATAAATTGTGTTAAACCACTAAGTGGTTTGGCATGCCACGGTATAAGCAGAACATTTTGTTGCTGTTGTTGAAGGACTGTTGACACTTTTTCTGCTAATATAAATGCTTTTATTTGGGTAGAAGTTTATCAATAAACAAAGGCAGACGTTTTTTCACCACCACACCTTCTGCCATTAAAGGAATGTATTTCTTAATTTCATGGATAATCCTCACTTATTTTAAGCTTTATGTCTAGGTCACCTATAAGTACAATGGCTACATTAAGTAAATCCCATTTAAAAAATTTATTCTAAGATTAAAAGTTCCTCTTACTTATATTAATCCTCATAGACAGATTTAGTCATATTTATATTGTGCAGGAAAAGATGTTCTAAAAAAAAAAAAAAACTTTGTTGTAGCCATAACTTCAGCTGTCACAAATGAGGAAGAGAGGTAGGGTGGAGTTATTAAATATTACTGTAGCAATGTGATTCTAAAATAGAATTGCTATCAGAAATCAGCTGTGTGGTTAAATTGGGTTAAGCCCAAATAGAACTCATTTTTCTTTAAAACATTTAGAGCAAAATTTTTTGGAACTTATTACTAAAAATATAGTGTTTCAGAGTTGACAGAGACATAGCACTTAAATAAGAGTTGTTTCAAAAACATTTTCAGCGCAAAGCTTGATTTAGAGTAGATTCTCTAATTTTGAATAGTCGATTAGCTCACTGTCCATTCACGCAATAATCACAATATTGAACAAATGAACTTTAGTGAGTAAATTAATATGCAGACTCTTTTCTGGCAAAAATAAGAGTGAAACCTCCTACACTTGACTAAGAATAACTCTGGATTGCTTCAACTGGGAAGTTTATTAAAGTTAGAGAACTCAATTCTAATGTGCTTCTATGAATTTTGTAAAGAGACAGACACTGAAATCTGCAATAGCCTCAAGGCAAGAATCGAGATTCTGATTAAAGCAAAAAAGTAGAAGATATACTAGACAAAATTATAAATCTTGCATTAAGAGGGATGAAAATGGGAAAATAACTCAGGAGAGCAATTTCCTTAGAGTCATCAAATGTTAGAGTTGAAATATACATTTAAAGTCACAATGTTCAACTTGGTAAAAGAAAAAATCCTGCTAAAACACGATCAGAACTACAACTCAGGTCTCCTGTCTAGACTTCTGTTCAGTTCCCTGCCATTCCAGTGCTGCTCTTTTAGAAGGATGAAGACCAATGAATGGAATGACAGAGTCACTCCTAGTCACCTTTCCATTGCAGAATAAGTATGTCCCTTACCACTAGTGCAGCCAGTGTAGAATAAAAGCATAAGCATTTTGGGCTTTATGCTAGGAAATAATGTCAATAGAATTTTGAGACATCATATACAAAGTGTAGTTAAATATGAATGTATAAAATTATGAAAAGAAATTGGCAAATAAAGTCTTAGATTGCCCAACTATGATATTCACTTATTTCATACTTTAGTTTCTCATTTATAAATTCACAATTCATCAGAAAGAGCAAGAGCTAAACTGACAAAATATAAAATTGAGACTGACAATATAAGAATAAAAGACTGACTCTTAGGCCTTCAATGTTTAGCTGAGACTTTTTCCTTGGTAAACCGCACGCTTTGGGTGGTTTATAGCAACACTTTAGGACAATGTTTTTATGACATAATTTACCATGATCACAAACTATAGTTCCAATATTGAAATTAGTTGCTGTGTTTACAGTCACAATTGATTTTGGATAAATTTCAGTCAAAATGTTTTGTTTTGTGCATGCTAATATTGAAGCTGCTCTGATGCTTTTTTCATGATCACCATTTAATATCAGAACAGAACATAAAAATGAAACAGCACCAACAGAGATTAGGAAGGACCATGGACTTAAGGATAAAGTTACAAAGAAGTACTTACTTTGGAAATTAGGGTTTCTTTTTAGTTGCCTCATGCTTGTCTCTTAAAATTTAAAAGATAAATATTTCAAGTTCGTGTTTATTATACTCATTTTTTTAAATAGGTTTCAATCTTATCTTCCTTCCTGTTCCTTTTACTTGAGATAGAGCCAAAAATAATTGTTTTCCTGGAGTTTTCATATTCTTGGCTGTTTTAGTTGCCCTCTTGCAACTTCTTTAGGTACTGTCTACTTTTCCCACAAAAAGTGTCTCTAGAAAGATTCTTTAAGCAGAGAAATGCCATAGCAGAGCACTAGAGCAACAAACAAGATGATTTGACCTATTTTGGCTTATAGCAACATTTTAGGCCAATGTTATTATGACATAATTTACAATGATCACAAACTATAGTTCCAATATTGAAATTTGTTGCTGTTTGTAGTCCCAACTGATTTTAAATTTCTGTGAAAATGTTTTGCTTTATGCAGGCTAATATTGAAGCAGTTCTGGTGCTTTAACCACTCATGCAATATCTTGAAAGAATCTTTTTTCCCCAACCTTAATATTTCCCAAGACAGAAGAATTGTGATATTTACTTTATATATATACTAGAGTTAAAAAATAAAAAATAAAAAAAACCTCAAAGATACCATTACCTACACTTTATCTAGAGAAACATTTTGTATAAAATTTTTCAAAAAAACAAAAACAAAAAAAAACTCAGGCTATACTAATACTTTTGGAGACAAAATGCAACAAGAAAGATTGAACAGAATAGTTGGTGCCAAAAGAACTTATGATTTGTTCTGGCTCAGTAGCAAGAATCCGATTGTACAAGTTAACTTACCACGGCTTCAGCATTCATCTGCAAAGTGATCCTGTACAGCTTCAAGTTCAGCTCTATGATTATGATTCTTAAATGTTTACTTAAAAAGAAAATATGGCTTGTGGAAGTTAAATCCACTTTTCAGAATTCTATTTCAGAAGGACCAGATTTAAAAGATTCTCCAACTGCAACAAAAGCTTTACTTCCTACTATTCGACCTGAGTTACTTGATTTGTCATTTGCACAGATAAACACAAGCAGTATTTGGAGCCCATTAGTCCAGGATGGCTCCGGGGTTCTTCACATTTCAGCTTGGAAAGCTCAGAGAACATATGGCATTTGAGAGTCTCAGAGAAGCTACAGTGGATATTTATATTCACAAGGCTAAAATTTTAGATTGTTCTTTCCTGAGGAGGAATTATCTGTCTAGACTATTAGTAAAGCTATTTATATAAGTTCTGATTGTATTTGGAGACCATTGATATTCTAACCTTTTAAGCAGAACACTGAGCTGAGATCCATAAGTGGGACAGTTCTCCAATTTGAAGCAGAGACAGTGATAAGGTAGCAATGCCACCAATGCAAAGGTGGAAAAGCTAGATGTGGGAAAGGAACCGATCTGTGCTGTATTGGTCTAGCAGTGGTAAGCAGTAACAGCTGGAACTGACAGCAAAGTGGATTTTAAGAAATAGTACTTTTTAACATCTTTTTATCTCACTCTCTCTTAGCACAATTAAAGTGCACAGATTAGGAATAATCTCATGAACAGACTGAGGTGTGATGTAGTTACAGCTAGTACATGACTGCTTCTAAGACATGGGTATCAGTCCAAGGTCTATGACTCTCATCTCCCAGATCCTACCACACCAGTTGAAAGTCATGAGGTATTTTGTAAGGGGAGCAAAATCTTCCCTGCCACTCTCCATTTGTCTATAAATTTCAATTTCCTATCTGTTTCATCTGCTTCAGATATCAGAACTGTAACTGCCAATTTGATTGGTTTCTCATTTTTGAAAAAACAAAGCCCAATTAGTTGTTGGTTCCAGGTGGTTTTTAGCTCTTTTGATTAATCAGATTTGCCCTTTACTGCAACCTGGATATTTAACTCTTTTAATTAATCAGATTTGCCCTAGAGAAAATGAATTCTGCTATTTAATCTGTGAAACTGTTCATTTATAAATTTACAATTTGAAGTTTCACATGTATAATAAATTTGGCAATTGTAGTGATGTAGGCCCTCAGAATTCCAAAATGGAAAGCAGTTATTTAAAAAAAAAAAAAATAGTATTATTTGCAACCAGTGCTTTTCAAACAGTGTATATACAAATCACCTGGGGACCTTGTTAAATGTAGACTGATTATGTCAGGTCCTCAGCAGGGCCTGAGAGTCAATTTCTAATAATCTCCCAGATGAGGCCAATGTCGTTGGCTCAAAGACCAGATCGAGTAGCAAGGTTCTCAATCTGGTGCAGAATTTCTCAGCTTCTGTACAATGAATATTTTTGGCTAGATACTTCTCTATCAAGGTGATGATCCTGTACATTATACAATATTTAGCAGCATCTCTGGCTTCTACCTACTAGATTATAATAGCATTACCTACAGCCAACTGTGACAACCAAAAATGTCATCAGACACTGCCAACCATTTCCTATAGGGAAGGTAGAAGGTCACCTGCATTCGAGAACCACTGATTTAAAGCATTCAGTAAAATAGGACTTTTGAGGGGGTACTTAGCAGAAATAAAAAAAAAAACCTCTTTATTTACCAGATATTTGAACGCTTAGTATGTTCCAGGCTTCTAGAAACTCAACTACAATTATTTTATTAAGCTTAATGGGTAGGAATTGTCTATGTACCATCACTGTAAATCATGATTTAAAATATAGTTTCTGCCTTCCAGAATTTATTAAACAAAAGTGTATAAGTAAAGCATATAGGAAGATAGGGAACTACAAGATAAATATTAGCCACTGGATAAAGCATTTACAATCAAAGTTGAAGGTGAGATTGGATGCCACCAACTTATTAGTATAGCATTGGACAATTTAGAGAATGTCTGCATATGTGTCATCTCATTCGAACCTGTTAAGTATCCTTAGAGATACTATCCTAGTTCAGAAAAAGGCTCACAGCTTAGTACATAAGTTACTTGTTCAGTATCAAGAGAAAATTAAAATAGAACAAAGATTCAGGCGTTCCAAATTCTAAGCCCCTATCATTCCATTAATTCAATTGTTGAGAAAAAAAAATTTTAAATTCTTTAAAAATTTCTTAAAGTTAGACTTTAAGGGGGAAAGATAAGACTTCATCCTGATAGTCGAAGGGACAGAACTCAGGCAGTCAGCTAACAAAGATGCCATTAAATAGGATATGAATAACAAAGCAATTGATTGGCAAAGGGATAGATGAAAGGTAACTTATTATACACTGTAAAGAGTGTTGCCTTGCAGTAACAAGGTCAAGCTTCTAATTCTATATCTGGTAACTTGGATTCGGCAACCTCTGGCAAGTGAGTTAACTATTCTGAGCACTACATTCTTTACTCATGTAATGGGGATAAGAGAATTTAGCTTACAAGTCTCTAGTGATGACTGCATGGCTTACATATAGGCAAGTAAATGTGCACTGTGTACAGGCAAGGACATTTACACCCATTATTTAATCTCGCCTAAGTACAGTCTTAAGTCGAGACTCCAGAAAGCCAAATAAAACATGTCTGCTGGTTCTGAGGCTCACACCTAGAAAGTGACAGCAGTATTTTATCCAACTATTAAAGATGTTTGGGATTAGCATGCCCTCAGCTTCTTCTGTTCCCTTTTAAGAATTCATTAAGAGCCATTTTTCAGTGCGACCGATAAAGTCAATTTGAAATGTCTTGCTTAAGCTGAATGGATGCTAGTCACACCCTTTCCCAAGTATCTCAGGAGGGAGGAGGAATCAATGAGCTGCAGTTAATTTCATTTATCCAGCACCTGCCTTTAATGGCATGCTGATGTGAGGAGAACTGCAGCATCAGTGGTTAACAACAGAATACAAAAGTGCAAGTGGTGGAATTCCACAGCTGGTGTTTATATACTTAAACACACACGCACACACAAACCAAAGACAAAATCCTCCCCTTCTTATGCTTGTCCCCTCACTGATAGTACACTGATCAACAGCAGCAGCTTATAATTACTTAGCACCTGCCATATGTCAGGGACTGGGGTAGGAAAAAAACTTACAGATAGGCTCTCTCATCCTTCCAAATACTCTGCAAAGAAAATTACTGTCTGTTTTACAGATGACTGATAATTAGAGAGGTTAAATTACTTGTTAAAAGTCACAGTTAGTGGGCAATCCAGTTTAAACCTTATTATATTTTAGTGCCTGTTTAGTTTCCTCCAGGAGTTAGTCACTGCATTTAAAGGTTCTCTCTATACCATTAATCAGGATCCTAAGTCTCTTAAAATATCCTAGACACCTAGGAAGACCAAGTACTGTAAGCGTAAAAAAAAAAATAAATAAATAAATAATGGATTGTAAGCTGACAAGGTCCTTGCAATCTGTGAGGTCAACCAAGGGTTGCCTCACTTAAAAAAAAAAAAGAAAGAAAATATCCTAGGAACATAAATGGTACCTGTACAACATATCTGGGGTCAAGAGGAAAGAAAGCAAGCTCAGGCACCCAAATAAGAACTTCTGGACCCCTTCATAATGCTCAGCACCTAGTCCACAGCACAGACAATACTAAAAAAGTTACCTGTTGGCTTATTCTAGGATTCGCACCAGACCTCATGCTCCACAAGGTTAACTTGCTCAATATATCATCCGCCCCCTGCCCCAACCCTAGTCCCCAGCCCCAGCCCCCAGCACAGTACCTGGTACGATGAATTGTGGTGGGTACATGAAGAACTGAGTCAGCATAAACACAGTTTCTAATGCACCCTGAACAGTGGTACATTCCATTGTACTCTGAATCAAGAAAAGCAGAAAGCCCAAACAAGAAAGACCAAGTATAATAATTTCAAAGAACATAAGTACACATAACCTTAACAAGACAAGACCAGGGAAGAACACAAGCCAGACCAACACCATTCTTAACCCTACTGCCTTCTTTTTATAGTCAGTAATGCCCTGGGGATGGGCGGATGCTAGTCATTCGCCCTTATAGGCCAAGGGTCCACACCTGTACTCTACAGAGGCTCCATGGAGGCCCTATGGAGATTCAGAAAATGCAAATTAAGGCCAATATTACCCTTAAAGCCATGAAATTGCTAATAAAGCTGAATCAATTGTAAAAACAAAAACCAAAAACCGCATATAGTAATATCATCACAAGCCAAAATGTTTACAGATGTCTCATGCTAAAGCTACCAACCATTGTGCAACTAAACAGAAGTTGTGCTATATACAGTACATTTCATATCAGACACCTCCAAAGCTATTACAACAAAAGCACCTACAATCCTGCCTTTTAAAATTATAGTTGTAGTCCAAACCATCGAGACACCTGACTGGGAAAAAAAGAGAAGGTATTTTTAAAAATAGTGATTAAAATGTTCTCTTCGCACAAATTAGCACTAATAAAATTTCATGCTGAAACATTTTACAATTGACTGCTTGCTCTGTTATACATAACTCCAACTTTATTATGTGTAAGACAGTAAGAGATTAAGACACAAGTAGTTTAGCGACCACCCATTCAGCATATCCTTCTTAAACTATTCAGTAAGTAGCATTTCCCCATGTGAAGAGATATTTTTTTCTTATAAACAAACCACAGAAATCTGCAGATGGTTTCCATTTCAACTTCACATACATAAATACAATATACCTGAACATCCATAATTCCTAAAAATGAGATGAGGAAGATAAAAAGGAATGAAAACACCATATGTGCTGATCCTATATTTTAAACAGCTGATTACTCTCAAGATTATTAAGCATTTACTCTATGAGGGCATTTCCACCTAAGTGTTAAATTTCAGTCCCGTAAAAGAAAAGCCACAGGATAAAAGTCGCCTTTCTATCTGAGCAGGTGTTTCAGTTGCTACTGAAATTTAACCCAAGGTAGCTGCTATGTTTGTTTAAAATTCATGTTTTTGCCAAGTGATCCTTAACCTGGAACAATTTCCACTCTCTAGTGACTGGCAGCTGATACCTTCATCAATGCCAGAAAAATGCCACATTCATAAGAGGTGCAGTTTGCCCCCTTTCAATTGCTACTTCGTCTTTTGTCTTTGCTGTGAGCATGATGAACTGGCAGATACACTGACTGATGGCAGCAACCTGGGCTGGACAGCAGAGGGATTAGAAGGTTGCTTGCAGTCCCTGATATGGATTTGAAGGCACATTGCCCGGAGGTTAAGTCACCCTAAAAAATACACTTCCATGGCTGTGAATTTCAGCAGCCAGGCACCAGCTGCAAAACTTGTTGGCCTTGTTTAAAGAGGTACACCTGCTCTGCGAATGACAGCTATAATGCACTGGGGGAAAACATTCTGGACTTGATGTCAGAAAATCTGAGTTTGAGTTACAGCTTTGTAAGGTACTAGCTATGGAACCTATGAAAATCCTTTAAATTCCAATTCAGTTTCCTTACCTATACAGTAAAGGTGTTGAAATCTGTCTCAAGTGCTTGACGATGGAGAGAAATGATGAATGAGGCTTCCAAATGGTAGAGCAATATATAGACTAAATATCATTAGTCTCATCAGTGTATTATTGAAGATGTCTGTTATACTGCTAAGTACTGTGCCTGAATATTTTATTTTAAATTATATAGTTAATGCTATTATCTTTAATATTGTTTTATTCATGGATCCCACTCAGCTGTCACCAGCATTGAGGCCTCCTTCACATCAACCTAAAGGAATACACAATATTCTCACCATATATATGATGAGACCTGCCAGTCACCCGAGGGTTCCCATTACTTTTGCTTGTTATTTCTCCATAAGGAACTTGGCCCTTCAGATTGAGGCATTATTTAAAAACTAAATCCCTGGCAGGGGAACACTGATTTTTATCATTCATTAATCCCTTTCATGTGGTTTTATTTCTCAGATTCTCATACTGAATGCCAGCCATGTGTTGATTTTTCCATATGCAATCTTTTATCTTTATAACCAAATCCTTTCATAAGGGAAAATCCTGAGATTCCAAGAGGGTACTGAAAATGCTCAAGCTAGTAAATGGGGCAACCAGGATTTAAACCATGATTCATCGGATTCCCAAGCTTGTGCTCTTCTACATAAGGGAATTTCATTTCTTTTTTAGTAAGTTTAACCAGACTCCCCAATTACAGTATCCACTAAGCAACACATTTCCTTTTCTTTTACCCCTCCCTAATTACTTCAATCATTTGATTTATTTTTGTAGCTCTTTTTTTCAGAAAACATTCATTAAGAATCTATTATGTCCTAGGTCCTCTTATCTAATAATAGGTCAAGATCCACTTGGCCATTTTTACTTGCAGAGAATCTCCACACAACAAGGAAGAAGTATTTATCATTTATGCCTCAATGTCTGTCTTAAGAACCTAAACATACTATTTTGTGAGATGATGGTTGTTCAACTTATCCAGACCTAGAAAGATTGATGATGCTATCAGCAAGATATTTGCTATCAGCAAGATACATACTTTGATAAGTATCATAAAGGAGATTTAGTTAAATGACATAGTGAGAGGAAAGATATTAGAAGTAGAAGGAATGGATCTGGAAGATATGATGAGAAGAGGATAAGAAACAAAACAACCTGTGTGCTTGCTAGATATAGCGATCATTCAAAGTACAGTTATTATGTTCAACTTAGAGTGTTAGAAATATATATGTAAAATGATAAGCAGATATCCTAAAGTAACTGAGCCCTGTGTGACACAGACAATTTTTGTAGAAAGCATTTTTTAGTGGCTTGTAGCACTTGGGTGATCTATTGCATAGTCTTTGAAATTAATTAATAATTCGCAAGGCACATTTTATTCATCTATTTAAACCTCTGTCGGACTATGCTGCTCAACTTGATTTTATGTTTTAACTCCCAAAGTTTTCCTTCTTAAATCTCTGAAGTTGTGTTTTTATTTTCATTTCTTGGTTTTACAAAATACTAAAAAGTATAATTTATATCCTTATCTAAAAATAAAGCATTAGAAATGAGACATCCGAAATCTCAAAACAGTTATGGTCATTTAACAAATTAGTTTATTAAAATGAGTTACAGGTGTAAGATGCACAAAAGCAATGAAGAAGACAATATACTTCAGTCTTATACTATTCTGGGCACTCAAAAATTATTTATCAATTAAAAACACTTTTAATAAGTATAGAAAGGCTAATGATAAGGATATGAGTCCTTACTTTGCCCTCTTACAAAAATCATATCTTGTCTGCAGCACATTCCATTCTTGATTTTAGCATTCAAGATATCACCCTTCCTGGTACATGTATCTAAGCTCTATTAAATCTACAACTGGTAAAGTGGCTCACCTAATTTTTCTGCCAAAGCACTAGTAGTATATGCTGTTAAAAGGTAAAAAAAGTACATGTGCAAATGGCTATATTTTTCTATATGTTTGTTTAAAAACATGTGGGCAGGCTTTTATTTTGTTTTGGAAAGAGAACTGACTTTAAAAATTGCTGTTATGATATATACTAAAAATAGAAAAAGTTTCTCCTTTATCAGCATTTATATTTTCCTTTCCCTCTATTCTGTGTTTTCTTAAATTTGTACTTGTCTATTTGCCATCCATTTGTCACAGGCCAACTATATTTTCTATATTCTTGATGTGCTGGCATTTGTGGTCTCAGTGATGGGAGAGATTGTCTTTCCCAAGGCTAGCCAATTCTCAGAGATAGCAAAGGGCTAGCCTGGACACATACCTTTTATATGTAAACTGACCCATCTAGACCCACACCCCAACCATTTCCTTTATCAAACATTCATGCACAAAGCCAATATTACCTCTACCCTAATTCAATTCAGAGCCAGATATCAGACAATTAAAGACAGCTCCTGTGCCCCAGAGCCTGCCAGAACTACTCATACTAGCCAGTCTTAAACCATTTACCACGTCCTGCTTTGTGTTCCACAAGGAATCCTAATAAAGGCCCTGGCCTGGGCTTTCTCTTGCTTTGTTCTGCCTCCTGACTGAACCTGGTACTTGCTTATTTGGCCCTGCATGATTTGGCTGCCCTCTTCTCTTGGGAAATGTAAATAATAAAGTCTTTCTTCAATGGGATTGACCTCTCTGCTATAACTCAGTCACCTCCAAAAATTAAAATCCTGCAGGCACAATCATTAATATATCTTCTCTTCTGTTCCTTAAATATCACTGTTCATGCCATCTGCACCTGACAATAGCATCTCTCTCTCTCTCTTTCTCTCTCTCTCTCTCTCTCTCTCTCTCCCTCTCATTGTGTCTCCCTCTCTCCCTTTAACAGCTTTACTAACGTATAATTTACACACCATAAAATTTACCAATTTGTTCAACTTAGATTAAGTAAATTTATAGAGTTGTGTGACTATCACTACAATCCAATTTAAGAACATTTCTGCCAGCACGAAGATCTCTCATGCCCACTGCAGTCAATCCCTCTCCCATCCTCAGATCCAGGCAACTCGTGATCTATTCTCTTGTCTAGGTTTGTCTTTGCTAGACATTGCACATAAATGGAATAATACAATGTGTAGTCTTTTACATGTGGCTTCTTTCTGTAAGCATAATGTTTTTGAGGTTCAAATTCAACCATGTTGTAATTCATTCTTTTTTTGTTGTTAAATAGTATTCCATTGTATGGCTATACTGTATATACTTATTTCCCTACTCATAATTTGGACTGCTTCTAGCTTAGGGCTATTGTGAGTAATGTTTCCATGAAACATTTGTGTACAACACTTTGTATAGACATGTGTTTTCATTTCTCTAAGATAGATTTTTAGAAGTGAAATTGATGAATTGTATGCTAAGTTTATTTAACTTTTTAAGAAGATGCCAAACTGTTTATCAAAGAAGCTGTATCATTTTACGTTTAAACTAGTAGCATATAAGGGTTCTGGTTTCTTCCATTTTCCCCAATGCTTGATATTATCTTTTTGATTGTAGCCATTCTAGGAGCATAAAGTGCTTTTTTAATTGTGGTTTTAATCTGCATTTCCCTAATGACTAATGATCCTGAGAATCTTTTATGTGCTTATTAGCCATTCTTACATGGATTTTTGTACATCTTTGGTGAAATGTCTATCTATTCAAGTATTTTTTTTTAATTGGGATATTCACTTACTACATCATGCCATATATATTTTATTATTATAGTGTCATTTATATATTTTGGATTCAATTCTTTATCAGATATATATGATTTGCAAATATTTTATCCCAATCTATGGCTCGTCTTTTTGTTTTCTTATTATTTTTTTGATTGAAAAGCTTTTAGTTTTGATAAAGTCCAATTTATCAATTTTTCTATATGGATCATGGGTGTCATAAAGAAGAACACTTTGTCCAACCTAAATCACAAATATTTTCTTGTTTTCTTATATGAATTTTATATGTTTAGGTTTTAAGCATACTTTTATAATGCATTTTAGTTAATTTTTTGCATGCTGTGATGTAAGGGTCTAAATATATCTTTTGTATGTGGATATCCAATTGTTCTAGCACAATTTGTTGAAAAGATTATCCCTTTCCCATTGAATTGTCTGGGCATCTTTGTCATAAATCAATGCACCCTAAATCTAAGAGTCAATTTCAGGAGTTTCAGTTCTGTTCTGTTGATCTGTATGTCTATCCTTACACCAGTGTCACATTGTCTTGACTATAGGTTTTATATAAGTTTTGAAATCAAGAAGTATAAATTCCTCAACTTTGGTCTTTATCAAAATTATTCTGACTATCCTGAGTCTTTTGCAAATCTACATATATTTTAAGATCATTTTGTCAATTTCTACCAAATAAAAAAAAAGCCTCCTAGGATTTTATTAGAAATTACATCAAATCTATAGATTAACTTGGGAAGAACTGACATCTTAATAATACCAAGTCTTTTGATCCATAAATGTCTGTCAGTGCATTTATATCTTTAATTTCTCTCAACAATCTCATTATGTAAATCTTGTCTTTCATTTTTTACATTTAGTCCCAATTATTTTATTCTTTTTCATGTTAATAAGAATAGAATTACTTTCTTAATTCTCTTTTCAAATTGTTCATTACCAGTTCATAGAAATACAATTGACTTTGTATATTGGTTTTGTATCCTGTGACCTTGATGATTTATTTAGTTCTAATTGTGTCTGTCTGTTTTTCTTAGGATTTAATGCATACAGTATCATCCCATCTATTAAGAAAGACCGTTTTACTTCTTCCTTTCCAAACTGGATGCTTTAATTTCTCTTTTTTTTTTATTGTACTGTCTAGAATCTTCAGTATAATGTTAAAATGATAACAGTTACCTCTGTACCCTACTCTTAATGTCAAGAGGAAAGCATCAGTCTTTCACCAGTAAGTATCATGATAGCAGTAAGTTCTTCACAGATACCTTTTATCAGGTCCAGGAAGTTTCCTTCTATTTTTACCTTAATGAGATTTTCTTTTCATAATCAGACGGATTTTGTCAATTGCTTTTTCTGCATCTTTTGAGATGATCTTGTGGCATTTGTCATTCATTCTATTAATATAGAGCATTACATTAATTGATTTTTTTTATGTTAAAAAGCCTCATATTCCTGGAATGTATCCCATTTTGGTCAATGCGTATAATCTTTTTTATATTTTACTGGATTCAGTTTGCTAATATTTTGTTAAGGATTTTGCATCTATATTCATGAGGGATATTGGTATGTGATTTTCTTTTTTTGTGGTGTCTTTGTTTGAGTTTGTTATTAGGGTAATACGGGCCTTATAAAATTAAGTAGGGGGTATTCATTCCATTCTCCTCCAGAAGATTTTGTGAAGAATTAGTATCATTTCTTCATTTTTTTGATAAAATTCACCAGTGAAGCCATATGGGCCTAGCTTTTCTTGTGGGAAGATTTTTAACTAATAATCGAGTTTCTGTACTTGAAATATAGCTATTTAGGCTTTCCATTTTTCTTCAGTCATTTTTGGTAACTGCTGTTATTCTAGGAATTTGTCCATTTTACCTAAGTTCTCTAATTTGTTAGCATTGTTATTTATAGTATATTCTATAATCTTTTAAATTCTGATAGAACATGACAGTGATGTCTTCTCTCATTTCTGGTTTAGGTATCAAGTCTTCTCTCTTTTTTCTTGGTAAGTCTAGCAAAAGTTTATCAATTTTGTTGACTTTTTTTAAAAGAACCAACTTTTGGTTTCATTGATTTTCTCCATTACTTTAAAAAAGATTTTATTGATTTCTGATCTAATCTTTATTATTTCTTTTTGTTTGCTTGCTTTGTGTTTAGGTTGCTCTTTTTTTTCTAGTTTCTTACATGGTATCTTGGTTTATTAATTTGTGATTTTTTCCCTAGTCATTTAATGTACTGTTTTAGATGCTTATAAATATTAAGGTGTTATTTTAATTTCATTTATTTCACAGTATTTCCTAATTTTGTTTGTGACTTTTTCTTTGACCCTTGGGTTACTTAAAAGTTTTTTGTTTAATTTCCAAGTACTTGGAAATTTTCTAACTTACAGTGAACATACTCTGAGTGATTCTGTCATTTTGTGTGTATTAAAGTTTATTTAATAGATAGCATATTGTTACCTTGGAGCCTTTAAAAAAAAATGTATTCCACTCTCATTGGGTACCCTGTTCTATACATGTCAGGTCAAGTTACTTGATAGGGCTGTTCAAGTCTGTGACATACTTGCAGATTTTCTGTCTAATTGTTCTATCTACTGTTGAGAGTAGGGTATTCAAACCTCCAAATATTATTGTTGAATTGTCTATTTCCCCTCTCAATTCTGTCAATTTTCACTTCATGTATTTTGAGGCTCTGTTTTAGATGTATATGCATTTGTAATTGCTATATTTTCCTCATGAATCGACTCCATCATTAAGAAATTTTCCTCTTTTTTCTACTAACACTTCTTTTCTTAAAGCCATATTTTTGCTGATATTGGTGTAGAGATTCCAGCTTTCTTATGATTAATATTTGTGTATCTTTTTTCATCCTTGTTCTGACAGCCTTTTTTTTCCCTTTGGAACTTAACTGAATTTATTGTAGACAGCATATAGATGCATGCTGTTTTATGTCCAGCCTGAAATCAGCACTTTGATTAAAATGTCTAATCCATTCAATATAATGTTACCATTACTGTGGTTGGATTGACATCTCCCATTTTGCTATTTGTTTCCTATTTGTCTCATGTCTTTTTCTGTTTCTCTGTTTCTCCTTTACTGCTTTGTGTATGTGTATGTGTGTGTGTTAATAGTTTTTTCTCACGTATTATTTAAATTTCTTTGTTATTTTTTAAAACTATACTCTTTTAAGTTATTTTTTTAGTAGTTGCTCTGATTTAAATTTGGTAAAAGCAAAAAGAAACTTTATTCAAATTAGCTCCATTTTCTCCTCATTGTGTGATTATATATGTTCATATATAATCCATACATATAATCTTATAGTATATATTTTTATATAAACATATGAAACATAACAAATAAAACTATTAAAAATAATTTTATAATTATAATTTTATGTAACTGCATGTCTTTTTAATTAGTTAAGAGGTAAAAAGGGGAAAAAACATTGAATATACAGTCTAGCAAATACCTACATATTTATATTTGTGGATGCTCTTTATTTCCTAAGGTACATTTTAGTTATCATCTAATGTCATGTCCTTCAACCTAAAGAACTTACTTTAGTATTTATTGTAAGATATGTCTGCTAGCAACAAATTCTGTCATTTTTTATCTGGGAATATCTTTATTTCACTTATAAATTGAGGAATATATTTGCTGAATATAGAATTCTTGTTTGATAATTCTGGGTTTTGTTTGTTTGTTTGTTTGTTTGTTTTCAGCACTTCCTTTTGCATTTCAGTGCTTTCCAGCCTTCTTTATTTCTGATAAAAAGTATTCTGTAAATCATATTATTGATCATCAGTGTATGATGAATTGTTTTTCTTTTGTTGCTTTCAAAATGATCTCTTTGGCTTTCAATAGTTTGACTATGACATGTCTAGGTCAAAGGTCTTTGTGTCTATTCTACTTGGAATTTTTGTTTTTGAGATTCTTAGATCTGTAGATTAAATTTCTTTTATTAAATTTATGAAGTTTAAAACTATTTAGTTCGTCAGGTATTTTTTCTGCCCCCTTTTCTCTCTCACTCCTTTCTAGGACTCCTATTATGTATATGTTGGAATGTTTGATGGTGTCCTAAAGGTCTTTGAGACTTTTTTCATTTTTTAATATTCTTTTATCTCTCTGTTCTTCGGGATGGATAATTTTTATTGATTCATCTTTGAGTTTTGATTCTTCCTTTTGCCATACTCAATTTGCTGTTTTAGCTTTTCTAGTGAATTCTTCATTTCAGTTATAACATTTTTAAATACAAAATTTGTATTTGTTTTTTTTGACACATTCTATGTCTTCATTGATAGTCTCTACTTGATGAATCATTACTGTCACCTACCTTTAATTCTTTGAACATGATTTCTTTTAGTTCTTTGAACATAATAGTTGATTTAAAGCTTTTATATGATAATTCTAACATCTGGGGCCCTTAGGGGTGGTTTATATTGGTGTTTTCCTTAGAATAGGTCACATTTTCCTGTTTCATTTGTCTCATGATTTTTATTATTATGAAAACTGGACAGTTCAGGTACTATCTAGTAACAATTCTGATTTTGCCTTTGGAGGTTATTCTCTTTGATGTTTTGTTATTTGTTATTTGTAGTTTCTTTAGTTATTTGCTTAGATTAATTTTGTGGATTGTATCTCTCTCTGAGAACATGGATATTTCTGCTAAGTTTGTAAAAAATTTATTTCTATTTTTAATTTTGGCTTCTTATTGATTACTGTTGTTTGTGAATAGCCCACAAGTCAGCCAGTGACTGGTCTGAGGTATGCTCAAACACACAGAGCCAATAAGCTCCTACCCTTTGCTGAAAATCTGTGTGTGGGTTGGAAAACACAGTTTAAATCTGCTCTAATTTTTACTTTCCTTCGGGCCCTGTGTCCCCTCTGTTTTTGGTGCACGGTCTCATGTTCAGCAAAGAATATGTGGATAGTTAGACCATCTGTATCTCTCCTGATTTTGTGTGCAGCACTGCACATATGTACAGACTGGCAGATCTTATCAAGGTGCATCACCCCGTTTGATTTTTGACTAATGTGCTATTCTATTGCATTTCCCAACCAGGACCACGATGTCAGGCTAGCTACAATGTTGGCCTTCCCATTAGTTTGCCACCCAGATCACTATTGTTTCTGACAATGCCCAGGGGCATGTGGTTTTTCCACTCTCTGCTCCAAATCAAATCAGTTCTCTTCAGTAGCTAAGTACTGTTTTTCCCAGTTGCCAAGCCCTGGTAGAATTACCACAATGAAGTACCTGGGAGTGATGAGAACAACTCCAGGCAAAAAAGCTACAGACCCCCACTGCTCTTACCCAGGTTTCAGTAGTTTTCCTTAATCAATGATTCTCAAATTATCATATGCCTTTGGCCAATTTTCAGTCTGCTGAAATGGTTGTTTTGTCAATTTTGGGAGTTTTTTTCCCTCTCATTTATTTTTAGGGTGAGGACTTGCCAGCCTCCTCACACTATCACTCTGGAAGTCCCTGCACCTCTTTTTTATGGTTTCATCAGGAATTGGTGAAGCATAAGTGGTACTGAAGGTAAACTTTTGCAGAAAAACAAGAAACTAGACCTGAGAATGAGTTAAATAAGTAAAATCCTTTAGAATGATGTGCTTTTGAGGCTTTTTGAGATTGCCAAAGTCTGAAATATTCCTAAGTTACTTCAGTTAATAAAAATTTGCTGCAAGTTTTCAGGAAACTAAGAAACAAGGGAAATAGTTTTATCACTTGCACAATGAGGATGTACAGAGAACAGAATGCTACTCAGGATGCAGTAGGAGTTTTAACACTCAGGAAGCATCTCTTTAACTCAATATCAATTCTAGAAGTCATCCTCTCAAGCAAGTTGTTCATTGCCCTCTACTTCAGTACATGTGCCCTTAGATTTGTTCTGTCTCTGATTTTACTGTGCTATCTGTCCATCAGCTAATGGGACTTATTCATATTCTTTCTATTCCATGGATTCCATCAACTTATGATTTCCACAGGCTTATGGCATTTTTATTATTTTCTTTTTATATATCTCTCATTCTTGCCCACCAGGTTTTTGTGATATTCTTCATGTTCCATATATAAGCACCACAAAAAAGAGAATTTGATTAAGTTTTATAGTATAGTGTTCCTCGGAATCAAATGTGCATATTAATCAACTGAAAATCTTGGTAAAATGAAAATTTTGATTGAGAAAGTATGTGGTGGGGTTGGGGATTCTCCTAGGTGATATTGGTCCTGCTGGTATACCAGCCACACTTTCACTAGCAAGGCTCTAGTCAGCACATAGAATAGGATTCAGCTCCTCAGTGGAGCTCTTGCAACAAGGTGCCTTATAGGCTACAGACCAAACTTTAGCTGGTGGCTTTTGCATAGCAGGTTAATCTGTACTACAGGATCATATGGTAGAAAACATAGAGATTTATGTGTAAAGAATCTCAGAGGTAGGAGACATTTTACACAATCTGTCCAGTACAAATAAATTTTGGTGTTTCCATGCTAAATGGTTCCTTTTTTAAATCTTTGCTTTTCACAGTGAGTAGCTCACCTTGGAACTTGACTGGTCTGCAAAGGGCTATTGGCCAGGTCTCCACAATACCAAAATTTCTCAAGGAAAAATTAGTGTCAGCCTTTGCTCATGAAGCACTACATTGCTGTGGATTTTGCTTCTCTCTCTCTCTCTCTCTTCTCTATTTTCTGTTTATTTTAATTTTAGAGTTTGAGTTCTAATGAAAAGATTATAATCCTCAAATTAATTTATTCTTAGAGATAATAGCTGTGGGGAAATTACTGGACAGCAGTATTCTGAAATTCATAGGACCTGACTAAGCAGGAAATGGAAACATAGAAGCATATATTCTAAATGTAGTTTAAAAATAATCACACACAAAAAAGAAAAGACAGACAGACTTTGAGACAAGACAGGGAGAAATGAAAGGGAAGAATAACAAAGATAAAAGAAATATTGAGGAAAAGGACCACCTGCAGGCCCTCTTTACTCCCCAACCTGTTTTCTGTAAGTCCATATATGTACAAATCACCTACATTTTTATACCTATGGAGAATAAGAATATATGAAAACAAAACTAATATCCCCAACAACAGAAGATAATGTGGATAAAATCATGCATATGAAAACTTCTTTTGGGTATTTTCTCTGTCTTTTAGGAATAGAAATGATTTCAGAGCATTCTATACCTATTTTATCTATTTAATTGGAGATTAGGTCTCACAATTCTAAGTTAATTACATAGAGTGCCTTGTATACTATTCAGTGCCTACCCACTATATGATAGCTCTATAACAGTCTATTTATCTATGATCTATCACCATAGTTTATAATATAGTTTCATCTCTTAATTAACTTAATTTGGGACAGTCAATGATGGCTCAAACACGGTACCACCACCTACAGAAAGAACTTGTTCTTACTCATCTCCATGACCCTGGTGCCTAGTGCAGTGTTTGTCTACACAGCTACCCTTAATCCAGAGAGAATCTGAGTTCTCTGGGCCTTTTCTTTCCTGTAAAACAAAGAGCCTATACAAGATAATTCCTAATGTCTCTTCCCCATTATATTTAAATGCAAATTTAGCTTGAAAGTTTAAAGAAATTTTAGAATTACCTTTTGAATTGCCATGAGCAAACACATGCAGCTGAAGTGTCATTTTCTGCTCACACATGGCGGCAAGACAGAAAGAGTGTTTTCACCAATGACAAGCACTTTCTCTTAAGTCTCAGAGCCAGAAACATATATCCCGTCTATGTCCCATGATCAGCAGGCATAAGGCTGGCATGTTTTCTTTGGAATCCAGAGAGTATCTGGAGCCATGCTGGGCTTGGCAGAAGCTGAAGCTAGCCAAGGCCTGGTTCTGATCACTTACAGCTGCTTCCCAGTCTGCTGTCATCCTACCAGACTCTAATGAACCCCAAGCCAGGCCTGCCTGCTGTGGCTTCCGAAAGGGGTGGAGGCAGCGACTCCTCTATTAAATCAGCCTTGTACTTAGTGAATGAGAATACTGTTGCTGGAGTACTCTTATCAACTAAAACAACTGAAGAAAATCTCTCCCTCCATGTTTCCTGGATTGATTATAAGACAATGTTAATCTTATTTGGATAAATGCAAAGATAGATGACAGAGCTATATTATTTAATGGGTAATGATGGTTACATGGAAGAAAAAACATTAATTACATAGTTGTTTATGAGTTTTCTTCACAACTGGAACAATTTAAGCACAGTCTATGAGGGCGATGACTGAATACTTGTAATAGGTTGGATTTTAGAATATTCCTGAAGGATTATAATAAAGATCAAAGTAAAATAATGCACAGACTGCATTGGAATATGATCATGAATTTGATATATAGTTTAAAAGTTAAAAAAATATAAGAAAATCACATCTGCAATGTAATCTTCCCTAAATTACAAGCATTATAGCATCCGACAAAATACCTAATATATAATAGGTACTAGGACAAATATAAAAAAGGAGGAAGGAAGGAGTGTATTCTGTTCAAAAATTTAAAAATATAACTAGAATATTAAAGAATCCACCAGGAAAATCATTTTAAAAATTCGCATCCACATGCCTTACAGTAATTTGGGTTTGAAGTGTCATAGAACAAAACAGCAGGGAATAATCTTTCTGAGGGATTTGGAGAAGGTATTAATTCTTCACTTTGCTAGACACATACATTTGCTACTGTGATTAGTCTAATGTATAAAAACAAAAAAAGCAACATAGTATCATTTTAAAAAATCCTTGAAATCTGAGGACATTAAAATAGATCTATTTGGAGAAACATATGATTCTTTCACTGCCTATTAATGGAAAGAGGATCTATTAAGGTCTGTATAAATGTCCCATGGTTATTCTTATTTAAAGACTTGTGGAATATGTAAACATAACCTCGTGGATCTAATAAATGCTGCCCTCTAAAGCAGTCTTGACAGAAGACAGTTATTTTTAGGCATCAGTTGAAATCATTTTAACATAGGTATCTATTAAAATTATAAAAGCATACTTGCTTTTTTAAAAGCTAAGAAATCTTTGAAATAATTTTTTAAAATTTCTTCTTGAGAAAATATTACAAAGGTACAGGGTTTGAAAGATCTATAATCCATAAATGATATAAAATTATAAAGCATGTATGGGAAAATATATCTATCTCTATCTCTATATATAGATATCTATAGATAGATATATGTAAGAAAAGCGAAGTTTTGCCACCCCTAAATATGCCTTTTGGAATATTGATTTTAAGTAGATTGTTTTTAAAAAACAATAGGATCAGGAGAAACCGTTAACCTTCCCCCTGAATGCCTAAAAGGAATTTAGATAGAGGATCTGCTCCAGGAAGGGAGATATTACAGATAACTATAGTTTAATATAAACTAGTATATGATAGAGAGGAACCTAGCAAGGCCCATTAGCTCAAAATCCTCTCTGTGTCTCTTTGTCAAAATGGCCCAGCAAACGTTTATTTACCAAACATTTGCTTTTCCATCTCCATGTGAATTGCCTTCCTGGCCTTTGAAGTCCCAAACCATAACCCCCCTTCCTTAGTTCCAGAAAGGCATATAAGCCTCAACTGCCCAGTACCTCTTTGGGTCTTATTCTTATGGCACCCCTGAATGTGTATCCATAAGATAAAGTTTGGACATTTTCTCCTGTTGTTCTATCTGTGTTAAATTTGATTATTATCCCAGCTAGAAGAACTTAGACAGTGGGAAGAAAGTTATTTTTCTGTTCCCGATGTGTGTGTGTGTGTGTGTGTGTGTGTGTGTGTGTGTGTGTGTGTGTGTGAGTGAGATAAATGACCCTCTAAAATAGTCAATAAAGAACTAGTTTAGATCTATTTACGTGACCTCTGGTAAATATTTCGCTTCTCTGGGCTTCAGACTCTTCAGTGATAAAGTAGAGAGGGCAGGGTATGTTTCATCTAAAGTTCTTTTCAACAATAAAATGCCATGGTCTCAAATATCTGCAATTCGATATTTCAAATCAGGTACTATAATGGTAACAAAAGCAGAAGAAAAGTCTTTGTAATGATATTTTTCGAAAGCACAGGCTCAAGACAAATGCAGCATGAAAATATTGAACATGACACAGCTCCAAACGCAGCAAACATAATATGGTAGTATAATTTAATATGATGACCATAGTTCCATTTATGCCCTATTTTTACCCTGAAACTGCTGCTGATTTATTTCTAGAATCTGCTTTTGGCCAACATATTGTAAATCAAAAATAATTTCAGAATATTAAATATTTCAATGATCTCTGTGAACTGTGTCCTCAAACATTATTCTTAGCCTTCCAGAGAAATCTTCAGGAGAGCTGGAACAACAAGAAGCTTATTGTTGCTCCTTGTCATTATAATATATATGTAGTTTTATGTATGTTATTCATTGTTAATTTTTATTTGTATTCAGGTATACTGATATACTGAGACTGTTAAAAGAAATATTTTCTGAAAAATTAAAGAATAAATTTAGGCTGTTTGAACTACTTAAGTAGATGAGAACCACTAAGAATCTTCATGGTGAACAAAAGGTTTTGTGGGAAGAAATGTGGAGATAAAAATCATCAGAATGAAACAGAAATAGAGAAAAAGAGATGAGATAGATGCCTATTTGTGGAAAAGGGCAAAACAAGAAAGACAAAGAGATTTAAGAAAGCAAACATCTCTTGTTCAACTTTGTTTGAAAAGAGGCACACTTAAAAAAATGCACAATTAAAAGAGAAAGAGTAGAATTTACATTCTCAATTTGAAACTCTGATGTTATTATTATGAGATAGTGATTACCTAATTATTATAGTTACAGCCTAGAGAGACATGCCGCATATCAAGAAGAGTTTGTATGCCTATCAAACCAGTGTCGCTTTGGAGAATTTATTCTTCATGTGGAGAGAAGCAAGATGCCACACTGTATTTGACAAGTGAACTTTAACTCTGCTTAAATAAGAGTGTAAATAGTTATTCTTTCATCTGTGTATTCCTTAGTTAATTCACTCTTCTAACCAATATTGTTCAGCTTCTACGCATAAGGAACTGGTGCATTAGTGTTTTTAGAATTTGTTTCTAAAATCTTTTTTCAGAAAAAGACTGTTTCAATAAAGTGTTCGTTTGCTTTGTAAAACATCTTCACTTTCCAACTACTTTCCATCAAACAAGAAGCATTGCCTGAATAATTCCTTCAAGTAAACTCTAGCCTAGGCTAGAGTTTTGATCAAAGGTAAAGGCAATCACGATACTATGATACTTCCACTAGGTGGCAGCAGCAGGCATGCCTGTGGCCCATGGAAAATCCTGGTTGCTAGGAGTTTTAAAACAAACAAACAAACAAACAAACAAACAAACAAACAAAAACAAAACTTGAAAAGAAGCACAGGGAAATTTAAACATCAGACAGATATGCCTGGAAACCAACAAGATTCAAAGTGAAAAAGGACAGAAGCAAGAGACGAGAAACGGGAAACTGAGCTGGCAGAATGTGTGAAGAGTCCCCCAAGTTCTGCCAAATTCATTCTCCCCTTTGTAGCAGAGCTTGCACAGTAGGACTTTTTTGGGAGACTGGGGAGCAGAGTCCATAGGGACTGGCAGCTGGCCCATCAAAGCATGTGAATATTGATGCTGGCACAGCTTTCTTCCCCTACTGTGCTACACATCATGTTGAATGTCCAGGATTCACTCCAGCTGTGGCATCCCATGGATGTCCCTTCCTTAAAGGAACCTCACACCACAATCATTTCTTAACTACAGAGACCAAACTACCTCTTATCCTCAGCAGATGACTTTGCAGTGGAACTTGTGCTGCTAAATAATCCCACCAGAACATCAAATATAACTGTCTGGGCAAATGTGTGGGCATCCAATTCCTAATTCTTCTCTTCATGAGAACATTGCAAGCCCTCAAGAGACCTGGTAGGTATGTGAATTAAACCTGACTTTGTATTTCCTCTCCTCCATTCAAAAGTGAGTGCCTGGCACAGAGTAAACAAGCATTCAGTAAGAGTTTGCAGAGTGAATGGGTAATGGCCCCTGAGGCTGTGTTAGCATATTCAAAAGACATTTGGTCCAATCTACCAATTGTATGACTTTACAGATGAGAAAAGCTCAAACTCTGAGGTTAAGTATCAATATCAATATAGCAGTAAGTGGCAAAACCAGACCAGAACTCAGCTCCTGACTCTTACCCAAGTGTTTTTCCATGTCAGTGTTTCAAATAGAGATCCTAAAATGAATGGGCAACACAATTCAAAACAACTACCCAACATCTCTGCCACATGTAAGTGAAAGATTTAAAGAAGAATAGCATTACAAACCATCCATCCAAAAGCAGACATTGTAGCGACTCTGTGAACAGAAGTACAAAAGCAAATGCAGGAAGCAGGCAAATGACAAAAATGGGGAAAGCAGCTGGCCAGGGAGGGGAGATTCAGAGACTGTGCGCCCAGTCCAAAAGGCACAGAGCACAGGCCTGCAGCAGATAACAACCAGGTGGATATGCAGTCCCGGTGGTGTTTATTTAATAAAGAGCTAAAAATATGGGTTTCATGTGAGTTCTTTCTATGTTTTTAAGTATAAGAAAAATTATAAAACTCTGTGTAAGCTAAGTCAATATATTTGTGATTTATCCTTGACCTATAGACTTCTGTGGTTCTCAGCTCCAAGATGGCTCCTCGGAATATGCTGATTTCATGGGTTTGCGGGTATGACCCAGGCAACAAGATATTTCCAAACTCCCCAAGTGATCTTTTGTGCAGCCAGTGTAGAGCTTTATAATTTAAACTATGGTCATTATCAGCATCAATGGGGAGCTAGAAATACAGAATCTGGGGTGCTACCAGATTCTTCATTTTAAGCAGACCCCCAGGTAATTCATTTGAGAAATTCTGATCAAAAGAAAGGGTTCTATTCAGGCAATGCTAATAATTCTAATAGTTTTCCCTTGGCAAAAAACCAAAGCCGATGCCAGACTAAAAACTGTTACTCCGTTCCTCATCCTGCCTATTCTCCAAACCTGGCCCTACCATCCCTGGGAGTCAAAAGAGCCTTTAAGTTTTCTTTTGTCCTGCTGTGCTTTTGTTTTGTAACAATTTCACTCTTGTAGCTGGGTATGAAGAAAAAACAAATTTATCACAGAAGCTGGTGTATCTAAACATTTGTTGTTTTCTTTGCTAGAGCTGAGGCTTAATTATGCAACAATAGGAAACAGATCTTGCCCCAGGGAATCCAGGAGAAGATGGCTGACCAAAACATACTACCGGCTCTCTCTCCAAACAAGAACCCAATCAATTTTAAATCTAACCTTTGGTTTCTTTTATTCCACATCACTGATTTGATCATATATCTTTTGACCTGTCAGATGTCTCTGGAGTAAATGTCACTGCACGGTCCCTTATGTGACATAGTCTTAAGTTTTAAAAATTTCTCCAATGCACAACAGAAAGAACTTAGTGTTCCTTTGCCATCCTTCAGTCCCAACTTCATTAAAAGCTCTTAGAATTCACTGGTTTCCCTTTAAGGAAACCTCATCTCCATTTATCTGTTCCTCCTGAGAAAAAAATTGATTAGCTCCAATCCCATGCAGGAACGGAGTCAATAAATGTTCAAATACAATAATAATAATGACCAGAAAGCTTCATGTTCTTCCTTTTTCATGTAGGTTGCCATGGTTACTACTAAACTCTTGTTTTGTTTCACTGGTCCTTCAGTTCTTTTACATAAGATTCCTCAGGGTTTACTGCTTACCCTCTCCTTACATTTCCTTGAATCAGTCATTGTCATTGATATAATACAACTGTGCTATATACCTGTTACTATTTCAATTTAAAATGAAGTATGTTATTTCTCATGAAACTTTAAGGATTAAATTATATAAATGAGTTTAAAGAATAGAAATAAGAGAATACTGTGATAAAAATCATAGCATTCTACTTTTTAAATTGGGTCAAATTGTACAAGTATTTGAAAAAATACTATTTTTGTAACTAAGCTGCTGTAGTTTCCTGTTAGAATAAAAACTGCTGCTTCTTTATCAGAAAGACTTATATCAGACATATTTGAATACTAGAAAAATGTTACTTTCATCCCCAGAACAAGCTAAAGCAACTCCTTCTCTGTTCAGTGTCTCTGTGACAATAGCATTTCCCATAATGTATGCATGAAAATTTTCCCTTGGATTGCAACCCTGGTGTTAATAAGTCTTGAGGTTGAGTTTCCACCTCTGTCACCTAGGATGACCCATTGGTGTCATTATTGTTCTCTAAAATAGTACTGCATTAGTAATGGTGCTACCAGGTTCAAAAGCCCTCCACTCTAGTTTTCTGAGGCAGCAGCTTGGCAACACATTTGCAAGTTGCACAACCATGTGTTAAAATATTTCTTCGTGCTTTCAACAACCTCAGTCAGCATACAGCTATAGCTACTGGCTATTTTCTCATTTATTCTCTGTACAGTCCAGCCCAGAGACATGGTTGACTGGCTGAGAGCTCATCTTTGCTAATTCTGTTTTGTAACTTAACATTTATCAGATGATGAGGTTTCCAAGAACTAGATATGGCATCTGAAGTTAGGTCCTTATGTTACAGGCAACCAACATCTACTTGTTGCTAGTCTCAAATGGAGAGATCTTAGCTGCTGGCCATGATGAACAGTCTCTCCTCCTTCTATAGGTTAAATTATGTAAAATTGCTGATATTTGGCCATTTTAACCTATAAACATGTCAGTATCATCTGATTCAGCCTGAGTTGTGGAAGAGAAGGAAGAGGACATTCCTTGTATGGTTTTGGCATATCTACGATTCTGATTTCTGCTATTCTACACAAAGCTATAGATTCTCAAGTCTCAGGAAAAAAATTTGGAGGAGCTATCAAATTCTGGCTGAGGTACATGAAATTGTTCAAAGGCCGGTGGATAAATCATTAATGAATTAATTGTGCTTCCTTCTGCTCTTCTATCTCACTTACAGTTGCTAGAAGTCCAGCATAAGGAGAGAAAAGGAGAGTATAAAAGAGTAAAACCATGACCACTTACTCATTGGACCTGTAAAGGGTAAGGAAGACAGAACAGTGAATCTAATTGCTTGCATTGGGGCGAGGGAGGCTACCGTAAAACATATTTCTCACAGGGCTCTGCTTTGTTCCTCATCCAAGAATGTGTGCATATTTCTTTGAAAGAAAGATAGAAAAGTCAACGGCTAATATTTTCCAAGTGTCATCCAACCAAGAGATACTGAACAGTTATTATACTGGAGATCATGTGCACTAGAGCAGCTCTATTTTTCATGACCATCATGAGAATACTAAATGGAAATATAATTTGATCGAATATAAAGAAAGGTATCAGTTTGAGACAAGCACACACCAGAATTGGCGTCAGGGAAAATGAAGAAACAATGAAATATGAGGTATGTCCATCTCAAAGCTCATATTTGATAATGATGTGTAGAAGACTCAGTCCTGTCATGTTTTACAATTCTTCACTTTATTAATCCCCTATAATTCTCTGGTTTGCTTTATCATTTTATGGTATTAGTGAAGCAATGGTGAATTTTACACATAAATACCTGGTAACTAATTTTCTTTCCACAGCAGAATATTATACATTGTCTCTAAAAAGTTGTATATCCCTTATCATATTATTAAGCCCTCTTTCGTATTCTTCAACATTAGAAGAAAGGGCTGAATGATGTAATTACTTTAAGGTCCCTTCCAGTGAAGAGACAGCAGAAATACTAGTTTCAGATGAGAAGCTTTTGTGATCACCTCCACGTTCCTGAAAGTATTGCAGCAAGATACTGTGGAAGAGCTTTTCTCAAATGTGGAATAAATGTCACTTGGCAATATGTGAGATGATTGTAGGTGGGACATGAACAAACTTTTTTTTTTTCAATAATTATGTATTTCTTTTCTAAACTTCTATTATCATAGCAATTGATGTTGATTTTCTGCTTGAGATAGAAATAATTTATTTAAACAAATTAGGCTTAAAAGTAAAAATATGTTAAAAGTAATAAGAAATAATGGTACATTATTTAAGAAGATGATGAATGACTGATATTTAGGAAACAATGCAGAGTTGATTCTCAATGAGAAACCTAGGGTCAAGTTTACTAGTTTCTTCCAAGTGGCTCTATCTTTGAAATTCTGAAAAAAAAAAGACCCCTCTTTAAAAAAAAAAAAATTTGCTAACGGTATGTCTTTATGAAGTTCATTAGAAGCCTGAATTCTCAGATTTGGATCCTTTGTTAAAGCCATTCTTAGAATTCTGAGGAGTTCTGACCTTCTTCAAAGCCATGGCCAAAGAATTGGTAAAGACAGAGACCTGTGGGTCATGGCTAGAAGGGCAGCAAATTGACATGACTGTCTTTAGCTCAGGAAAAACCATCTGTCATCCTGTCTTCTTTTACCATCACAGATTCTTGGGAGCCTGAATCTGCCTAGCACCACACTAAATCCATTACAAGCATTATATAGTATTTCTTTTAAAAAATCCTGTACTGTAGATATTTTATACCCATTTTAAGATTAAATATTGTGCTCTGGGTCACTAGTTGGAAACTGGTCGAAACAGGGTTAAAATTTTGGTTTCTGTAACTACAAACCATGACATTACTTTGGACCTTTTATAAAGGGTATTTTTGAGAGGAATCTAATTTTTTTCTGATCAAGATCCAGAAGTTTCAATTATATTTGGCAGGTACTTCAAAACATGTAATTGTTAGGTGACAAAATACTGCTATTATCTAAGAAAAAAGGAATACTTTAAACGATCATAAGTTTTCATCCTAATTTTCATTGTAATAAAGCTTTAAATGATTTATTTCAAGGGACTTAGCTATAAATTGAATTATTTGATTAGAAAATCATTTTTTCCGTAAAATCATTTTATTCTTTAGCCATTAAATTCACAACATGGGAAGCTTACAAATATAGAACTTTTGATTAAAATTTTTGAGGTTTTGCTCACTTACGTGTAATGCAATATATCCTGATCTCGTTTTGCAGCAATACTTTAGATAATAATTCTTAATAACTGAGGGTAGTAAAATCTGCATTCACATGTACATACATGAACATGTGTGCATACACACAGACTGGAAGCTCTAGAGTGCTTCCAATAACCAAAAACCCAATTTCCCCCTAACCCAAAAGACTACTGAGTAAAACATTGAAATGAATATGGGGCCTGGATCATGAGGTCCTAAAATAATTGCAATTAATCAACAAGGAGGAGGGCGATTTATCTTGGGATACTTTTGGTTTGATAGTTTGTGTCGGGAAAATGTATCCTCTGATGTAATTTCCTAGGGCCTCGTTTCATGTGTCTTACAGGAAGTGGTTCTTAGATGGATTGGAAACTGTTGGCCTGGGAAAACTTATAAAAGAATTGTAAATCTTGTCAGTAGAAAGTCCTCCCATCTCAGGGGATGTAAATTAGCACTGTATATATATATGTAGAAGGCTTAGTCCTGTCATGTTTTACAATTCCTCACTTTACTAATCCCCTGGTTTGTGTGTGTGTGTGTGTGTGTGTGTGTGTGTGTGTGTGTGTGTGTGTATGATTACATATACAAACTTCTTAAAATTGGCCTAGCATATACCATGTATTCAATAAACAGATGCTACTATTGAAAGACAAAATATCGACAAGCACATAGGCTCTGGGGTCATACTACCTGGACTTTATCATACAGCTGTGTGATTTTGAGCAGGTCAGCTAAACTCTCTGTGCCTCATCTATAAAATGAGAATAGTTGTAAATATTTCATAAGGTTATCGAGTTAATACATATAAAATCCTTAAAATTACCTCTACCATTTAGGGATTACTCAAAGAATGTTAGCTATTGTTAAACATTTTCATTCAAAGTGCTAAGTAAATCTTTACATTTGAATGATTAGACTACTTTCATGTTTGTTTCTCTGCCAAACAATCAAAGTTTTAGATATTTAAAAACCAAATAAAAATTGTTGAAAAGAATTATATAGTGTGAGTGTAGAAGTATGATATTGTTTTTTAAAAATCCTGAAAGGATGTTGTAAATGTCAAGAATAAAATCATCTAGTTTGATTTATTTATTGTAGATCTCTAAAATGTACACATTTTGATATTAATAAAATGTTAACAGACATTAGAGAGACATAAAGCTGATTTTTGTAATCACATAATTTATTTAGTTGGAATATTATTACCATGAACTGTTAAACAGTTTTAGAAACAATTACACTATTCCAACATTCCCTCAAAAGGATTTTTTTATTTTTCTAGCTTGTCACACACTTCCTTGAAAGCATAACTTATGTCTCAGATGACAAAAAAGTTAAGCTTGATATATTAACTGTACTATTTAGTCCACAATATTGAAGAGTAAAACACAAAGACCACCTGGTCAAGATTATAAATACAAAAAGTTGTTATTACCTCTGTTCAGAACTCCTCCTCCTACCTACCACCCTCCTTTTCATCCCCTTTGACCTACCCATCATTCTTTTTTTCATCATGTTTGTTCATCATTTACAGTGTTCCTTCTGTTTGTTGGAGAAGGAAAATAGAAAGATAACGATGCCAATACAAGAGCTCTTGGTGATGAGGCATCTTACCGTAAGGGTCAGGCTTCATGCTGGGCATTCTGCATTCTTTAGCTGGAGTCTTCACAAAATCCTAAAAAATGGGCACAGAATCCCCTTTTTCAAATAAGGGAATAGAAATTCCAAAGTTCAGATAATATGCTCCTGCTCACACAGTTACTGTGTCACGGTCAAGATTTACAAACAAGTCAGTTAACTCTCATGAGACCTCTATAAAGCATACCACCTGTGCTGAAATTCCATTTGTGGAAAGGTATGGGTTTACTGGTTATCAAAATTACAAACGAAATGAATACCCAGCAGGGAAATACCAATGAAGAGAATACACTAAAAGTTGACACTGAATATATTTAGTTTGTGAAACAATGAACATATTTTCTTTATTCCTATTTCCCAAATTGTCTATAATGAGCATTCGTTCTCTTAATGTGAACACACAACTTTAGAAGAATTAAACATTAAAAAAAAAAGCATTTCTAGGAAAAAGTGTTTCCTAACAAAGGCTTATTACTCTTCCTGCTGGTGTTTATACTGAGTTTGAGAACTCAAAGATTTTAAAAAGAAACAAACAAATCCAATCAAACAAACAAAACAGAATAACAACAATCCAAACAATTCCATATCCAAAGAAATGCATCATTTAGTATGGAATAGCAGACAATGGGTTTATCATTTTGTATTAGAAACAATCTTAACACTTCTCATACCATTCCGCCAACCATCTAGATTTGCCATGATCTAAATCAGAATTAAGTTTCGAAACATCCTTCTCCAAGTTTTTAACTCTGTAGAGGCTGGATTCCAAACCTTGCCTCATTGAGTGAGCCCCCTACTCAGTCACAGCTCTGCCACACCTTCACGGGGCTGTGTCTACTCACCTCTCTCAACCTTTCTCCTTCACTCCCTCCCTCTCCTTACTTCCACCTATACCCAACAAGTGATCCTGTTGACTGGATGAGACGGTCTACATGCATATCTGAATCAGCCCTGGCAAATCTAGACACACTAGTCATTCTTCCTCGCCCCTTACCTCAGCCATTTCTCAGAAAAGAAACTGGATACTAGTTCCCTTCCATCTACTACATTTCATTTCCCCATAAATTAAATGTCTACCCTAACACTTAGGAATATTGCATATAGCTGTTTTCAGAAAATGTTGCTTAAAATATTAATAGTTTTAAGGCCTGTGTTCTTATTCTCCTTTTTTCCAAGGGTCCTATAGACACTTATTTTTTTCCTGAAGAATTCTGTCTCAATTCATATTCATTCTCATATTCTCTCTTTCTCTCTCTCTCTCTCTCTCACACACACACATACAGATACTTACACCACACACACACACACACACACACACACACACATCTATTTAATCAGCCTGGTCTCTTGATAATGAATTTTTCATAGTAAATTTAACCTGGTAGAACACGCGTGTGGGAATATTTTATAGTGTAATGTAAGATAAAAGAAATATTGTTGATTTAATTATACATCATTCATAGCTGCTAATATCAGATAATAACATACTCTTTTTTGTTTGTTAAGTCTGAGGCAATAAGCTAATTCCAAATCAGAACTAAACATTATAATTC
The DNA here is from genome assembly GCF_902729225.1 of Pteropus medius. Lineage (NCBI taxonomy): Eukaryota > Metazoa > Chordata > Mammalia > Chiroptera > Pteropodidae > Pteropus > Pteropus medius. The sequence continues at coordinate 30,685,680 of NW_024344378.1, read as the reverse complement.
ATTTTATACATACATATATAATTTTATTTTGCTTCGATGATGATGTTATCCCCCTTCCTACCACAGGACTGTTTTCTCCAGCAAGAATTCAATAATTGGATTTAAATCCATGTCCTTCATTTAGGAGTACAATTATCCCTTGATCAGTTTCTTTACACTGCCCCATTACCATAAAATGCAATCATAAAATATTCAAGAATAGCATATAGGTGAAGGGCTTTGTTCTATTATGGTTAATGGAAAATATGAGTAACCTTGCTCCCAGCCAGAAGAAAAAGATGGCAGAAAAAGGATCCAAATTACAATTTGGAGCCCATTGAGAAACTGCTTATTGTTATCTAAAGTAGAATCATTAAATGTAGATAGAAATGATGCAGAAGTCTTAGAGGAAAATTTCTCTCCTTTTTACTCCTCCCTCCTCCCATCATTCCTACAACACATATGGTAATATTTGCTTAAGTCTTATGTCCTTATTTATTTAAGCGTCTATAGTTCCTTCCTTATCATTACTATCAAAGGAATTGTTTGAACTCTCTTAAATTCAGGTATTTGGCACTCAAAATTAATTTGTAAAATGACTACACTGTACTCAGAGCTAAGAAAATTCATGTACATGCGATTTACCAAAATAAGTATAAGAAATAAACATGTAGTGGTTAAAATAAATGTTTGTGATTTAAAAATGTTTAAATCATTTTTAAATCCAAAACCCAATTTCTTTGTGTCCTTAATGAAGATTATCATACCTGTTTTACTATCCACCATGAGGGTTAAGCGAAATAACCCATTTGGACATGTTCAGTACACATTTTTTGGCATGTTTTCTTGGATAAGTGTTAGCAGAGTATAAATCTATTGTTGCACTTGATGAAATAAACTACTGCTATAGAAGTATGTAAAAATGGAGGGGTCTCAGGTTAAAAAAAAAAAGTCAGCTTAATTTTTGCCATGAAGCTTAGTAGTTAACATAATAGGTTACTTCAAAACATTGTTTTTCTATCTAGAGAATATTGTGTTCTTAGGACAACTAAATTGGATTTTCCTAAGTGGGTTCAGTTAGAAGCAGGCTTCCAAATAAAAACATCTCCAGTGGGTTAAGGCTCATCAATTCTGCTCTGCTATCATCCTGCCTGGGTATCATTTGCTAAGAAAATGACTTAGTATTGCCATGATAAAGACCATATGGTATAGAAAAGAAAAGTTAGACACCTTGGTGGACCTATATACTTCTCTTGTACCTGGGGCAGGATTTACTTACCCAAAGAAGAGAGGAATGATCCAAATGCTCTTGAATGAGCATGGAGAGGAACAGCTGTTGACAACAAATTGATTTCATTGGTTAAGTTCAACAGCAGTAGGCAGGGAGCCTGGAGTTGCTGCCAGCTGCTGTGCATACACACCAGGGTAGTTAACATCATTAAGACAATTTGAGAGCGCCTAACTGGAGAAGCAGAGAGCTAGGATCATTGCAGAGGGAGGAAGGCAGAGAAGCAGAGTTCTGACTACGGGGTACTCCATGGGCCTTAAACAGAGAAAGGAACAAACAGCAGGGTGGATTGCAAAACACAATCCGCTACCCTGTCATTATGACAGCCTTGCTACCAGATGAGAAAACTATTTGGTCTTTCCAGGTCCCATTATACAACTTTCTTTTAGTACACCGAGCTCACTGTGGAATTTGCCACATCTCCTTAAAGCTCATAGATGGTATATGAGATAAAACCCAAGTGTTGCTACATCTATTCTCTGTGTGGGAAAAGCCTAAGAGAGCTTCAGCATCCTTCCAGATACCTTTTATGGGAGCAAGACTGCCTAATGTCAAAACACACGCCTAGGGAAGCAGGATGAGACACAAGTGCAGGAAACTGCTGTCTACAACAGCCAAATATTTAGATCCTAGAGAAAGGTTGCCAAAGGCTTCATTTCCTGAATATATGTGCCAAATGTACATGTCCAGAGATCAAATTTCCGATATGGTTTTAATCCAATTCTTAAGCCTGTATGGTTTACATATCTCAAATAGCCTGTGTGTATAAGAGAAGGAATTGAATTCATGGTGTGGAGCTCCTTTTATAGATGGGTTTTAGTAGTAGCTATCTCTGCATTTACTTGGCTAGAGGTATTTGCTTGGAATTGTCTGAAAATTTAAATGTAAAAAGACCTCTTTCTAATAGAAGTAACTCCTCTAAGGGCTAAAGGAAAAAAAGGTTTCCTATAACTCCATTGTTATCTTCTCCAGGATCTAAATTTCAGTAAACTGCCAGAAATTTGGCAACACTGTTTAGAATGATGGATGAATGGCACAAAAATAAACATTTTCCAAATGTCGTCTATTTAATGAAGGCAAATTTATGGAACATTATAATTTCTCAACACTCGTATAAGATTTATTACTATGTTTTATCTTTTTAGAAGCCTTCATAATCATAATCAAAGCATTTACTCGTAACTGTTATTAGAAGTCAGTGAGTACTTTTGATTTCTTTTCCTTAATCACGTCTCAGAAAAAAAAAAGTGTAAGAAAGTCCTGTGTTTGTCACTTTCTACAGTATAAAGGATAGCCCCCAGCTCACCATTTATTTCCTAAAACACTATTTAAGTTACACAGATCTAGAGGTGAGAGGGGCAAAGAGGCAAGTAAGACATCTCTCTTCTTCATGGCCAAAATTGTGCACTTGACATAAACATAACCTCATTCTTCATGATTCCTGGAGATGTTTGAAGTAGAAAGGAGGATGGCATCAGTTTTAGAGCCTCTACAATATGCCAGGTACATGTACTTGGCATGATCACATAAGGAGACAGGATTTACTTGAAGAGATTAAGGCACTTGTCCAAACATTCAGGACACTTAGGTGTCGGAAACAAGTCTGTACTTCCAAGCAAGTTGTTCAGTTCTGAAGCTAAATATACTGTTACCATACTGACTTTTTCATTCACAGGGCGACCTTTTGTCCTTCATACATACACTTTGATAATCTCAGATTTCTACTTCAGTCTTAAATTAGGTTTGACAAATAGACTTAATCCAACTAGGTATGTTTTCTAACACTGGCAAAAAAAGAAACATCTTGGCCTCTGTGACATGTGCAGGTTCATGTATACCCCACAGATTGTTTCTTCATAAACTACAATGGATCTATAAATTTATAGATATAAATGTCCATGACGACAGAAAATACCCTCTTTAGATCAAATACTGGATTAAAGAAAGATATTTGTATCCTAGGACTTGTTAAGCGTTGGATGAGTTTCTTTAGACTCAGTGACTATAACTACCTGAAATAATTTTGGTGCAGATTTGAGAAAGTGTTAGCTACCTCATATTTGCTTCCAGGACTGTTCCTGATGGTACAAACATCTGTTGGGTTTTCTTGACTGCAACAATGCATGCATTAATGTTTTTTTGTAATTTTTTTTTTTTAGAAAATAGTAAATTATGTATAGAACATTGAAATTCAACAAAATATTAGGTATCAGAGCAAAGACTATTCAATGTTTTAAAAAGGAGAGCAGAAATTTCTGGTCAAGATGGTGGAGTAGGTAAATGCTGTGTTTGCCTCTTCTGATGACCACATCAAACTACAACTAAACTACAGAACACCCATTATTTGAAAATCCTCTGAAGTCTAGCTGAACAGAAGTCCTACAACTAAGGATACAGAAGAAGCCACCTTGAGACTGGTAGGAGGAGCAGACACACAAAACTGGTTGGTCTCGTACACAAATGTGGCAGTTAATTATGGGAGGAATATCTTGACTCTGGAAGACCCAGCCCCAAGCCAGGCCCCCAGGGATCTAGGAAAGTCAAAAATAGAAGTCCCCACAACTTCTGGCTGTGAAAATCAGCAGTCTATGGCTGAGTGAGATGAAGTGCTGCTAGAATCACAGCATTCCTCCTAAAGGGCCTGAGCAAGGACTCAGTCATGAACTCGCATGCTCTGAGTTCCAGCACCAGGATATCAGCTTGGGGGCACCAGGGACATATGAAGAGAAACAGATGTCTGGCTTCAGAGTGAGGGTTGGAGGGGCAGCTTTTTCCCAGACAGAAGTACTAGCAGAAGTCATTGTTCCTTTGTTGAGCCCTCCTCACTACTGGTGCACAGACATAGGTGGCTGCCATATCTGAGTTTTCATCAAACTGGCTAACACAGGTCATCATTCTGCCCTGGTAATTCCTTGAGACTCAACCCTATCCAACTTGCAGGCCCGCCCAAGCTACTTCCAGGGGTTTTTCCATACAAACAGCCTGCCTTGGCTTGTGCTGTAGACTTTCTTAAAATCTGTTAATGATTCACAAAGCCCAAACAAGTAGCATCTGGCCTTGGCATTCCCTGTACCTCTTGCTGAGCAGCCCCAAACCTGGCACTAGAGGCAGTCAGCCTCAGTTCATGACTAGGCCTCTCGAGGCACATCTAAGCCCAGTGCAGGCAGTGACCAGCTGCAGATTGCATGGTGGCTTATTCCAGGTGGTCCTGGGAAGGACACAGGCTGTAGCTAAATTTGGCCTGTGGCAGGGACCCTCCAAGGAGGCTCCGGGGCCAGCATACTCAGTTTCTTGCTTTGAAACAAGCCAGAGCACCACCACGGACCCCATTAGGGAAAGAAACACCCAAAGGGAAGACTGGGCAGGAACCAGAACTATGCTAAAGTGAATCCTGCTCCATAAGGTCAGGCCCTACACAATAGCTCCTCTATTGCAGTCAATAGCCAATCTTTGCAACCAATCAACCCAAGGGTCAATCCCTTCCACTTATATGCAAACAGCAACCAAGTCTCAACTACAACAGGAGAGTACATACAACCAATATAAGGGACACACCTGGAACACCCAGCTTAGGTGACCAGGGAGACTGCACCACTGGCCCCCCAGGACACTTACTACATAAAGCCACTTTACTAAGACCAGGAGACATAATAGTGCTATCTAAAATATAGAAACAAACACAAACACAGGGAGGCAGCCAAAATGGAAAGACAAAGTAACATGTCCCGAATGAAAAAAAAAAAAAAAGCTACAGAAAAAGAATTAAACAAAATGAAGACAAGCAACCTACCAGATTGAGTTCAAAACACTGGTTAGAAAGATGCTCAATTAACTTAGGGGAAGAGTAGATGAATTCAGTGAGAACTTCAACAAAGAGACAGAAAACATAAAAATGGATATAGAAAACAAAAAAGAACCAGTCAAAAATGAAGACTACAATAACTGAAATGAAGAATATATTAGAGGGAATCAACAGTAGATTACATGAAGCAGAGAATCAAATCAGCAATTTAGAAGATCAGAAGAGTTTGGAGAAACATGGTGGCATGAGAGACATCCTCAGATCTCTCTCCTTGAAACAACAATAAACGGAACATCTAAAACACAACAGAAAACACCCAAACTGCACACCAGCACATCTGAACGTGGGATCTGCGCATAAGAGCTACCACAGGTCAGAACTCTGGGTGTCAAGTGGTGGACTGGGAGAAATAAAGAAGCTGCCTCTAGTAGCCAACAGAGTTCCCTATAGGAGGAGGGGAAAAGGAAAAGGCATGGCAAGTTCCCTGAACAGCCCTGCATGGGAGTACTGTGAGCTCGATGCGGCCAACGGCAAGGTCCAGTCATCAGGACAGAAAGCAAAGAAGTGGGCCAACAGAGAAACAACAGTTGATTTTTTACCAGCTGTGGTTGCAAAACCAAAGCTGAGCCACAGCCCCCAATCCCCAATCCAGAGCCTCCCCCCACCCCTCTATATTCTCCAAGACTGAACACCACGGATTCCAGGGGAATCTGAGCAAACGCTACCAAAACTGTCACTAACACTGATAGGGACTGAGACTGAGAGTAGTGAGCGCAATTAAACATCTATAAGAAAAAAAAAAAGCATTATTAAGGCTTTATATAAAGCAAGGATCCAAGAGGCTTAGACACTACCTACTGGAAACCAATAGAAGATTGGGTAGCAGAAAAGAACTAATCAGTACAGCAAAGAAAAAAAATAATCCAAAAAAATAAGAATAGTTTAAGGGCCTCTGGGATAAAATTAAGCATAAAAGCATTCACATCATAGGGATACCAGAAGGAGAAGAGAGAGAACAAGGGATTGAGAACCTATTTGAAGAAATATTGATGGAAAACTTCCCTAACTTGGCAAAGGAAATATACATATAAGCCCAGGAAGCACAGAGTCCCAAACAAGATGAACCCAAAGAAGCCCACACCAAGACATCATAATTAAAATGTCAAAGGTTAAAGACAAAGAGAGAATCTGAAAAGTAGCAAGACAAAAGCAGTTAGTTAACTACAAGGGAGCTCCCATGAGACTGTCAGCTGATTTCTCAACAAAAACTTCACAGGCTAGAAGGGATTGGCATGAAATATTCAAAGTGATGAAAAATAAGAACCTACAACACAGATTATTCTACCCAGAAAAGCTATCATTTAGAATTGAAGGACAGATAAAAAGCTTCCCAGACAAGAAAAAGCTAAAGAAGTTCGTTACCACTAAACTAGTATTACAAGAAATGTTGGAGGGACTTCTTTAAGAAGAAGACCACCCAAAAATGATAAAATATATAAATAATAAAATGGCAATAATTACATATCTATCAACAATTACTTTAAATGTAAATAAATTAAATGCTCCAATCAAAAGAGATAAGGTTGCTGAATGGATAAAGAAAACAAGATCCTTACATATGCTGCCTACATATTCACTTCGAATCAAAAGACACAAATTGTCTGAAAGTAAAGAAACGGAAAAGAATATTTCATAAAAATGAAAACTAAAAAAAAAGCTGGGGTAGCAAAACTTATACCATACAAAATAGACTTTAAAATAAAGGCTATAACAAGAGACAAAGAAGGACCCAGTAATTCCACTTCTGGGTATTTATTCGAAGAAATCCAAAACACTACTTTGAAGGGACATGTAGAAACATATGTTTTTTACAGCATTATTTACAATAGCCAAAATATGGAGGCAACTTGGGTGTCCATTCATCAACGAATGGATAAGGAAGAGGTGATACATATATACAATGGAATATTACTCAGCCATAAAAATGAATGAAATCTTTCCATCTGCAACAATATAGATGAACCTAGAATTTATTATGCTGAGTGGAGTAAGATAGAGAAAGACAAATGCCATAGGATTTCACTTACATGTCGAATCTAAAGAACAAAATAAACAAACTAAAAGAAACTCATAGATACAGAGAATATTTTGATGGTTGCCAAATGGGAAAGGGGTCAAAGGGGGGTGGTATTTAAAAAGGGAATGACATTAAGAAGTACAAATTGGTAGTTACAAAACAGTTATGGGATATAAAGTATAGAATAAGGAATATAGTCAATAGTATTATAATAACTATGTATCATGTCAGATGGGTACTAGATTTATTGAGGTGATCACTTCGTAAATTATATAAATGTCTAATCACTATGTTGTACACCTGAAACTATTGTGCTGTATGCCAATTGTAATTGAAACATAAAAATAATATTAAAATAAAAATATAAAAATAAAAAAATAGGAGAGCAATGTTAACAGGAAATAAACCGAATGGCCTCATAAACAGTAACATGAATTTTAAATGCCAATTGCTTTAAAATGTTTAAACTAAAATAAATTCAAATTTCCTTTTATAACTGCTATTTATAATCCTTTTGATGCTGATATATGAGATAAAAGCATATAGATTACAAAAACTGAGGGTTAGAAAGAAATTCAATGGTTTATCTAGATCAATTAATAACATGTTATTTAATAATGTATTTAATAACATATTTATGTTATTTAATAACATAAACAAATCTATTTAAAGATTTGTATAAATCTTTAAATCGATTTAAATCAATTTAAATCTATCTTTAAATCTATTTAAAGATTATGTTATTTAATAACATATTTAATAACATATTTATGTTATTTAATAACATAAACAAATCTATTTAAAGATTTGTTTGTAGAGAGTTCAATTTCTTGGGAAACAGTATAACAGCTGGATAAACAAAGGAATTTAAATAAAAGGAGACCTAGGTTTAAATGTTGGCTTTGTCACTTACTTAAATAGGTCTTTGGGCAAGTTATGGAAACTCATTAAGCCTCATCCTTAAATAAGGAGAATGATAATTTGCCTATTTTGAATGAATGTTGTGAGGGAGTAAATGAATTAATTGGTGTCAAACACAGTGTCTTACACAGATTAAATACTCAATAAATGTTAACTGTTATCTTTCAATTTAGCTCTATACATGGATGTTTTGACACCTCTTAGGAACAACTTAGTTCCCTAAAAAAGTACATTTTAGATTTCTTCTGAGTCTACAAATAGCAGCTTTAAACCTGTACAGTAAGTATTTCAGAATAAGAGCATTAACATGCCATATGTAACTCGCATGCCATATTTCTGTTTGTCAAGTGTTTAACACTGCAACTCATTCCAGTGGCTTAATTACAAAGTTGAGCTCTGACACCCATCACTCTGGAGAAGGAAAGTCTGTCCAGAATAAACTGGAAGTATCTTCTTTCTGTATGAGTTAACAGTCAAGAAATCTGATTTCAATACAAGCTGATGAGTTAAATGCAGAGCTTTGGTTCCATGCTCTCTTGGTTTGCAGTGTTTTTCTATATTCTTTCCATTTTCTAGGATGCATGAGTCCATGGTCAAGCAGCTATTTCCCTTGTGTGTAATAGTAGCTTTGCCTTTTGATTGTTAAAGAAAACCCACCATATAGTAATCTGATAACATTGTAAGATGTGAGGCAGACAATGATTAGAGCCTCTTTTTTAAGCCTCCTGTCCTTGGAGGTAAGCCAGGCATTCCTAAAATAAAGAGGCCCTTACAATCTGTCATCAAAGAAGCAATATTCTGAGCCATCAGTTCTGACCACTAATAAGGCACTCATTTTCGTTTTTCTTTCAAGAGTAAAAGTTATCTATACTTTCTAGGCCAGAGTTTCTAGCCACTAGAGCTCTGTGAATGACAGGTGTGCCCAGGTATTGATCCTCAGCCTTCGTCATCCTCAGGAGGGGCCTGGTGTGCAGCATCATCTTTTATCGTTGATATAATCAATATATAAAACATTTTATGCTTGAGTCTTGATGTGAAAATGTTGAGAAAGACTGCAGGTTCTAGTCTATTCTTCCTCAGATAGCCAAAGGAAGTCTAGTATACTGAGTGGTGTCTGGCTGTGGGATATCTCTATGGCAGAATACAATTGTAATACCCCTTTTCTCTGGTTTTCCTTAGACATGTGGAAATATGTAATTTCTATATAATTGGTGGGTATTTATTTTTCAGCATATAGTTGGGAATTTTATCCTGGAGAGAGTGAATTTTGTCTGTCTTCCAATATCAAGAAAATGACTGGCTAATTAATTATTTATAAAGAGTAATAGTGTACATGTATAAAGATAAGGAATATGTGGGTTCATGTTCATACTCATTTAACTGTTACCTGTTTTCCTTCAAATACTAGAAAAAAGGGTAAAATAACATAAATGTTAATAAATATATCATTGCTAACTATATTTGTATTATTCTTATTTTATGATTACTAATATCTCTATTGCATTTCATACCTTGCAAAAAGAGTTGACCTCTTAAAATTATGGGAACACAAAACACAAAAGGCATGATGGAACCAAAGTGGGTCTATTGGATAAATGGAGAATGAGGAAACACTGCACAAAACTAAATTTCTGCACACCGAGGTTAAAATATGTGTGTAGGAATATTATTATCTTAAAATAAAAATCAGCCAGTGGCTCAAGAAGGATACACGTTTTATTACCATATAGAAAGAAAACCTTCTAGTATTCCTATTTTTGTGTTTAAAGCATCATGCAAAGACACTTCCCAATTCCTTTTATAAACTCTTAATTGTGGAGGGAAGGGAATATTTGACAAAGGGGGTGTCAACTGACTCAGAGGTTCATTGTGCTTTTTAATACTGCCTTCTTTAAACGAAGGATAAAGCGAAAACTAAATCACCAAGAAAGAGATCTGTAAAAGCAAAAAGAAAAGAAAAAAAGAAAGCTTTTTTTTTTAAAAAAAAGGAGCTTTAAAATGCTAACAACGGTGTGACTGAAGAGGACTTTTCAGGGAAGAAGAAGAAAAATAGCACTGGTAAGGAAGTGGTAGTGAAAGGGGTAGGACTTACAAAGGAGCCAATGAACATGGAAAAGGAAGAAATTTATAAAAATATGTATCTAAGGGACTACAAAGAATCATGCAAAGTGATTTATTCTAGTTTCTTGTCTTCAAGACAACTATAAGTCAGTCTTGCTCTAAGGTTACTCTTTCCAAATGGTGGCCCCTAGCCACATGCGGCTGTTCAGCACATCATATGTGGCTACTGTGAATCAAGATGTGCTCTAAGTGTAGGAGATCAATTTTGAACACTAAGCATAACAAAGAATGTAAAATAACTCACTAATGATTTTTATATAATAATAACATTTCAGATATACTGAGTTAAATAAAATAGATTGCTAAAATTAACTTCACCTTTTCAAAATCTTTTTTGTTTGTTTACTTTTTAATGTGACAACTAGAAAATTTAAAATTACACATATGGCTTACATTATACTTAGATTTGATAGTACTGTTCTAAGGGTTTTAAAATATTATTTGAACCTATTTACCCACAAACATTTTTCCATTTGAGAAAAATTGTAGTGGCTGGTCCCACACTTAGCAAATCCCTCATCACGTCTATTGATTATTTTGGTTCTACTTTGGTAACTCTTACAACTTAAATCATATGAAATTTATGCCTACTCCCCCTCACACATCTAAAGAAAGCCACTAGGAGAAAATGGTGGCTACTAGTTCATGTGCTCCTTTCCTTAATACATGCTGTTGAGAAAGCAGAATATGAGATGGTCAAGACCAAGGGTAGAATTGAGAAAAAACTAAGAGGAACCAGACAAAAGGAAACAACTTGTGCTCAGAATTTAAATCCAAACTGAAGTGTACTAGCTTCTACCTTGCACTCTGCTCTTAATTTTCATCACAGTTATGATTGGCTCACTGAATCATTTAAGAGTCTTCACCAGAGGCTTGAAACATTTTTGCACTTCAGTTTCTTTAATGACACATCTAGGAGTTTGGATTAGATGAGTTTATAAAATCCTTTCAAGTTTGAACTTGTACTGACTGCTTCTGTTTGAGAGCTTTTGAACTAACCATTACCCCCACTCTGGACTGCTTTCTCTTCATTATCTGTGTGCTGGCTTCTTCCTGCCATTTAAGTTTTAGTATAAAGGTTATTTTCTCAGAGCACTCTTCTCTAACCTACCCTGTGTGGTCTTCCTGTCATTCTCCATCACATCGCCCTACTTTATTTTTCCATAGCATTTATATCAAGCCAATTTTTCCTTGCTTATCGTCTTATTTGTTTACTTGTTTATGCATTCATTTATTTATTCGCCCTACAAGAACATAATCCTTATGAGAGTAAGGACCTTGTCTGTCTTATTCACTGCTATCTATCCCACACAGAAGAGTGCCTGGGATACAGTGTGTTCTAAAAATATTAAGAAAATGAATAAGTAAATCAGACCTGATTCTTAGATATAAATGACTAAAAGTTACTTTGACTAACTTAACAGAGACTAAATTTATTAACTAATGTAATTGCCAACAAAGACTGGAGGACCAAATTTGGAAACTAGGGAGAACAAAGGAAAGTCATGCTCCCAAATAGAATCCGTAGAGCCCAAATCACATCATGGACCCTGCCCAGTGAGGATACCTCTGTTCCTGGCGTCTAACATTCAATGCTCTAGCTCTCCACCACTGGCTGATATCACTGTATGTAGACATTGGTTGTGCCTGAAGTTTCCATTTGTCCAGCTGCCCTTAGAAACTGTATGCTGCTATCACTTGACCATTGCCAAAAGGAATTCTGCATTGACCTGACTTCTTTGTGTTAAAGCTCCATACATAGAATTCTGAGTGTGTGCATTTGATTGTTAATGGCTCATGCCCTGCCTACTAGGAAAAACGATAATGAGAATCTAGTATTTTTTCTCTTCTATGTAAGGAAAAGGACTTTGCCTCTCATTAAGATTTATAAGGCAGAGACTTCCAGAACATAGAGAAGGGGCTCAGATGCTGGACAGATTCCCCAAATAATAAATGACCTTATAATCTTGTATGTGGTTGTAGATGCATATATATATATTTATAAGATGTATTCCTTACTGCTATATAGCGTACAGTTAGCTTCTGAGATTGTACTGAATTTCCGAATGATAAATAGCATGCTGTATCAGTCAGAGTTCTCCAGAGAAACAAAACCAATAGAATACATATATTTATAATAAAGGATTTTTATATTTATTATAAATTAATTATGCTATTATTTATCATACTGTTATTATATATGTACTTATTATAAGGAATTGGTTCATGCAGTTATGGAGACTATGAAGTCCCCAGATTTGTAATTTGGTAAGCTAGAGACCCAGGAGAGCCTATAGTATAGTTCTGGTCTGAGTCTGAAGGCCTGAGAATCAGGAGAGCAGATGATGAAATTTCCAGACTAAAGGCCACAGTCTCAAGACCCAAGAAGCGATAAAGTTTCAGGTAGAATCCAAGGGCAGGAACAGAACAGTTTTTAGCTCAAGGTTGTCAGGCAGGAGGAATTTCTTCTTACTCATGATAGGGTCAGTTGTTTTGTTCTATTCAGGCTTTCAACTTATTGGGTAAGGGTCACTCATACACATTAGAGAGGACAATTTGCTTTACTCAGTATACTGATTTAAATGTTTTTCTCATCCAAAATTACCCTCACAGACATATCCACAATAATGTTTGAACAAATACCTGAGCACACCCCATGGCCTAGTCAAGTTGACACAAAATTAACCACCACACATGCCCTTCCAAAGACATCAACAATCCAGTTAGATCTCAAAACCTAAAGTTTTGACATGGTCATTTTTTTTTTTTAATTTATTTTATTTTATTTTTTTATTTTTTAGGTGAGGCAACCCTTGGTTGACCTCACAGATTGCAAGGACCTTGTCAGCTTAAAATCCCTTATTTTTTTATTTTTATTTTTTATGCCTACATCTCCTGGTCTTCCTAGGTGGCGTCCCATCCAAGTACTAACCAGGCCCAACTCTCCTTAGCTTCTGAGATCAGATGGGATCAGGCTTGTTCAGGGTAGCATGGCCGTAGACACCATGGTCATTCTTTAGCCCACTGTCCGACTAAAACCTGATATTGTACTCTTCAGTTCCATAAGGGGGTTATTCTCCCTCTGAGATTGCTGGGTGAATGTTTTACTTTAAAAATACATAAAATGGACTAGAAGGACTTCAGATTCAAGATGGGAGACCTTGAAAAGCTGTAGTAATTACACATTCAAGCTATCATTTTGGTTGATGCCAATGAAGTGAAACAGAAACCATAAGCTCATTTGCAAATTAAAATGAGAGGGGAACTTGAGTAAGAGACACATTCTGCCTTCTAGGAGGAAAAGGACATCTGGTTCATGGCAAGCCCTGCCAAGGTACAGCTAGCTGGAAGAGCCAAATGGCTCCCTGCTATATAATCCTGAGAAACAAAGAAAGGCAGGTTAGGTAGAGGGATAAAAGGTTTATTTTAAAAAAGAGATTGATAACTGCTGTGAATTTAATTATATTTCCACTGCCAGAATCCCATCGCTATTGAAAAGCAACGGAGAAAACCGTTTCCTGAGATATTCAGTATTTTTAAGATAGTCAAAATTTGCTCTCAAATAACAGTCAAAGGAAGTCAGGAAAAAGATGAAGTACAAGAGAAATGAACACAAACAGAATAGCAAACACACCCTAAGCCACCAACACATTGAAGGCCCATAGGCAAGAGGGAGTCTTGTTTAATGCAGTGTCCCAGGCAGTTAAGGTTTTGTGTTATTATATAAGGTCAACAATTCCACATGTGAACATACCTTTTTTTTCAGTTATAGACTATTGAAGGCAAAGCTACAATCTTTGACATTAAATATGGGGTTCTTAGAAAGCATTTGTAACCACATAGAGGGTTCCACATGATGGTCCCAAAGGTCTCGTTTATATTTAGAATTTGAATTCTAGAATTCTGAATTTCTGGTTTAAAATTTAAAAGCTTTATACCAGAACTCAGACTAGGATTAAATAAGTAAGGCACCCCTATCAGTCACAAAAATTAAGGAGTCACCAAAAAACTCAGTAATCAGGATAAATAATATTTTAATGCAATATTAAAATAATAGTAATTGAATCAGCAAACTCTGGCTCATGAGCTGGCTGCCTGTCTTTATAAAGTTTTATTGGAACCAGGTGAATGAGACAGATTTGGATCTGTATATAAAATTGTAATGTCATCTCTATGTTATTTATCATAGATTTCTTTTGCATCGATTTTTAAATATTATATTAAAATATGATTTATCTTGAATATTGAGTTTTTGGTGCTCTCTTAAATTTTGCACCCCAGGTGTTTCACTTAGGACACTGTGATACTAGTCCCGCAACACACCTTTTTCAACCGAACTATTCCTAATGTTGCTGGGCTGAAAATACTGCAGTTAGCTATAGTCATCGAAATATTATAATTTGCTAAGTGAATTATACAGATTATTTATTTCACTCTGACAGCGCCTCCATGCAAATATTATGTTCCCATTTTATAGGAAAGCACCTAAATCTCCTTGGCCAAGATAATACAGCAAAGGCAAAATCAGGATTCAGTTTTCTGCAGTATGATATGGTGGCCCACGTTACTAATCACCACTTAAAGATTTGACGAGTTTCTTCTAAGAGAAACTGCTTTCCATTGTTTATGGCATCATGTTTTGGTACACTTGGGGATAGTTTCACTCATTTGTTTGCTAAATTAATAAAAATAATCAAATACAACTGGTAGACCCTTTTTGAAAAATGAAACATGGATGAATATCATCAAATATACTTGTACAGTGTAGAAGAAAGTATTTATGTATATAATGTAATCTAATATTCTATGCTATTAAAATTAAAATTCTTTAAGAGATACATTTGCTAGGACCTACTCATCTGAAATTATACTAATTTGAGCAATGTAGAGTAACTTGATAGTTTAGACAAAAAAACTTGGAAGAACCTTTGCGAACATGCTTAGATCTGCATAGTTATGGGGACCTTCTCCTTCTGTAGGGGAGAAGATATTTCTCCTTTACTACAACCTTCCTTCTCAACGGGTTATCTAGCTTTAGTTTCAACCACAATAATGTCACGTAAGTCATAGCAGTACCTCCAGGATATGGTCAATACCTTCACTCACGCATCAACATGCTTTTCCCTAAAGCACAAGAACATAGCACTGCTGCTGGGCTTAGTATGCCTCAGAGGTCTCTTCCAATGATGAAAAATTACTTTTATTCAGGCATTCAATTTCCTCCCTTTTTCTGCTTAGTTGATCAATTTTATCTTATTTTAATCATATCTCAATTACAGTTCTTCAGTTACTGTCATCCTGCTCACAGATCCTTTGAAGAACAGTTGCCCAGTCAAGCATTCCTGCGAAAGGGGCAGCTCCCCTTGGATGAGGCAATCTAGCCTCTAGGTGTGATTCTTTGAATCAGGGAAACCATGAAATTAAGGACAGTCAACACCTAGAATAAGTAGTGATTTATAAAGGGGCCTGACTCAAAATCATGGCAGAACCAACTAGTTTTTTTTTCCCCTCATGAGGAATCAGGTCTAAAAAATAACCTTGAGAATGAGAAATTGCACATTGAGTAATAAGTATAAAAGGAAGATGTATGAGTGTATGTGGGGAGAGATCATGGCAATCTTAACAGGGCCTATGTGAGCCTAAGTTATGTAGCAACAGACTTGCAGAGAACAGGATAGATGGTTAGTGAGAAGCTATGTAGCTTGTGAGAGAAATGGAAAGGGGACGTAGTCTCTGTAGTTCCCTTGGTTCTTAACTGCCCCCTTATCCCAGCTCCAAACCACACACATATTTAAACACAGATCTCATTCCTAAATGAGGTAATTACTCATCGCATTTGGGGCATTATAAAGCCGGTTTCCCAAATATTTAATACTAAAATGGAGAGGCTAAAATTATAAAAATAAGGTTCATTTTGTAAAGGATAAACAATTTTTAAAGAAAATAAAATTTTAAAGAAGGCATGGGTATAAATCAAAATTCTGTAAAGAATCACTGCTAGGAGAGGCACTAGAAAAATGGTTAAGAGAAGTATCCTCAAACTAGACCTCCTGGGTTTGAACACTTATTGCCACTACTAGCTGTTTCACTTGGGCAATTTGCTCCACATCTCTATGCCTCAATTTCTTCATCTACTTCACAGTGTTATTGTGAGGATTAAATAAATTGATAAATGTAAAGTGTGAACAATGAAGCTTTATTGTTAAGCATCTATAATGTGTAAAAAGGAAGGTGATAAAAACTTTTGTATCATACTTCAAATGAACTCGAGGCCTATGCTATATAATTCCATGGCCTAAGATAGAGTAAGATACTAATGGCACAGCATTTCCCTACCCTTTGTGTAGATTAAAGGTGGCTGCAAATTCTTTGTCACTCTTCCTACTAGAAGTTGGAATTTATTTCTTCTGCTCTGTTCTTGATGTTGATTAAGAAAAAGAATATGGGAGAAGCGATGTTGGATCTGTTTCAGGACTGCCTTTAAGAGGACAGGCATCTTCTATTTTCTCCTTCATGAAATATTTTCTCTTGGGGTATTTCTTGGAACCCAACCACAATGCTGTGAGAAATCCAAATCACAAATAGAGGCCAGGTACTGTTGCTTTAGTCAGTTGCCCTAGTTGAGTGCCCAGGCGACAGGCAGTCAGTGATCCACCACATGGTGACTCATGCTGGATGACCCAAGACCTAGAAGATTCCTCTCTAAGTTCAGGGATGGAGGCTTTCACCTGGGCTCCACAGAAGTCAAGAGAAGCCAATGCCACATCTGTTCTTTGAAGTTCTTAATATATTAACTTATAAAGAAACACCAAGATGGAATGTCAAAATGTCTGCTTCTAAGCAACATTTAAAATGTAATGTTTTCTATCAAACATATACAAATGTAATGCAATATAATCATGTAACTTTCCAGATCACCATAAGATAAAGTAATAATTCACAGTGAACTATGCAGACAGTATGGTTCAATAATGAGACTAAAGTTTACAATTATATGACAAATGTCTTCTTCCTTTAGTTCTGCTGGTATGCCTATATGATATCAGGTCTATCCTCATTTGGAGTTTAGGACAAAAGTCAAAATGTGAAGTCATGCCATCTGCCTCCACTCCACTCCTTAATTTCACTCTTACTTTGTGTTGGTGATCTACATCTTTACATAGATGAGGTAATGAGTCTTTTCTCCTCTGCTTCTTAATGGATTTATTAAGATGCTACCTTTTAATGAACATCCTTCCTGTCCCTTTAGATAAACATTCATTGCATTAAAATTCTACTGTTCATACAGCCCAGAGATTGATTCAATTGATGGATCAGACCACACTTTCTTGTATTTCTATGGGATTTTTGCTTGGTTATGATATTTTTTTACATTTTGTTCAAACATTTATCAGGGGTTCATATATTACTGAGTTTGGGGAAGGATCAAAGCCAATTAATTTTAACTTTTGTGGGTAAAAGAAAATATCCATTGGCGAAAATGAGAGCATTTATTTTTAACCAGATTGAGTTCAGAGTGATTCAGAACATTCTGTAGTAGTTGTTTAAAACACCACCTCATATAAAATAAATTATCCACCATGGCAAAAAGCACTCAATGCTCATGTCAGTGAGAGACCAAAATACTTAGGGGAAATAAACAGTCTTGCAAATAGCAACTGACGAGTTTCTATTATCCCCTATTTCTTTTTGACTGTCAGGAAAAACAGTGGAACAAAATCAGTCCTCTTAGCTCTGACAGTCCTAATCCCTTCCCTGCCACCTCACAAAGAAGATGATGAAATCCTCCCTGACACCAGATAAAAAATGATAATGTGTTTTAGTGATAATGTGTGTAAGCCTCAAAATGCAAAACCAGAGTGTTAATATTCTCTCCTAAAAGAATAAAACTATAAATCTCCCTTAACAGATACATTACCACTGGATAGCACCAGGTACTAGAGGAACTCAAAAACAGAGAGAACCAAAACAAGAAATTCCATCGAGGCTAACACCAGCAAGGTTAGCAAACCTTGTCAACTAGTGTTAACTCTAATGAAAACAACTTCAGTGGCATCCCAGATCCACAGTTACTAAATATGGGAATTCTTTTTGTTTGCTTTAAAAAAAATTTTTTTTAATTCACTCGTTTTTTTATGAAATAAGTTTTGTAGTCATTCAACTTAATAATAACTTAATCAAGAAGGCAGCAATATATGTTGGAAGCAGAGAAAATGGTTTTAATTTTGACTCTGCCCTCAGAAGGTGAGAGGAGCAGTTTGTCACCCCAAAATATACCTCTTTGAGATATTGATTATTTTAAGCTGGTTATTTTTGAAAAAACAAGACTCTGAAAGAACTTTTTATCTTCCTCTTAACTACATAAAAGGAATTTAGATAGAGGAACTGCTCCAGGAAAGGAAATATCATCATCGATAACCACTGTTCTTTTCTCCTGTTAATCTGTCTCATGTTAATTGATTGTTAGTCCAGCCAGAAGAAATAAAGGAGAAAAAGTAATTTTTACTTCCCTACACAAGCATGGATGAAGAGTCTGTGTTCTGGATTAAGACAATTTATGCTCTCCCACTGGTTCTCGAATCCTGAACAAGATTTTGGCCTCTTGTTGCTACAATTTCTACTTCTATAAAATGGAGATAACAACAGAATCCAACTCATATGATGTTTATGAGGACTAAAACAAAACCAATTACCTTTGTGCAGGGTTTCTTAACCAATGTATTACTGACATTTTAGGCTGGACAGTTTTTGTTTGTTTGATGGGAGTGTCCTCTGCATTATAGGATGTTTAGCAGGATCCCTGGCTTTTACACACCAGATACCTTTGGCTGTTCCCTGGGGTGTAAAATCACCTTTGGTTGATAACTAATGCTTTAGTGCCTGACAAATATCAATTGCTGAATGCACCTCCATCAGTGGGCCTTCAGTTGTTCAAATGAAGAAACCTTCACTTCACTTTAAGAAAGTAAACACCATTGTGGGCTTAAGGTATGATGTTCAGTTTTGTAGAAGACTCCTGCAGTTTTGCACTTAGAATGTATTCCATGTAATTCTGCCTTGAATGCTGTAATGAACTACTAAAGTCCGTGTGGAGTTTTGAAACATTTTAATTCAGCTTAATCAACTAAATGCCTTGACCACAAACATCCCTGCTCACCAAACTCATTTGGCCCAGGCTAAAATCAAGAAACTAAGTAGGGATAAAGTACTGCCAGAATTCGAATGTGGCCAGTGAACTGCAATTCACTTGGTTTCATGGGTATACTCTCCTGCAGATGGTAATTCCAAAAATTTGACTGAGTGAAAGCAACCTGTTGTGAATACTTCATCTCCTTATCTAAGCTAGAATACAGCTGCCAGATTGGACTGCGGCAGAAAGGTCATGAAAAGTGGCATATTTTAGTTCTAGAATTATCTTGTCCCCTTGTCATTTCATGTATTACCCAATAATCCATCTGTATATGAGAAAAACACATGAACTAATCAATTATTATGATGTCCACTTCAAAGTAGAGATTACTGAGGCTCAATAAAGTAACTTGGCCAAAATCTTGGCAGGACACCAGGCAAGCTGCAGAGTGAAAGCCTATGCCGAGAACTGCCTGCCTACCCCAGGCTGCTTCCTACTTGCTGACTAGTGACACTGAAGGAACCGTCTAGTTGCAATTGTTTGTGAAGGGTAGTCAACAAAGATGAAATTTAATTAAGAATGATTTCATACCTCGTGGAATGCAAAACGATGACCAGTGTTTGAGTTTTATTTCTCTGTTCCATATATGTGGAGTTCTTTTCCTAACCAGGACTGACTGCTTTTATTCTTTGAGGAGGAATAGCACAGGCAACAAAATAGTTACTCATTAATGCGTTATACTCTTCTTATGTCTTTGCATGAGATTAAAAGGTCCCTTGTATAATGGAAGTGAATCTTTAAATGTTGGGCATATTAGTCATGAAGAAATAGGAAAAAATTATATATTTTTAAAAGATTCTGTACTGCTTCTTTCTTCAAAAATATTTAATCAAAACTCTTGTTTCCAAACCACATCAGAGACAACTTATCTTGTAAAAGTCTTATAATTAGTTATCATAAATTACCCAGGCTGGTCAAAACGATTATATCCCATCCCTGGAGCATAATCTAGGTGTATAGATTTAAGAAGAAAAATATTTAGATATTAATTTTATAGCAATTTGGAGTCAATTGCTATGTTTCTAAAGATCCTCATCAGATCTGCTGTCAGTTGCACAGAATTGAAAATCTGCCTTTCTTGAAAATGAATTTTACTTTTTCCTCCAGCAGCCAAATCCCCAGCACCCTGGTGAGAAAGAAGTTACTTTCAACAGGGCCACATTGCTGACATTTCTTATTACAGCACCAGATTCAACTGTATTATTTTCACAGTGCACTAAATTGTGCATAGGTTTACTCACACCTTTTACTAGGAAATTTGTTTCTATAAAATAAGTTACAGGGCTATAAAATTACCAAAACAATCCAAAAGTACCTTTATTTATTTATTTATTTATTTATTTATTTATTTATTTATTTATTTATTTATTTTGCTTGGAGAAGTTAACTGGAAAGGGGGAAAGTTTGTCTTTTGTTTGTTTTTTCTTTTTTTTCTGACATGGCACAGAACATTTCAAAAACACTGTTGCCCTTTTACTGAAAAGCTAACATTTTCTAACAGATTTCTGCTTTTCATATTTGTAGGGCCTTGGTAAGCTAAACTTTAACTTGAGGCTTAAGACTGTGTAAATATTTACCGTGGACAGAAAACTTAAAAAGAAATCTTAGTGATTTGGGGCATCAAAAAGATCTGTGTGGTATAATAAGAATACTGGACTTAAATTCAGGGGAATTTGTGTGGTTGTCTTTGCTCTATCACTATTTGGCTGTGCAACCTTCAGCAGGTACAGTATGCCTTTCTGGATATCAATTTCTTCACCTTGCTTCACTAAGCAAGGAAATTGGATTAAATGATTTCTAATATTTCCCAAAGGTAAAATAATATGTGATGGTAATAGAAGTTTTAAAATAAAGAAGGGATATTTGTTACTGATGAAAAAAAAAAAACCTGTCACAATTCAAAACACTATCTTAAATATGGCTTGAAACGAAAGTTTATTTTAGGGTTTGATAAAAGTAAATTTCAAAATACATCACACCATTTCTTCAACTCCTAAGTTAGAAAATTAAGTGTTGAATGCTTTAAGACAAACAAAAAAAAAAGAGAAAAAAATGTCTTCAGATTCAAAGTTAACATTCTTAATTTAGGTTGTGAAGAATTTGATTTAATAGAAAAATGGCTTCAAACTATATGTTCAACACTAAATAAATGTTCGTTATTAATAATAAAATATTTCAGTAGCATCTCTTTTAGAAAGCGAAAGTATTTTAGATAAGTCCAAAATATAATGAAATATTAGAAGATGGTGGAGGAGAAAGAAAATGTCTCCATGTGTAGAAATAAAAATACAATTTAATATAATTAAAAGAAATTAAAAACCTAAGGGGGTTAGTAAAATACATAAAATACATTTGTTTCCTATCATGTACCTTAAGTAAACAGAAATTTGAAAGCTGGCCTTTCAAACATTTGTCATGTCAAATTTCAATCTAGCAATCAATTCAGCCATCAAATTTAGCTGAGTGGGGCAGGTAAACTACAATAAGGGTATGTCATCATATTGGCAGAGCACAGGTAGTGACTATCCTGGCTAGGATTGTTTTTGCAAGGGAGATTTCATGTCTAGGACACGTGTAATAATGGAGTGGAAGAAGCTTTACTGCCAGAGAAACAAAATGGGCTACATAGATTGCAAGGCTCAGTGCAAAATAAAAATGTAGGACCCTTAGTTCAAAAGAAATTATAAATGTTAATATGGTTACAGCAGAGCATTAAACACTTCTGAGCACGTGGCCCTGTACGATAACACAGGTCACAACCCATGAAGCTGATCCTGCAGACAGTTCAAACCCCTGCTTAGATACTTATGAGCTCTGCATGAGACCTTGTTCCAGTCAACTGACTGCTCTTGAATTCTTCATTTGTAAAATGGTTAAAACCGTAAAAGTGTTCTTATAGTATAGGCCTGTTGTAAAAATCATATTAACCAATAAGAACTACTTGCCAGGTAAATAGCACATACTCAAAGAATAATAGCTATTATCGTTAGCTTGAATAGTGGATGGTTTCCAACAGCAATTCTCTTTGTTTTTCTTTTCTGATAGGTCTTAGGAGAAGGATAGGTAAGCAATGACAGCAAGAATATTCCAAAGCAGGAGCACTGCAGCGCTGTCTCTCCAGGTGCTGACTAACCAAGCTTTTATCTCCAACAGAGACTTGAATGTTTTATTTTTGTGTTTCTTACTGTATTTCCTTCAGACGATTTACTGTAAGAATACAAGAGTGCTATAGGCACAGTCACTCTCAAAAAAATACGGGTCTTTGATTTTCAAAAGTGGTAAGTAGCTTTTTCCTACAACAAGAGGATGGTAAACAATATTTTGTTGCTCTCAGTTCACCATGAGATCTGAAGGCTTGAAACATCTGAATAATAAAACAAGGGGAAACATTCTATTGGAAAAGGAGGTCTAATTTGCATGCAACGTATACCATATAATTTTCAAGAATGTAGGGCTTCTATACTTCTCTGTAATAGTAAATTTAACTTTTGTTACCAGCAAGAATGCTCTTTTATGTTCTGATTTAAACCAATGAGAAAATGAACTTGTGACTTTTTCCACACTTGGAGGTGAAGATTTCTGAATGTGTTAAAGTTCAATGCAACCTCTTTTGTACATATCCACTTGAAAGGCATATGGTAGTAGAATAGCAGAAAGGAATGTGAGGGGAAAACAAAGAAAAAAAAAGAAAAGAAAAGCTCCTAAGGTTTCTTTTAACTCTCTAGACCTTTTTCAATTTAAGATATATTAGCTAGAAAAGAAACATAGTCAAAGAAAGGGTCTTTCTGAGTTTAAACTATCAGGTAATTATTTCAAGGTCTGAATGGCTGAAAACATCATGGTGACACTTAGATTGATTTCTCATTTTAAGTATTGGTTTGTTTGGGACCAATTCCATGAACACTGGTTTAGATTAAAACCCAAGGCCAATGCAAGAGTCTATTAAGAGGCTCAATTCTGAGGGTGATCAAGGTTTAAAATAATGAGATTATTCACATCTGTCTTCTATTCACCTGACCCAAGAAGTCTAAGAACACATTTGGTTCATCTCAGGAATAAAATAGACTATGATGGGTACGTACCATTCATTTAAACTGGTTGGCCAAAAATATTGTTTATGTGTTTACATTCTAAAAGTAGATAAATAAGGCTACTCATTCAATATCTTACTACATGCATTGTCAACCATTTTTAACAGATCTTGGGCTCTGTTGTCTACTTTTTCTTGTCTTTATTGTTATGAGGACTGAATGTATTAAATAGAAAGAAATACACTGTGTGGATGTTATAATACCCCAGTCATCTTCAAATATGATGGAGAAATCTAGAGTATTTACTTTTCTGTTGGAGCAGCATTACCTTTTTTCCAGATAACACATAATGTATTGCATTATCCAGTCAAAGCCTCAAGGCATTCATTTTAAGTAAAATGGTTACTTTAAGTAAACAGTAAATCCTCAAAAAATAATTGCTATTATCATTAGCTCGAAGGGAGGGTGACTCCCAATAGCAATTCTCTTTATAAATCATACTTTTTTATCTTCTTATAGGTCTTAGGAAAGAGATGAGCAAGGTAAGCAAGGACAGCAAGACATTCCAGGGCAAAAGCATTTTAGCACTATCCTACCCAGGCACTGACTAACTAAACTTTAATCTCTAACACAAAGACTTGAATATTTTTTTGTGGTTCTTACTACATTTATTTACTTTAAGCAAGGAATTCATTCCTATGTTTTTAATAACTTTAATATGAACTAATGAAAACATCCATTAGAATAACTTCATAAAAAGCCTTTTCCAACATCAACATTAAAGTTTAAGAGATAACCCTTTATTTAGGGTATGTATTTTTAAAGAGTGTTATGCTCTTTTGTTTCATTTGTTTGCTTTATTTTGTTTTTGTTTCACAAAAGTAAATCATACAGAACTTGTGAAAAGAGTGTTGTTTTAATTCACTATATTATCATCTTCACCATCATTCAACAGCTAATTCATGTGTAACTGTTATCATTTTAAGAGTTTTGGGGGATTCTAGAGAAAAATGAGTTACAATCACCACCCTCAAAAAAAGTCTAAATGAGAAGTAGGAATGAAGTAGGAATAAATGAAGATGTTGCTCTGAGTGGAAGTTGGTAAGACAAAAAATAATGGCAAGAAAAGATCAATAGTAGCCTAGAAGGAGAGGACCCAGTGAAGCTTGGGGGATTAATAAGGCAAAATCACAGTTGGGTGAGAGTGAGCAAGTAGGTGGGTGAGGTTTTACTGGTAAAGATTTTAGAGGTGGATCGACTTTGAATAATAATCAAACTTGTTTACAAACAAGGAAGCTGAAGGCCAGAAAGTTTGCAAGCTGGTAAGAGATGGAGCCAGGACTGAAGAACAGACCTCTCAAATCTCAATCTATCACACCACGACGCCCAAATCCCTCAGCCATTGTTATATGCACCAGTAAATCCTGGGCTCTTCTGGGAATGATTTATTTTTGTGTCCCACAAAATAAATAAAATTTTCAAGTTTATTCTTTTACCAGCTATGTACTTTTACACTTAACATACTAATGTATATTTAGAACGTTAGAATGAAAGAGCTCGTTCTAAATTCGGATTGCTCTGTGAGGTAGCCTCTGCAACCTCTGAAATAGTTTCTCATTTTTTTTTCTCTATTCTTTGAAGAAGGATGACAAAAGAAAAATAAAAAATAATTTTCAAAGAGAATTTATTTAATGGTTATATTGATGTCTTGATAAAAAAAATGAAGTCTTTCAGGGGGTGCCTTTTTCTTTTTGTTGATGTATTTCATTTATAAGTGATCACTCTTTTAACCTTTACTGCTCTTTGCTTAATCAACATGGGATGAAGATTAGGATAAGAGAGGCAAGTAAACATAAGAAAGGATAAGCAACCTTTTAGAAAGTGAATGAATTCAAGACAATTCACTGAATTGCACTTTCATTCAATAACACAGAGGTGGAAATCAAAGTCAAATTCACCAGCATGTAGTAGGAGAAAGATCATGTCAAGTCAAGGCAAGCTGCAAAAACCTGTGAAGTCTAAAAAGCAAGAGATTAGCCTACAAGAATGAATAAATACCCGAGCAGGCCAGGAGTGGTACAGTAGAATGGCTAAAACCTTAGATTCCAGAGCTGCCTGATTTCCTGCATTCAAATCTCAGCTCCAAGGGATGGAGTAGTTAAAAGGATAAGAAAACAAGCCCCCTACATATGAAAAGGAAGGGAATGGAAAAAGGTATTGCTATGATGAACCTAGAAGTTATTTAAGTCAGACAGAGAAAGATAAACACTATATGATTTCACTTATATGAGGAATTTAAGGAATAAAAAGAACTAATCAAAAACAGACTTACAAATATAGTGGACAATTTGGGGGGGCTGGAAGAATGGGGTGAAAGGTTAAAGAAGTACAAATTAGTAGTTGATGGATGGTCACAGGGATGGGAAGCATGGCATGAGGAATGCAATTAGCATTAATACATTGGCTAGGTGGAGGGTAAGGGGAGGGAGGAGGCAATTGAGGGGATTGTTTTACTAACTATATAGATATCTAACCAATGTACTGTATACTTGAAACTAATAAAAATTAAAAAAAATACTCAGCTCCTAAAGTTATGCTGTGCTCTTGGTCAAGGTACTTAACCTCTGTGTACCTCTGTTTTTCTCAACTATAAAGTAGGATAATAATAGTACCTACTCCATAAGTTTCTTGTGAGAATTAAATGTGGTAATTTTAAATGCTATATAAAATGCTTAGAACAGTGCCTAACACATAGTTAAATGTGGTATAGTTTTCTGCCTTCTTCCTCTCTTCCTTCTCCTGTTTCCCTCTTTATCCTTTTCTCTTCTTCCTTCTTCTCCTCCTCCTCCTCATTCTGTTTCTGCTATTTACTATTTTGCCTGACCTTGGAGAAGCTGATGAACCTCTTGGCTTCACATTTTCCATATCTGTAAATGCAGAGTAATAATGCTGTATTGGGATTAAGTTGTCTCTTTAGCATCCACTCTGTCCTTTCTAACAGGACCCTGTGGCCATGGGACAAAGGGAATGTAAACTCAAATCATTAGCTCCAAGGGTAGATCTTAATTTGTGAGCAAATCATTGAAAGCCTATCTGCTTTGCCAGTGAATAGGTCTAGAAATGTTATTTCTTTGGAGAGGGTTTTTGGTCAGGTGTAATCACATGACCCAAAATTTACCTAAACATACTGCAGAGAAGGACTAATATTCTACGCTTGGATTCTAATGCTTAGCCATTGGTTAAGAACAGTAAAGAGGTGCTCTAGATAATGTGATAGCCAACTTTTGGTTAAATCGGAAGGCAAAGATGACACATGGTAAAGTACATAGTTGAAAACAGAGCATAGACACTGGAACCAGAGCTTTAATCTCCCTTTGCCAGTAGACCACTTGGCCACTGAACTTTTTTTTTTCAGCTTTACTGAAGTAAAATTGACAAAACTATAATATATTTAAAGTATACAATGATGAGGATGATTATATATAAACATTATGAAAGGATTACCAACACTGAGTTAACATGTCCATCACCTCACAGATTTACTTTTTTGTGTATATGAGACAACAGTGAAGCTCTCCTCTCTTAGCAAATTTATATTATAGAATGCTATAGTTACCATGTGATATAGTAGATCCTCGACCTTATTCATCTGATAATTCATTTAGTGTATAGAAACACAACTGATTTTTAGGTATTGATTTTGTAACCTGCAACTTTACTGAATTTGTTGATTAGTTCTAACAGTGTTTTGGTGAAGTTTTTAGAGTATTCTGCATATGATATCATGTCATCTGCAAACAAAGACAATTTTATTTTTTCCATTTCAAGTCTTATTTCTTTGCCTTTTATTTCTTTATCTTGGTTGATTGTCCTGGCTAGTACTTCCAGTACTATGCTGAATAAAAGTGGGGAGGGTGGACATCCTTGTCTTGTTGCCAAACTTAGAGGAAAAGCTTTAGCTTTTCACTGTTAAGTATGATGTTAGCTGTGGGCTTGTTATATATGGTTTTGTTACGCTGACACATTGCTGAGATTTTTAACATGAAAAAATGTTGAATTTTGTCAAATGCTTTTCTGTATCTACTGTAATAATCATATGGTTTTTATCTTTCATTTTGTTAATACAGTGTATCACATTTATTGATTTATATATATTGAACCATCTTTACATCCCAGGATAAATTTCACTTGATCATGTTGTATGATTCTTTTAATGTATTGTTGAATTTGGTTTGCTAATATTTTTGTTGAGGACTTTGGCATATATGTGCGTCAGGGATCTTGGCCTATAATTTTCTTTTTTTGTGTGTCCTTGTCTGGCATTGGTATTAGGGTAATGCTGACTTCATAAAGTGCATTTGAAACATTCCCTCTCCTTCTACTTTTTGGAAGTGTTTGAGAAGGATTGGCATTCTTTTTTAAATGTTTGGTAGAATTCACCAGTGAAGCCTTCTAATCCGAGAGTTTTCTGTGTTGGAAGGTTTTTGATTACTGATTCAATCTCCTTACTAGTAATTGGTCTGTTCAGATTTTCTGTCTTCATGAATCAGTCTTGGTAGATTATACATTTCTAGGAATTTCTCCTTTTATTCTAGGTTTATTGGTATGTTATTGTTCATAGCAGCTTCTTTATTATTCTTAGTACCCACTGAACTTTTAAATTTATGATATAATTCATTTCCTTGTCATTCTAATCTCTTTAAATAGACACTTTGACACTTGTTACCAAAAGTATATTAATTGATACAAATGCTACCTCACAGTATGGTTTAAGATTGGAATGAGATGTATATAAATAGTCCTTAGCAGAAGGTAGATCATATGTTAAGCATGAATAAAATAGAAGTTTATTTTTACTCTGATAGCAGTCCCACAGGACTTAACATAAAATGGCATTATCATTCTCTATAACTTCAACAAAGTAAAGGCAGCCTCTTAGACTTTCTGACTTTGTTTAATCAAATGAGGTTTAATCACTGGATCTATGTCCTCGACATTCAGTAGCAGATGTCATATAGGTACTATTTGAAAAAAATGATATTTCTTTTTCATTGTCCTCACATTTTCTTACCTAATCCTTAAGAATTGCCTCTATTCTAAGAAATTAAACCATTTCAAGTTATTCTTTTCCTACATCTTTCATAATTTTTTAACCCTGGAATATTTTTATTAAACTCAAGTCTTTTCTGAGTCAGCCCCATCTTGTTGAGGTCATGCCAAGAAAACAATGATATTTCAAATCTAATCACCCATTCTGACCTCAAAAAGCATTAAAGAAACCAATGTGAAAAAATTGAGGAAAACAACAACAAAATACATTCTTGATTATATTTTTGGTAGTCTATTTTCAACTCTGACCATATACTTTATTTCTTAATGTCTAGTTTCCTTCTAGAAAAGGAGGTACATTATGTCAATCCCAAAGTTCATGACACAATATAGTCTTCAGCAATCAGCAATATTGTATAATAGAACTTACATGTAATGCAATTATAAGCAATCAAGCAAAAAAATAGATATCATTCTTATTTAGAGTGACTTATAAATATAAATCTGAGCTGGGAAAATCAAAGTTCTGAAGCCAAATTGTTTTAACTTCCCTATGGCACATGTAATGTTCTTTTTAAGGTTTCTGTTTACATATTTTTAGCTCCTTTCCATTTTAGTGACTAAGAAATAGAAGCTTGACTTACTAAATTTAAGTAGAAAAATTTTCATTGGCTCAAGTCCAAAGACTATGGTCAAGAAGAGAGAAACTCACAACTTAGATTTAGTCTCCTTCAAGTTTTGTGACCCAGTTCTACACTGGGATCTAGTAATATTCATTTAGCAATTTAGTTTTTCATGTCCAGGTTGTGAATCACTCAGTCACTGCACCAACAAAAGCAACCATGACAGCTGGTCTTAACAGCCTCATGAGGGGCACTTACTGACTTTTATGTGTGTATTAGCTTACTCACTCACTCACTAACACATTTGTTCTATATTTCTTCTAGCAAACACTTTTAATATACTCTTTATATACTGTTTAAGGTGCCTGTCTAGTTACTGAGGATACAGCGGTGAACGAAACAAACAAAAAAATGTGTTTTTTTGGGGGTTTTTTTTATGAAGCTTATATTTAATGGGGGCAGTGGTGTACTGGTAAACCAACTCTGAAAAAAAAAGTCTCGTGCTCTTCATAGGTATACTCTATGTACAAATAAATTAGAACTTCGTAGGCTGAAAAATTCAGTGTCTCTGGTTTCTTAATAACACAATCCTCTATCAGCCAATGTACATTGTCCAAAAATCTTATTCCTGGTCTTACAGGTTAGCCTGAACAGCCTCACTCTCTCAATTCTTCAGTTAAATCTGTCACATGAACAGAAGAATATAAAATCTATTTGAGAGTTAACACAAGCAGGCAGACAGCCTCTCATGTAAAATGTGATGGGTTTTGAAACTGGCTTTTCATGTACATGTCACAAAAATAATCAAAATGTTCATCAACAGAATGTACTTGATAAAGTATATAGACGCAATGAAATTACTCAGAAGGACTGTAAAACAATGATGTAAATCTAATTGTAATGAATTAGGAAGATGTAATTTTATTAATAATACCAGCCACAAACTGACATCTCCTAAGTGTGTATCTCTAGTTATACCTTAGTTTCCTCATCTGTAAAATGGGACTAATAATGAACACTTATAACTTATAACTGACTGTGAGATTTAAATAAATTAATACATATAAAAGTTATTACATCAATGAATGTTAACTACATATAGTAAATATAATCAAATAATAAATAGAATGCATGTAATGTATGTTAGCTATTCTCTTCCTCTTCATTATTATTATTACTGTTATTGTTATTACTTTTGGTCAGACACTAGAAGGTATGTCTTCTTATTATCTCCAATATTCAAGAAAATTGAGCAACAGAAAGTTTTACTAGGTGCTTTACATCACAGAAAGAGTAAGAGGTGGGGTGGATATTCACAACCAGTCAAGCTCTCAACGTCTATGCTATAAAACAAAAATACATTTAGGGCAATACAAACCCTACTGGGCTCCCAGGTCCATGAACGCAGGTCCACTATACAGTAGTGACTTACTACTGTATAGAAAGTCCTCATCATATTGAATGAATATAGAGAGGAAATCACAGTCAGCACTATTTACTAAGTGCTTATTTATGGCTTAATAAATATCATAAATGTTGAATATGAATTATTTCACATAATTCCCCTCATGAGGGAGATACTAATAATATCTCATTTTATGTATGAGAAAATCGAGTCGAAAAGAATTTAGATAAATTACCCTGAATCATACAGATCATAAAGTACCAGTGCCAGGACTTAAACACCAGTCTATTGTACTCCGGATCCCAAGCTCTTTATTGCTGTGCTTTTTCTGCCTACACTGCTCAGCTGGTAACCCCAAATATGATAAGGAACAAAGACACACTGTTTTCATTAGACCCCAGGATATATGAATGAAGGTTAGAGATTTCATACAAATGTACAATTGTCTCCTCCTCTATTAATTACAACATGCGAACAAGAAAAAATGCAGAGCTCAGTGGAGACCTGAAGACTAGCTCTCGAAGTTCTGAAAGAGCCAATTCGCTTTGGTCTACAGACCTCTCATACAACTTGAGGGTCGGCTAGTGCCATGGTAAAGCTGCACATCTCCATAAAATCAATCTCTGCCATTTTCAACCTGTACTGTATATAAATCATGCATTTTAAGACTGGAGAACATGAATTAATGGCTTCAAAAACTCCCCTCAGCATAAAAATAGAAGCTTAGAGCTATTGGTATGGACTCCCTCACTGTTTCAAAGTGACCATTTTCAGTCTTTTGAGAAAGAGCTCATAGACTTTTATCAGCAGCATTTTAGATATTCTACTATTCCTTGTAATTCTCCCAATTCTCACTTCTTACAGAGCAGAGGAGAGCATGTCTGTGGTCTGAAGGCCAAGTCTAAAGCAAACAGAGCATCTCTCATAATGAGACGTCCTAGTGAGAAATGTATTCTGCTGCTTGATGCTCTGCTGTACCCAGTGATGTAAGTTATCAATCAGGTAATTTGGATTTTAATTAGTGAGTAGATCAGAGCAAGGATTATAACCAGTTCTTTCAATCTTCAGAGGCCAAGAGCTCAATCACTAAGCTGGTGGAGGCAAATTCAAATGCTTCTGAAGCCAGAAAGGTAACAGAAATGAGTGAAGCTGGCAAGGTGTAAGCAACAGGGAAGGAAGAGGAGGCAACACTTGTATAACACATGGTCCTTTTTAGCACCTCTTCTAATGAAAGTAGTTGCTACTCTGTTCTAGCTGATGGTTGCCATAAAGCAAAGCATCCTGGCTTTACTTTATTTTTCAATTCTTTTTTTAAGGAAGTCGCAAATCAGGATTTTATGTGAAACTTCCAAATTTTTAAATATTAACAACTAATTAAAAAAAAAAAAACTGTGTGAGATGAACACACATAGCCATGAGACAGATTTGGTCCAAGGTGCCTAGTCTGTGACATATTCTGCTACATTGTCTTCTCGGCAGTACTAGCAGATGCCAGGCTACCCGTAACTGCTGCTAAAGTTTCAGGCAAACTCCTATCTCTTTAACTTTGGTTCAACAAGATCTGCTTTGACTGATAACCTAGGAACACACAATATAATAATAAGAGCTGACATTTATGGAGCCCCTATCATGTACATAACACTTTACATAAATCAATTGAGACAAAGCCTGTAGGTCGGTATTCTTATTATCCCTATTTCACAGAGGAAGAAACTGAGGAACTGAGTAGGTTTATACTCTGCCCGAGGCCACACTGCTATCAAGTAATAAAATTAGGTACCTATCCTAATATTCAGGCTTTAGATTACTCTGAATTACTATGTGGAATAAAATACCCACTTAGTCACACAATTAGCACAAAGAGTACTGAGTATAAGATTTCAATTTATGTTTTGAAGAAATAAATACGGGCTTTTAAAATTGCTAATAGCCTGTAAAATTAAGTATATAGGAATAAAGGACTTATTTGGAAATAATAAAATCTATGAACATGGTAATGTTTTGTGTTGCTACCAGAAAATGGACCATAGTCAAAGAGTTATTGAAATAAATGGACTCTAAAAATGTTCACATCCTTAGGCCTAGTAATCTACTCTGGATAATTTATTCTAGAAATAATTTCAAGGAAGAAAAAAGGTATCAGCTCAAAGTTACCAGCATCAATTTTTTCAATAATAAGCAAAGAAAATGAATAAACAAACTGCCCAGAATAAGAACAAGTACTTTTGGTATACTGATATGGTAGAAGAATAGACAATCACTAAAAGTTGAAGCCCTGATGGTTATTAGTAACAAAGAATATATTGTATTTATAAGACACTAAGTAAGTAAAGGGAAAGAGACAATTGCGTCTTTATTCTGATTAGAACTAGGTAAAATCTATGAAAATATAGGCTAGAAGAAAACACCAATTAGGTCTGGGGATCATTTTATAATGTTTAATTAATTGAATTTTGAACAGCTTAGAAAAAAATAAGAAACTTTCAACTGCTTTTACTAATATTGTTGTAGTAGCATGTGTTATTTGTTGCAGCCAGATTTAACTCAATCAAAATTAGGATAAACACCCAGGCAGCACTCAGCTTTGGCCATCCAGGACTGCAGTTTAACGTTTTTACTGTCCCTGTTGAGTATGAACTCTTAGTGTTTTGTACATGTCTGCAACAATTCTTCAGAGTAATGTTTAGCATACATAGGCCCAGCTTTCTGGGAATAAACTGTCATCTGTGAGTAACTACCATGAATATTTATGTTACAACGTATAGTTCCAAAGCAAGCTTCCATGTGGTTCTTAAAGTAAATATAATTTCATCTTAAGGAGTTCACACTTGCTATCCTCCAGATATATAAAAGGCTTGTCCCTTCACTTTCTTCAGGCTTCTGCTCAAGTGTCATCGATGAGACTGCTCTGATCGCTTTATATAAAATAGTAACACCCACTACCACTAATATTCATCATATTATATACTTAAATGTTTATTTTCTGCCTTTATGTACTAGATTATAAACTCCATGAAGCTTGGGAATTTGCCCCTTTTACTTAGTGCTAACTTCCCCACATTTGGAATAGTACTTGGCATTTACACTATTGATAGAATTTAACATTAATGCAGTACTTACTATGCGCCAGACTCTATTCTAGATGCTTTACTTATATTGTCATCTAATATTCCTAATGACTCCATTATTCTTTTCATTTAATAGATGGAGACCCTAATGCACCTAGAAGTTAAGTAGTCTATCCAACATACTGTGATGGACCAACTGTAAATGACCCTCAGCTATCAACACCTCCTGGTATGATATTTTGTTTAATTCCCACCGTTTGTGAGTGAGTAGGTTCCATATGTTGTTTCTAATAGTGTATGCCAAAAGGTGATTATGTTACCGAATACTGTAACTTCTGTCTCGTTAGCAGACTCTTTACTACTGACTCTCTCATTTTATGACTTCAATTTAAGGAAGCCACCATATAGAGAGGCCCACATGGCAATAAACTGAGGTCAGACTCCCTAAAGTCATCAAGGAGCTGAGGTCGTCAGTCCAACAATCTTCAAGAAACTAAATCCTGCCAATAATTACATGAATTTAGAAGCAGATTCCTCCCCAGCCGATCCTCAGATAAGACCATAGTCCTGCCAATATTTTAATTGCATCATTGTGAGAGATCCTGCAGCACAGGACCCAGCTAATCTGTGGCCCAACTCTTGACTCACAGAATATATGAAATAATAAATGTGTTGCTAAGTTTGGGGTACTTTGTTAGAGAGCAAGAGATGATGGAGGTAGTCACAATTTTTGAAAAAAGGATTCAGACATAGGTCATCTAGAATCTATACTTTTAACCACTATACTATATTGCCCCTCAATAAATATTTGTAGAATGAATGAATGAATGAACAGATGGATGGACAGATGGATATGATGATACCCTATAGAGTTAAAGGCCAATATATGCTTACTTTAGGAGACTACAATAACTTTGATCCTCAAACCTTCCAAAGACATTACAAGAAATGAAAAATATTAACTGTGTCATGAATATGATTATAAAAATTCTAAATAGCAAAAGAAATCCAATGACTCATAAAAAAAATAATACATTATGATCAGTTGGGTTAATTCCAGAAATCAAATATTGGTTTATCAACTAAAAATCAATCAATTTAAAACACTTATAAACTACATTTATAAAACGAAGGAGAAAAATCATATAATTGTTTCAGTAGCTGCAGAAGAATGTGATAAAATTCTACTTCCATTTGTGATTTTTCAAAACCCTTTTAGTAAATTTGGAATAGGACAAAATCTACCTCTATTTTTACTTCAGGAAATATTATACTTAATGGACTTTTGAAGGTTTTCCATGATTTGGGGAATGAAACAAAGCTGTGCCCTAATCCTACTTTATTCACTGTTGTAGTAGAAGTCTTAGCCAATGTGAAAGCAAGAAAGGAATATAAGAAAGGAATGGGTTATAAGGAAATGAAAAATTAAAATCTTATTATTTGCAGATGACTTGATTATATATATATGTAGAAAACCCTAAATAATCTACATGGAAGTTATTTGAATTAATAAAGTGATTTAGCAAGATTTCTGGATAAAGAGTACAGAATTCAATTGTACTTTTTATATATTAGCAACAAGCAATTAAGAAAATTTAAAATACTATCTATAAAATTTGACACACATCAAATGTAGAATTAAATCTAGTGTAAGATGGGCAAGACTGCAATTCAAAAACTATAAAGCTTACTCCGCTAAATATCTAATTTCAGTCACAAAACACCACCACTAGTAATTCAGTAGCAATTCTATTAAATATATACCAAGGTCATAACCAACATGACATGAAATAATAAAACATATGCTCAATTATCCATATATTTTCAATATTTTTATCACATACATGCAAACATTAAAAACTGTAGAAATGATGCAGGTTTTTCCTCTTTTTCCTTTCATTTCCTCCAGTGGTAGTGTGTATTGGTTGCCTAGGAAACTGTTACAGCAGGGGACAGGCCTGGCTATGCTGTCGCCCTGAGCTGGGCTGAGATTTCAGTGGTAGCTTGTTGGATCTTGGCCCTAGAAAAAGTATACCTGTGCCACTTGGCACCAGGGTCACTCATTTCCAAGGAGTTGAGCTGTACATTTTGTTGTTAGCATTTTTGCAGTATGGAAGAAGAAAAAGGCATAAAAATGGTAACTGGGGAGCAAAGATTAAACATGGACTATTTAAGGTGGGTTAAGATATTGTAGGTGAAAAGATGGCATAATTAAAGAAAAAAAAGAAGATGCTTACTTAAGTAAGCTTAGACACTGCTGGCAGATGGGGATGGGAGTGCTACCCTCAAAAGAAACTTGAAAAGCAACTAGGAAAGAAAAGAAAATATTTTGTTATTTTTTTGCATTCATTACATCAGTTAATTCTCTTGCTCTCTGGTTCTGACAATTACACACACACACCCCTACCCTCCCCTCCACCACACACACTCACGTACTATTCTCATTTTAAAGATAGGTAACATGGGATTTAAATAGGCTAAATGATTTTCTTAAGTTTACCTAATTATTAAGCAATGAAGTTGGAATTGAATCTCAATCAAAACCCATAAAAGCCCATATCAGGTTACTTCCAAAGCTATTTTAAGACATGGATAGAGTAAAGGGAGGTAAAGGACTCTGTAGACATTAAAAGAGAAAGTCTGTATCATGTTTGGGAAATGAGAAGTAAATTGTGAGGTGGAATATAGAAGCACGGGGGTACAAGGATTTTTCAAAAACCAACTAGAAGACAGATCATGAACTATCTTGAATTCAAAACAAGGAAGTCAGATTTTTATTGTATAACTATGCTGTTAAATAGAGCAGCCACTACTCACGGTAATGTATTTTGGGCATAAAATTTACACTGGACTTCTAAGACGTAATTAAAAAAAAAAAAAACTCTTGTAAAATAGCTCATTAGTCATTTTAATACTGAAACATAATAATATATTGAATATGTTGGGTTAAATAAAATCCATTATTAAAATTAATTTCATCTGATTATTTTTATTTATTTTCAATGCGGCTATTGCAAAAATTAAAATTACATTTATAGGCTCATATTATATTTCTCTTGGTTACCAATGGGAGATCATGTAAAACATGGGGAGACTGCTGGGACTGGCTGCTGCTTGTACTTAATCTTTTCCCCTCATTATGCATACACACATATATACACACAAAACAAACAAACAAACACAAATAAACAGCTTTCAGCCCTATGTCATCTTCTTAGAAATAAATATCTAGGACTCTCTTCCTGCTAGGAAGAAAAAAAAAAAGCAGTTCTGCAAATTCTGAAATAAAAATAGTTTGACCAAACTCCTTTACAAGAAATAAAGATGGATTCATTCAGTACCTAGAAAGTGTTTACATCTTAAAGAAAAAAGGTATCTGTGGGGAACAAAGCTATAACGAAGGTTTTGTGAGAAAAAATCAGTCTCTAAAGCCTTAACCCCTCCAGAAAGAGCATTCAAGCAGGGAACTCCCATTCACAAGATCACAGAGAGAGTGGCCTCAGCAGTCGCCAATCTTGCTTTGCCATATTATGTTCTAGCCCCTCTGACCTTGATATTTCATATGGCACCAAGAAATTACTCACTTCATTATCAAAATGACAACCACCAGAAGGCAGCAGCTCCTCCCAAACTGATTAGTCTGAGCTAGCTTGCAAGAGTTAGTACCAGAATTAAAGACTTAAATATAAGACTGAAATCATAAAACCCTTAGAGGAAAAAATAGGTAGTAAATGCTCTGACATTGCTCTTAGTAATATTTTTTTTTCTAATATATCTCCTTGGGCAAGGGAAACAAAATAAAAAATAAACAAGTAGGACTACACGAAACTAAAAAGTTGTTCGCAGCAAAGGAAACCATCAAGAAAATGAAAAGACAACCGACTGAATGGGAGAAGATACTCACCAATAATATATCTAATAAGAGATTAAAATCCAAAATTTATAAAAAAAAATCATGCAATTCAACACCAAAAAAACCCCCTAAGAATCCAAATTTAAAAAGGGCAGCAGACCTGAATAGACATTTCTTCAAAGAAGACATACAGCTGGCCAATAGACATATGAAAAAGTGTTCAATGGCACTAACCATCAGAGAAATGCAAATTAAAATCAGAATGAGACATCATCTTACACTTGTCAGAATGGTCATCATCAATAAATCAACAAACAAGTATTGGCGAAGATGTGAAGAAAAGAAAACCCTCATGCACTATTGGTGGGATAGCAAATCAGTATAGCCACTAAGGAAAACAGTAGGGAGGTTCCTTAAAACATTAAAAATAGAACTACCTTATGACCCAGCAATTCCACTTCTGGGTATTTATCTGAAGAATTTCAAACCACTAATTCAAAAAGATATGTCCATTCCTATGTTTACTGCAGTGCTATTTACGATAGCCAAAATTTGGAAGCAACCTAAGTGCCCATCAATAGATTATTGGATTAGAAAGATGTGATACATATACACGATGGAATATTACTCGGCCATGAAAAAGAATGAAATCTTACCATTTGCAACAACATAGATGGGCCTGGAGGGTATTATGCTAAGTGAAATAAGTCAAACAAAGAAAGACAAATACCATGTGATCTCACTTATGTGGCATCTAAAGAATGAACTTAAGAACAAAACAGAAACAGACTCATAGATACAGAGAACATGATGATTGCCAGATGGGAGGAGGGTTGGAAGGATGGGTGAAAAAGGTGAAGGGATTAAGAAATAGAAATTGATAGTTAAAAAATAGTCATGGGGATATAAAAACAGATAGGAAATATAGACAATAATATTGTAATAATTACATATAGTGCCAGGTAGGTACTATACAAATCAGAGGGATCCTTTTATAAATTATATAAATGTCTAACCACTATGCTGTACACCTGGAACTAATATAGAATAACATTGAATGTCAACTATAATTGAAAATAAAAAAATATATAAATCTAGTGCCTAACAACAACAAAAAGTTAGTACCAGAAAAAAAGTAAACAACAAATCCTCTTCTGATTGTTGTTCAGGATATTCCATTCTAGCTGTGCTTTAATATTTTAGTGTACATTATATCTTTACTGCACATAGATATTTCTCATGAGCATTTTTTTTTCTCTTATATAGGTCAGACCAGTGTAGTATGGTGCATAGGGGGCATATGGTCCTAGAGTTTCCTATAAACACTGACTTGGAACTTACCGTATTCAATAAAGATGGTAGGAGTCATCAGGGTTGGCCAACAGGTGGAGAGGAGATATTAATTAGACAGTGTGCTGTTAAGCAAACAGTAATGGGATTCTTGAGACCTGGATTCTGGTTCTTGCTCGTTCTTGCTCTGCAACTACAAAGCTATACAACCTTGAGGAGTTACCAACCCATCTATACCTTTCATCTCCTCTATCAGATGAACACCTTCTAAATTGGTGGCTCTCAACTTTTATTTCTCTTCCAGGACACTTGAGATATATGAGACACTCTCTTTAGGAACAGTAAATCACTAATGCTCTCCCCACCCAAAGAAAATTCATGAGCATCTACTATTTCCAGCGGAGAAGACACAAGCCCAGGGTATTAAATCTCACTCGTGTTTAGAATCTTAGCGATATCTTGTCTCTGAGATTTTTCTGGTTTTATGTGGATGAAGGAAATCTCTAAGGTTGGACCAACCTAACTATTATTCCATGATACCATATCCTCTCCTCCTCTTTTTTCTTCTTATTCTCATCCATCCAAACAAAATATCCCATACTTAGAGACTGCTTTCTGATGGTGTTGATTTGAATAAATCACTGAGTACACAGTACTCCCATGAAGAGAAATTTGTTAAGTCAATTCAGTCTACAACTTTTCAAATATACAGAAAATGTTTTTGATCAGGTAACATTCTAGAACATTTTGTCTTCTCCCCAGAGATTCTCTGCTCTCCAGTAGCTCTGAAACTTGATCCACTGTGAGAAATATAAGAGTTCTGGATCTATGTTGTTCTTAGGAATTGGTATTTGATTTGAGGATTTGTAAAACAAAAATGCAAAAGAAGGATATTTTTGTAGATGGAAATGATATCAGCAAAACACAATAATCACAAAGAAGATGGGAGGCTTGTGAAAGGGTCTGTAGACTACATTGACTGAGATAGAGTGGCTCAGTAGAGTTGTAACCAATAAAGAGGGAAGAATTATTAATGTAAAATTAAATAAAGGAAACTCCATTTAAAATGGAATCAGGAAGCCCTGAAGAGGGATCTTAATGGAGCTACCATGAGTCGCAGCCTACATAAGCATGAGGAAGAAGAAAGATAATTATTTTGACAAAAGAAGAGGACATTGTTCACATAGAAATTTCATCTCTTGCTTTAAAAAAAGGAAAGAAGGTTCCTCCCTATTCCAGCAACACAACCACCACTGTGTGCAGCCAATAAAAAACTGCCACACCGAACTCTTGTTCTTCTCCAACAATCTTTCATTCAAAACAATTCCCCAGATTTCCTCCTAAGACCTAACAAAAGCTAACCTTCTCTTTGTCTCTTCAGACTTGCCTACAGTTCACCATAGCTTACTCGTCCCAAATTGCAATCATCTGTTATTCCCGAATAAACTTATCTTATTACTGAAACAACCAGCTATTTTATTTTTGAGGCTGATATTACAAACTGGATTTTTGAGGGCCTTGAATGTCAACTGAAAATAATTGATTTTATTATGAAAACAATACATTTTCTGATTAGAATACCAATTTACTGCTGGACACAAAATGCTGAGTTAGCCATTGTGCTGAGTTAATCACATTGTAGGTCACAGCAAAATATATATATTTTTAAATTTTAGAATTGATAGAAACCTTGAGATCTTCAACTCCACAAAAAGTACTCATTGTTTGGTTGAGATGGTAACAGAAAAATCGGAAAATCAAAGGACATTAAAATTGATAAAACATACCAAAATAGGGGGACAGACAAAATATGAAGGAAAAAAAATGGTATCTATCCCTAGAAAGACTCTCATCTAGTTCTTCTGTGGAGATAGTTGTTAAGTGTAGAGAAAGAAACAAGAAGCCAGTGACCTCTAGCCCTGAGCACCATAAGAGATATTCCTCTGGCAGCTTTTCTCTCTGTATGTTCGGTTCCTCCCTCTGTAGCTCGACATACCTCTTCAAAGGAAAACAAAATGACAAAAAGTACCATTTTTGGCTACTAAGCTGTCTTTCAGTTGAGTCATCTTGCTGCCAAAAACACCCTCTTGCTCCTTTTGGAATTTCAATGTTCCCTTTTTAAGTTCTTTTTACTGGTATAAGAGATAAGATTTCACAAGCTAATTGAATACATGCAGCATAACTAAGTTACAGCCTCCCTTGTTTAAATGCTTGGATCTGAAAATATATTTTTTTAAGCTCTTCTGACAACATGAAGAAAAAACGTCTTAGTCACTAGATGGAGCTTTGAAAAGGGAGGATAAGCCTAGTGAAAAATAGAGCAGTACTTCCTCACTGGTTTTCTTAAATGAGGAATTAAGAAATTTTAAATTTGCCATCCAATTGCTATAATATGAGCTATTTAATGGAGCAGTGGCCCAGAACCTAAAACTTCTGGATTACAACTCTTGGCTTAGTCATCAATTTTTTTTTTTTTTTTTTTTAGACCTAGATAAATGTTTTTACCTCTCTAAACTACAGGCTTAGTAAAATGAGGGAAAATTACCTCCAATTTCCTCTTATAATAATGAAAGATTTGATTCAGTATCTGAAAAATAATCTAAAACATTTTGGAGAAAGCTTTCATACAAATGCTGGAGAAATGGCTTCATGATCCTGTTTAAATATGTAAGGTCAAGACTCAAATGGCTGTATAATAAAAATACAAATGTTTAAATAGTGCGTCTCTTGGTTCTATGAACCTGAAGACCTAAAATGACCTCCAATTTGTTTACACAGATTCCCATGTTTTAATTTAGCAGAGAGGTAGAATGTGGACATAACTATAGATTGGTGCTTTTTCAGCTCTGTTAATTCATAGAGAAGAATAGATAAGTGGAAGCTTGACAGGCTATAGAGAAGCTGTCTTTATGAAGAATAGGCTCATCATGTGGCTCCAAAGTTTTAAAAATAGCCTTAACATGGACCTTCTCTTTTGGAGACCGACCTCATCATAGACTATGATTATAAAGTGCTCTTTAAAATCCAAATGGATTTAAAAAGAAACTGATGGCTTATTGAATATCCACTTGTCAGTGTTTACAAACACAGATCCATGTACTGTAAGGGAAAAAACTGAAAGACCAAGAGTTTCTAAACAGAATTGCCAGGTTTCCAGTTGGTCACCATCAGGCTGACATAGAGCTTATTTTAGCAGCAGTGACTGAGAAATCACAGCAGAGAAACAAAATGGAAAAAAAAAATGCAAGACTTCAAAAAGGTGATAGGAAAAAAAAATTATCTTGTGGAAAGCAAACTCTAATAACTGAAACCAAAGACTATAAAACTATCTTTTTCCCTTAAATATAAATGAGGCCATCTGCCAAGATCGGAGCTTGAGTGACAGAGACATTTTTAAACAAAGACTCAGAAAAAGAAATGTTTTCTTATTTAATCTCTTTTATACAACAGTTGTTTTCTTTTCTTTTTTTTTTTTAAAATATATATAGTGATGGAGAAAAAAGGACATATAGTGTAAAGCTATCTGGCTTGGAAATAAGACTACTTGGGAATAAGGTTACCCTATGGGAAGGCAATTAGGAAGAATCTATGTATAATGAATGAGACCAAGTATTTAAAAGAAAGACTGAGGAATATTTTAAGATAATGCTTCTCACACTTGATTGAGTATTTGAATCACCGGGGAATTTGCAGATTCTAATTCACCAGGTCTGGGCTTGGGCTGAGATTCTGTACTTCATACAAGCTCCCAGGTAAATCCAACTCTCCGAGCTCTCCTACCACACTTTACTAAAAACAAGCAAAGAACAATTAAAGTGATTGGAAGAGTCAGCACTAATAAATTAACCCAATTATTGGGTCTGAACCACAGGATTTCTCCATTGTGGAGACAAATATATTAGAGAATCAGAGTAGAAAGCCATAAATGTTAAGATTATTAGTTGATTTCCCTTTCTTTGATTGCATTCTATTCAAACTGCCTTTTGATTATAATTTGATTTCTTGTGTGGGATTTCCTCTAAAGAGAATTGTACTGGGTACCCAACCCAACTCCTGCAGGAAGAATGATGATGTGGAAAGAATTGGGCTTTGAGTCAGGGAGAATAGAATTTGCTTGATATGTAGTTCACGATGATGAGTAGAAGGAACATGAAAGGAGGAAGGATGACTATGATGAAACAGCAGATTGTGCTTATTCTGTGTCAGATACTATGTTTAGTGCTTTATACACATTAGATAAATCTTATGAGTTGATGCTATTATCCCTGTATCACAGATGAGAAAACCTAAGGTTACAGTGCTAGTTTGAGTTTGGATGACACTGAAATCCATGGCTGTCTGACTCCAAATCTATATTTTTTGCCAACAGACACATCCCAGTATGTGAAGAACATTTAATTACAATTATTACTAAAACAAGCACTCAGTAAACGGTAATTATATGTTCCAAATTTTATACATGGCTTATTTATGAGTTTATATTTGAATCTTTTGTGTATTTGGTTAACATGAGTCAGACTCCATGAGCCTTATCAACTCTAATAATATTGATTTCTCCAATCAGTAAAGCTGGGGACTAAACTCCAAATTATGATAAAGCTTCCCCAGGGAATCTAGCTGAGCAGTTACTTTTAAAAATCAACAATGATAAGTAAAACATTTCTCAAACATTTAAACCAAAGAAGTATTTTCTTTTATCTACAGGCCTTTCCTTGAAAACTTTTTAACATAAATCTATCCATTTTGAGCTGGGCTGGGTATTTTCTCTAAAAAGAAAACTTAAGTCTTTTCCCTTCATTTAAATTTCATAATTGCTAATAGTCCTATTTCTAATGCATAAAGCCAGTGTGAAAATGAATATGGTAAAAAGTATGTATTGCCAACTGTATTAAGCACACGGGTTTTAGTGGGTGTTGGAAATCGTCAAGCCCAAACTACAAATCGGCAAAGATATCATTTCATGAATGTCAATGTCCATGGCCTCCTATGTCATGTCTTTCAAGGATACTGTGTGCAAAACCATATATTTGGAAATCAAAGACTGGAACTGACCAAATGGTTCCTCCCATTTACCTGACTACGTAAGAGTTCGTCCTAAGACAGCAGACATGATGAATGAATGGCCAGTCATAAAAGGCTAAGCGGAGAGTGAAGATCCAGTTTTGAGTAAATGGAACAGAATATAGAGAAACCAGCTGAGAATAAGATTCAGTGTGGATGGGTTATTTCCCTCAGCCATCTAACCTAAAACTGCAGTGATTTTAATCAGTTCTGATACTGAGAAGGCTGAAGTACTTCCTGCCAGTCTGTTGTCCAGCCCAGAAACAGAGGTCGATGTTTTTGTCATTCTTCAAATCAAATGCATCTTTTTGACTTAGTGTTTTCTAAGAAATCCTTTTCTCAAATTTCCATTTGTACAGAACATGACTATTTGATTTGTTTTGACTGTTTTTTATTTAGAATGTACATTCTCATATTCTAGAGAAATAGGTACTTTTCAAGTAAAGTATCTTTTTTTTGCCTTTGCTTGTGCAAAAAAAGCCCCCAAAACACCCCAACTTATATTGACATGATCAGAATAGAGAAGGGCAGAGCTCCACATGAGACTGACTAATGGGGACCACAGGGTCCACAAGCCTTGACCTTTTGTAAAGTAGCACAAGGGTAGTGGTGGAAAGACCCATGACTCCCTACCATCACCCTTAAACCTTCTAACAGTTGCATAAGAAGACACGTTTCTGACAATGATCTGAATTAATAAAGAGCAGTTACAGCGAATCAACAACAAAATAATACATAAACTCAAGTCATTAAGATCCTGGGTTGTTTCCTGGTATTATTTAACACCTCCATTCAATTCTACCTATTTCACTGCCCCCTTCTTGTGCCTTTTATATCTGCATTCTTCCTTTTCAATATATTTGATTTATTTCAGTGAAGAAATTAGACCAGCTGGCATCCACATCCTCATGACATCAATATCAAAGCAAATATACTTTTAGTAGATTTCAT
The DNA here is from genome assembly GCF_902729225.1 of Pteropus medius. NCBI lineage: Eukaryota > Metazoa > Chordata > Mammalia > Chiroptera > Pteropodidae > Pteropus > Pteropus medius. The sequence continues at coordinate 30,640,971 of NW_024344378.1, read as the reverse complement.
CAGGAATAAGAAGGGAGATTTGTGAAAACACTAAAATTGATTTAGGTAGACAGTCTGAAAGGGGGCATGCTTATCAATATAGATTTTCCAAAAACTATTTTTAGTCAATCTATTTTTAATGGGGTGCCAGAAATATTTTTGACCAGAATTTTATTCTCTCTGGAAGACCTTTTATTTTAGTCTCTTAAAAAATACCCAATAGTTGTAATTGATGATTACACATCCGATTCATATGTGGAGATCTCAAAAAATAGAGACATCTGAGTTCCCTGTAGCACTTTTCGAATAGGAATATAAAAGGTTTGGGGCAGGCTGCATCTGTATTTTGAAAGGCATCTTAGGTAACTCTGGGAGACAACTAAGAGAACTCATGATGTATTTTTCTCATTAATTCCTTGTTCTAATTCTCATCATAAAAGTATCTAAAGAGGAGTCTTCAAAGAAGATTCACATAAAAGTTTGGAAAGATGCCAAGATGGATATAAGAAAATTTTATTTTCCTGATAAAGACATACACATTTATGAACACATAAAACTCTTTAATTTTTTTCATACTGTTCCACATCCTAAATATATAGTCTACCTTTCAGTTCTCTGCCAATGAAATGTTACATGTCCAGTATTTGGATCCAATTTACATTTAAATAACCATTCCATTTAATAATTTTTATTTTGGTGTTTATTTCTTTTAAATGACCTAATTCAGCTACATAAACACAAAAATAAGCATATAAACTTATGACACTCGTTAAAAGAGGTTCAAGATTTTTAAATAATGCTATGTTTCAGAAAAAATTTTGCTTACAAAAAATTTACTTGGAAAAACTAGAAACTGAGTAATATAGTTTAAATAGTTTGATTAAAATTAATGAAACCATACGAAAAATAAGCTTTGGAGGTAACATAGATAAAGATGTAACATGAGTAATAACGTACAGTGTTTCTGCATGTACTTTGTTTATGAAATGACTTTGGTCAGAGATTCTGCCTTAATAAGAGCTGACAGTGTCCAGTATGTAATATTTTGGCATTTCAGAAGTAACTGGATGATCATTATCATGCATCCGATGGATAGTTAGACTAAGCAACCCTTAATCATTTCTAATTCAGAAATCCTAAGGAAAAAAATCTTAAATTTTTAACCATGGAACTGAGTGAGGTCTCTCAACAACATCAAGAAGGTTTCGAATACATCTTACTAGTAAATTACTGTGTGACCCAGACCATCACTTAGAAGTTGGAGTGATTCTAGGTTACTATTTTACTGACTCAAGTTGGAGACAGTTTTATTTTGTGTGTGTGTGTGTGTGTGTGTGTGTGTGCACGCCCATCAAGTTGCACCTGGTCAGCAGCTAATACAGCAAAACAACTATTACCGATACCAACTGGGTAAAATAATAGTGTGCATACTGTCGAAAACAGATTTAAAGAGATAATATATGTAAAGCCCTTGCAGCAGTTGAATAGCACTTAGAAAGACTAAATAATTCAAGTGAGAATGGTGGTAACGCTGGTTGTGTATAATGATTTCTGTCCTACCAACAGAATTGCAGCACTTTGGCTGTCTAGCTATCATTGTTTACATTCAGAGATGGATGCTCCTGGCCCTCTGCACACTTTAATTTTTTTTTTTTTCTTTTAGAAGTAGGTGATTGAGCTCTCCACATACTCTTACTCAGTCCCCACATTTTGGATGGAGCCAAGTATACATTTCAAGATAAGCCATGGCAAAAAAGGTGAGCTTTTCTCTGTGCACAATGATCTGCTATGTTATTGACACTTTGGTTTAGCAAAATAACCAACCACCCCAGAACTTTTCCTGCTAAGAGACTAGTGAAGAGTAGGTTATAGCTCATTAAAAATATTGAATAGAAGGAGTTAGGAAAACCGTGTCATTGAAACTTTAGGATATTTAAGGGCACTTATTAGCACCCTCTGTACCAATGAAAGAGAAATGTTCTTTTAAAATAATATAATAAGTAAATATAATTCTTGGGTATTTTACTGCTAGAAGTACATAGACAATTTTGTGGGTAGTGATATCAAAGAAGAAGGATTCCCAAAACAATGCTACAAGCTTGCTAGAAGCAGTGCTACAACCAGCATCACCACCATCCCCAGCAGTCTTTTTCACTTTAAAAAATCAAATGTGGTCTACTTTTCCTTCAAATAAACCTGATTTCAATAAAATTACTAAAGTTAATAGTCATAGTTCTTTTATGTATATTGAAATGATGTGCTAAGTGACACAAGCTGGCTTACAGCCTCCCAGCACATGGTGGATGTCTGTATTTCTAGCTTGCCTTCCCTTCAGAGGAAGAAGTGCATTTTAGTGACGACTGATAAAAGTGGGTCAGAAGGTAATCCATTAACCCTTTTAATTCTAAGGCTATTTTACACTAAACTTTTAATTTAAAAATTAGATTATATATTATTTTCACTAGAACAGAATTAGACTTTAAAAGGATTTTACTTGGGGAAAAAAAACAGCTTAGAATAATGGCATACATACTAATTCCAAATGAGTCCTTTACTCATTTTTAAAAGGCACAGCCCTAATCTTTTAAAGCCCATAAATAAAGTATTCTGGCTGCTTTCTAACATCAAGTGGAATTTTAGGCAATACCCATGTAAATTTACAGACACTTCAACAGATCTAAATTAAACTTCTAAAATCTAAATCACACCTTTACACACAGGAAAAAAACTTTGAAATGCCTCAATAAATAATACTTTGTTTCTAAAACAAGGATCGAAGTTTTATAATAAAAGCAAACTTGTTTATTAAAACTGGACCTAAACAATATATGTAAAAATGGTATTTAATCATTGCTCTGGACCCCCACCAATAACAAAATCCAAGAATGCTTCAGTTTCTATGTAAAAGGACATAGTGTTTGTATGTAATCTCTGCACATCCTCTCATATATTTTAAATCATCTCTAGATTACTTATAATACCTAATACAATGTAAATGCTATGTTAATAGTTGTTATAATGTTTGTTTATGGAACAATGACAAGAAAAAAGTCTATACATGTTCAGTATAGACACAACTATCAGAAGCCTAACTACATAGTACATGTCAGCAACAACATAACATTTCTTTTTTCTATACATTTTTGATCCATGGTTGGTTGAGTCCTTGGATTTGGAGCACACAGATACAGAGGGCTAGCTATGTGTTATAGTATTATGGTAACACATTGAAATTCCACAGCCAAAGTGATCAGGAGTCTATGACAGTATTTCAAAATAGCTGACTTAATCTTCAAAGGCCAGAGCAAATTTCAACTCTTCCATCTAGATAACTCTCAATGCCCGAAGAGAGTATCCATTCTCTGGGTTCACATAACCTTGCAGTTATGGCTTGTGAAATGACTATCCATGTCCCTCCTTTTTGTGTCTCATTCTATTAGACCATAAACTCTCTGAAAGCAGGGGTCATAGCTTCTTTATTACTTAAGTCTCCGGAGTGAAAATTTTCAATTTCTACTTTGCCAGTTGTGGCAGACTGTACTTTCTGATGACAGCTGCACCAATACATATCCCATTCCAACTGCTATCATTACATGTGACAGTTTCGCTCCTTCAAGAGAGCATCAACATTTGACCTTTGAGAGATATGTCTATATCTATTCGTATCCCCCACCCACCCCTAACCAAAGTGGATATTAGAAATTGCCTTACTCAGTAGAATATGGCAGAAGTCACAATATGTGACTTTGATGCTAGGTCATAAAAGGCATAAAAGGCATTGCTTTGGTTTCTTAGATTGCTCTTTGAATAAGAGGGCTCTGTGCAGGGGTGTGAGATTCTCCCTTGCCCCAGCCAACAGCAGCAATTTGCCACATGAGTGAGGTACCTTGAAAATGAACCCTCCAGCCTTAGTCTACTCTTCAGATAACTGTTGTCGCAGCCAATACCTTGATGTAATCTCACGACCTCCTCCAGCTGAGCCTTTCACAAATTGATCCCAAAGAAATGAAGAGAAATAATAAATTATTATTGCTATTTAAGCCACTAAATTTTGAGATAGTTTTTTATGAAGCAATAAATAACAAACATAGTAGTATAACTCTTTAAAAAATAAAGCCTAGGAATCCTTAATATATAAAATAAGTTTATTGAACACTACTGGAAACCCTAATGCACTTAGTAAAGTGCCTTGTAAATAGCATAGATTATATTTTCTTTCCAAATATTAAAGCACATTTCAAGAATAAAATATTTTGTTATATAGTCATTCAAGTAACTTACTTTCAGATAGAATTCTAATCTTTGAAAAACCACTCTTAGGGCTACTGTGTGTCAGAGTAGAAATTATATGGGGAAATATTTTCCTCATTAAAATTGTGGTCAAAGAATATGAAAGGGACTAAGAACCCTAATGACCATGGGATTTGACCATTAACATCTATTTTGGGCCTAAAATAAAACATATAAGTCTTCATGTTTTATTCTTATCAATGTCAAGCTTCTGGAAGGTAGAAAAGAGGTTTTTATCCATAAAATAATCTTAAAGGATTTTATGGAGAAAAATCAGTAAGTATTCTCTCACTTCAATGTCTGTTATTGACAATGAGCTGACAGGTGAAGAGGCTTTGAGGAAAGTTTTCTGAGAACAGTATACAATTTTATCGATTGCTGTCCCATGCTTATGTGTCTTATTTAACACTGAGGAGAGAGTGATATTTCCAACAGAAGATAAGAGAGCTGAAATAAAAACTGCTTTTGTTCACTGGGAAGTCAAGCAGGGTTAAACCAATAATAATACTTCCTTGACCATGGACTTTATAATGGAATTTACTTTAACCCAAAAGGCTAAGAGCCCTTTGACAATCTCCAAACCTAAAAATGTGCTTGCCTACCTGCCATGATTCAAAGATCTCTATCTCATTCCACACTTTCCCTACATCTGCCATGTATATATTGGTCCATTATACTGCTTGCTAAGCACTATTCTAATAGAGCAGGTCAGTTCAATCCGGCAAATATTTACTTAGTTTCTGTCATTTTTAGGCACTACTTAGACTACATCCTGGGCCACCACAATTATTAAAATAGTCTCCTCTTTTAATAACCATTTATGGAGAGTGTACCATGGGCATAATGGTCAATAAGAATAAGGACCTCTGACTTTAAGGAACTTACAGCCTAATAGAGGAGACAGATGTGCCCACAGAAATCTCCAATTACAGTGCAATAGTACAGAGATGGAAGTATACACACAGAGCAATGGGAGTGCTGGGAATTAATTCTTGGCTGAGCTGGGTAGAGATGGAGGTTGGAAAGAGTAAAGGAAGGTTACCTAGGGGAGAAAGACAGCTAAATATGTATCTACAATTTATAGTGAGAAGTGGAATTAGAGACACATGTACAAGATATGTGACTTGACCAGAGAAGTAGGGAGGGAACTGTTAATAGAAGAGACTACTGATGAAATGAGTTAGGTTACAGATAGCAGCCATTCGCCAGACAGAAGAGGCAGAGAAAGAGCAGAGGATGGAGATGGCATTGGGGTGTGGGGGAGGGGAAGCACAGAGGCACAAAAATATAATATGTTGTAGTATAGAATGTTCAGAAAATCATGAGGAGTTTTGAGCCAATAACTCTAATGAATGATTTATTCTGCTTACACACAGCCTTTCATGGATGGTCTTTTGAGTGTGAAATGTAAAGCTGGTTTTCTAGTTTGGACCTCATCAATTTTTCTCCCTGAGTATGGACAGTACATACAATTGTTTGACCCAGAATTGTGACACCACAAACTGCTTCCCTTAAAAAAAAGAAGAAACAGAATCACAATAGCTCTAGCAATATTTTTCCTAACCATTCTGCTTCACCTACATTTTCTTACTAGAATTCTTTTTTCTCCTTTACAATGATCTTTGCCACCAACACAGTAGCGAAGATTTAAAATAAAACTCTGGAGGTGTGCAGTGTGCAGCTTCTGCCTAATAAGCCAAATTCTATCATGGGAGGGAAAAATGTTATTGTCATAACGAATACAGGAATAAAAAGTGCAGGGTTAGCAGGATCTGTCTATATAAAGAAGCGCTAACATTAGCAGTGCTGTAGCTCGAGGTTTTCCCACCCTTTTCCCTGCGGAAAGAATCTGCAATTCTTTCATGGTGAAAACATGGGTGTCAAGAAAATCCCATTCACAACATGAATGTGATGGTGGCGTTCACACTCCCATCTACTACTATCATTGGAAATATCCATAAAGACATCACCATAAAAACTGATCACCCACATTAATAAGACCCTAGGCAATTTTTCCTTTATCTTGTAACTAACTGGATAACATTTAAAAAAATTCAAGGCCCAGTTTCATTTTTCCAACTTCCACAAGACAATCTTTCTAAGAAGAAAAAATATTCGGGGGCCGGAGGCGGGGGAGGAACTGTCCAATAGCCTATTCTTATCTGGCTAATTAGAACTACACTGAGCCTATTAGCTTTCAAAAGGGGGAAAAAAACAATAACAAAAGATCTTCTCTGATTAATGTTTAAGCATTGATTTAATTCTGGTGTCCAGGAAAAGAAGCACAATGTGGTGGATAAAGAAATGCAGAATACAAAGGATGTTTCTATTAAGAATCTACAGAATAATCTTGGACAAGTCATCATGTACGTTATTGATTCTACTTTTCCTCCTGAAAAGTTTGAAAAATCATCCTTTAGGAATGTTTGAAGGAATAAAAAAACATCACAAGTCACTTCCCATTTCTAGGGTGTCTTTAAAGAATGTAAACAAAGCTAAAAGATTGAGAGATTTTGGAATTTCATATTACACACCTATAAAATATAAATAGGAATAATAATAGCAATAATAAAAGCTATCTTTTACTGAGGACTTACAATGTGCCAGGCACCTTGCTAATCACTTTAGAAGTATGTTAGTTGATTTCATGATTAAGTAATCTTGTGAAAGTCATATGACTAATAAGTAGAGAAGTTAGACCTCAAATTCATCTGTCTGGCTCTGAAAACTGAGCCATCTCTGTGTCCAGACAAATCACATTGCTAACCATGCCTAGAGGGAGAGTCCCTAAAATTTTCAGCATCTGAGACAACAAGCACAGGTAGAAGGACCTTCAACTGTTTTCTGATATCTCTAATTAAAAAAAAAAAACAAAAAAACAAGTCTTATGGCTCTTCATCCCCCAGCCCAAGCTAAATATTTTCAGTTCATTTGAAACACATGATGAATCATCCCTTTCACTAGGCAACATAGGCCCAAATCCTCTAAGTTTTCATACTATACAGATTTGGAAACAGCAGTTTTGATCAGATATACATTGATTAGCAACTATCTGAAAGTAATGTGTGAGAGAAAAAAATTACAAAACATGGGGAATAAATTTGACCTCCATAATTGAAAATCGGATCTTAACTAGACTTTTTTCAACTTAGAGTCTCTAGTGACTTCTACACTTGGTATATACTATATCGTTCAGCTCTAATCATATATGTTATAAATGGCATTTTTGAATCTTAGTCCATTGATACAAAACACAGGAATAGAATAGGAGGTATTTAATATCTTCTCCAAGTTATCAGAGATGGAAGCCCTTGCCTCATCATCAGTATTTACCTGATATTTCCTGTATTCAGTGTTCTTTCATCATCTATGTTAGTGAATTGAAACGCTGGGGCCTTTAATGGCCTTGTATTTAAGGCTATGTTGCAGGGAGCATATGAAGGCCATGTGAGTCTGACTGGCTGGGATCACATCACTGCTCCAGCTCCACTGTGGAAACTTGGCCAGTTATTCCATTGTCCTGACCTTCTGCTCCTGCACCTCTACAATGTAGATGACAAGGGCAGGTCAGAGGAGTAAGCCAAATAATGAACTCAGCACAGTGGCTGGCACAGAAGTGCTCAAAAATGATAGATGGTTATTATTATATGACCCCAAGGTTTAATATTTTTCTCTCCTTAGCTACATGGTATTTAAGGTTACTTAAAATTATAATTATCTATCTGCATCTTGACTTTTCAATGAAAAGTAAGCTCATTTAAGGCAGGAGTTATGCATTCTAAATCTCTGATATTATCTATCCAATTAAGTGGATCGTTGCATTTCCTGGTACACACACCACTGAGAATCCCTAGAGGGAATATGTAATCCAGCTTAAACACACACACAGAATATCGACTTGAAATAGGCAATTTCGTATTTTCTCTGTCTAAATACTAAAATTTCTTATTCAGGATTTTAAAAAATAGAATTTGTATCTTAGCAAATAACCTGTGGTTTGACAAGTTGAAGATAATTACAGGATGAGTCTAAGCGCTCATCTTGACAATAGGTCACTGAACATATAATTCACTCATATTTCATTGTATGTAAGACATAGAAATTTATAGTTTTCCACACAAATGCAGAAGCACACACACTTCTGGAACTAGCAGGAGAAATCACCAGTAGCAGGTGTAAGATAATGCTACTTTAGGTTATTTTACTCCTCCGAATCTAAGACTTCTCATCAATAGAGAGGAGATAATTCACTGCTTACTCAGCTTTAGGGGAAGACAGATAATCTCTGTGAAATATTGGGCACCAGACCTGTCTTATGCTAAGAGATTCATTAACATCATCTCATCATGGGGTCAAGTGTAATGTTGACAAGGGAGCTGTTTTATATCCTCCTAGCTCTGGATTTTGCCTGCTACCAGTGAGTAGATTTTCATTAGCCCCAAACCGTACCATACAGGGGAAAAAAAGAAGGAGCTTAGAAACCCCTATATAAATCAAGGAAATTCAAATGTGACAGAGCAGTCATACTGAAAGATGGGTACAGTATATTTCACTCAGCTTTTCATAGTGATGGAATCTGACAGAAAAGCAGCAACACTGAAGTTAAGTGCACTAGACCCACACGAAGAAGATATGAGACCAAGATCAGGCTCTCACTGGACTTCCTAGGGGCCTCACTAAATGTCAAGAGGAGAAGTATCATCTTTAAGAGAGGCTATCTAGTTAAAAAATAAAAAGGGAATATATTTCTTCAGTGAATAAATGTCATTATGTAGGATCTCTAGCAGGCTTGTTCTATGTTTTCTGGTAGAATTCATTCCTTTTTTTGGGGGGGGGATTTTTAAATAAATTTATTTGTTTAAATTAGTTTCAAGTATACAGCACATTGGTTAGTCATCTATATAGTTCATAAAATGATCCCTCCAATTGCTCCCTCCCTACCCTGGCCTTCCACCTAGCCATCATATATTAATGCTAAGTGGCAGGATTCATTCTTGATGGAAAAAGTAAGAGTAGAATTTCAAGGCACTTACCTGGACATTTTGATTACTAACAAGTTGTCTTAAAATGTAGGAAAAAATATGTAAACGCTTTGAAAAATTAACTCTTATATTAGAAGCCTGTATGTTTAATTTGTTGCACATCCTAAGATGCTTTTCCACAGATGTACTCTTAACACAGAAGAAGATGTGTGCACATGCATGCTTAGGGGCAGAAGAATATGTGTAGAAGGCAGGGCTCAGAGTAAACTTGGTATGTGATTTCAAGTAGCCTTTGGTGTAAAATTTTTTAATATAAATTTTTCACTCATGTGATGTGTATGTTAAATTTTACTTAAGATTTAGAATAGTTTTCTCTTAAATTACCTGTGTTCTCACAAAACATTTTTGAATTTGATGGTCTAGTCGGATGGGCCAAATTTGGCCAATGAGCCCTTATATTTCCTGGTACACCAATGAGAATCCATGGAGATAATGTGTACCTTGTCTGAGAAATACAGCTTAAAAGAGTATAAAGTATTTTGTGAATCTTACCAAATGTTTCCATTTTAGACCCAGAGACCTGGGTAAAGAAGTTTAACTAGAAGTCCATAAAAGGAGTAAAAGAGTTTCTTTGAAAATCAATGACAAAACGATCACATTTTCACCTGTATTGTTTTTCTCTGACTTGTCATCCAATAATCATTGTCTTACTATAATTCATAGTGCCAAGTTTTACAAAAGTATCAAGTTTTGAGAACCAAGGTATTTTCAGTATTCATTCCTTGTTATGAAGATTCCTGTAGATTTTCTACTGCTCCTTAATACTTTCCTTCTCCTAAGGGGCTTCACTGTTAAAAGAACCCTAACTTTACTCATATATTCACTCTTCTTCAACACGATTGAAATAAGATTCCCAACCTCAATTCCAAGGGTATACATTCATTAGGCTAATTAATGTGTTGGCATTTCTCTGGTGACATTTATTTATGTAGGAGTAGGCACATATTACAGATTTCTTGGTGTGGGGGAAAAGCAGCTCTTTTTACCTCTTTCCTGAACAGGAATGCATGTATCCTCAACGGTCGTTGGCACTCATCTTGTGGCCAGGAAAATAACTAGGTTTAGGAAGTTGTCAAGGCCAAGAGAAGCGGAGTGGTGAGATGGAAAGAATCTGGGCCCTTGGCAACATCATTGTAGCAAGCCTTGGAGCCTACTCTATGTCTGGAAAATAAATGTTGTTATTGAATAAGAAGGTTTGAGTAAGAAGGTTTCTCTGGTACTTTAAGCCAAAAGTATCCTGTTGCTTCTTTGGAGAGAGACTGCACAAGATAAAGTCTGCATTCAATTTAAGAGAGCCTCACACATATAGGAAAGTTGGAAGGAATGTTGGACGTGCTGAGGTTGTATGCTACTTCCAATGCTCCAAACTGCTATTTCATTATATTTGGAAAGTATTCTCTAAAATCAGATATGCTCTACAAATGTCAAATTTAGTGAAGTTATATTCATGTAGGAAATATTTTGATAACTAGAAAAGTGATTGCATTTCAGTATTATTTCTTCATAATAAGAAATGGCATTTGGTGTAACATCTCTTACATAATTCTGCCTTTGACTCTGGGTACCCCAAATATGTATGTGTGGCCCTCAAATTAGTAATTATTCTGAAAATGTCATGCAAAAAATGTTGTTGATTTCATGTAAATTGTTGCATTCTCTCGAAGTTTCACTTAAGAATATTTCAGTTAGCAGTTTAGATATAACTTTAATCTCTTTTATAAGAAGTGGGAACAACAGCAACTCCCTATAAATCTCATTAGAATGTTGGAAATATTAAAAGAAATAAACGAAATATATATGTTTCTAAAAAACACATTTATCATCAAATAAAATACAACAACATACCAAAACAGATATGCACTGTTAACTTTAAAGGCTAAATCCTGTTCTTTTTTTTTTTAACCCAGTTTCACGCTGATCTAAAATCTGAAATAAATGACCAGAGAACAGAATTCCACAACGATCACCAACTAATGCTTTGGAATTCACCCTTCCTTTGTCTGATTTAATTTAGACCAAACACAAAGCATACATTAAAGTGACAGCTATTGAAAACATCACACTCAGAGGATGCTAACAGTGGTAAATTGGTCAAGTGGCAGTTTATAACACCAATTGGACGTCCTTCCATAGAATAAGAGAAGTTAAATAGGACAGAGAATTAAAAGCCTTGAAATAATCTAATACATGAATGTAATCTGTAACCATGATAATCTCAGGAGGAAACATCAATATATCTCTCCTGCTGAAATCAAGGGCAAGGCATGGAACTCAAAGTTGACAGTCCACCACATTTTAAAACCTTGTAGCATGGCCGTTGTCACACTGTACTATAATTATTTACTTGCCTGTTGTTCTCATTGTCTTAACTCCTTAAATGAGGAGCTGTCTTTTATTCTTGTATCTGTGGTATAGAGTAAACTGTCTGACACAAAGTATACACTCAATATATGAAGGAAAAATGAGCAAATAAAAATCCAGGATTGTATAGTCACTAAAGCTCTTATCAAGTGTAAAGGTATTTCTCTTCCTTGTTTGCTTTATAAAATTTGCTCTCTCCAAATGAGATTAACTCTGGGGTTTTCAATCTGGGTTCCTAGAGGTCATGGGTAACCACAAAGGTGATTATAGTCTGCTCGATACTTCAAAAAGCTTTCCAGAAGCTACATATTTATCCTCGATTAAATATTCTATTGTTGACTATGTATCCTGTGGCTTTGCTTTAGGCTGAGCATGGTAACTCATACTGCTCAGAAGTCCTGATTAACAGTTACCTATGTCATTGATTAATAAAAAATGGGCAAGTTAGTCATTACTTAGAAAACATAGTTTTATAAGCAATAATAATTCAAAACATGGAGTCCATGTGGTAGACGAAGATAATAAAAAGAGTCTGTACTGATAAAGAGACTTGAAAGCACTGGCTTATTATTCAAGTCAGCAAAGAGTTTGCTATAAGATAGGAAAAATGCACAAAATAGAATAATTTAGTATCCCTTTTATCTGACAATTTATATTCTAAGATTTCCTATATTTTAAAGTTTTCTGTCTTAGATCCAGCACCCATGTTTTTGCTCTCTGGTTATATTCCATGAATAACTGCTAGTTATTATTGTTTTCGAAGTCACCATAAGTAACTCTTGGAGATGTAGAATAATGAGTGCACCTATAAGTCTGAAATAAATTATTGAAATAAAAAAATAGTCTTGTTATTTGTGTGTGTATATAAGTTTACAAGAAATTGAAGAAACCCCAGTGTTTTCATTGTGTGTGAATTTTATAGACCAATTAGTACGAAATGTAATTTGCACTAATTCATTGGGGGCAAAGGGAGCATGAAATTATCTTGACTTGTTAATTTAACATTTTATAGTAAGTTGTTCATATTGAGTATTTTCCCCAGTGGTAATAATACTTCCTTGACACAGAAAGACAATCTAGACAGTAACACTATGAACTTTCTCTTTAAATTTTATACTACATTTCAAAGATGGAAATAAAAAATAGGACAGCTTGTACTCACATCACTCATTAGATTTCTCTCTTCCTAGTATGACATCATCTCTGTAGTCATCTTGTAAATTACAATTCGCATGCTTTTGACCTCAACTGACTGTGCTAGACTCATTAGCTAGGCAGAGCAATTGAGGTTCGAGGAGATTTATGTTGTACATGAGTTTCCCTAACATTCAAGCCCTGAGTGGATCCACAGGGTAAAAATGTTTGGAAGAAAGAGCAATAACTTTAAGACATACAAAGTTATTACTACATTATCTGGGCTTCATATCATCTATCTATCTATGTATCTATCTATCTATCATCTATCTATCATCAATCATCATCATCTATCCATCTCCACAAGTTGATTACCACTGAGTTGGTAGATATTGTGGAAGGAACACTTAGCTACTTACAAGGAGAACTTTACTAGTAATAAAATACTTGGGTTTCGATTTGACTCCATTGTACCCTGACTCAGTGACCTAGAGAAAGACACAACCCTGCTTTGTCTATCTAATCAACAAATAATGGCTTTGTTTATTGAGGGCCAACTTTAGATGAAGGTGCTAGGGAGGAGTAACATTCTCCTCTCTATGAAGAATCCGTGCATTCTTCATAGATTTTTATAAAGTTATTATATGTGAAACATTAAGTAACAACTTATAAACTGTATATTTTATAAAAATATAAAATATCATCATTGTACAGTTTGAGGCAAATGTGCAGGTAAAATATCTACTGAAATAATTACATTTCACTGAGTATGCTTTTTATACTAAATAATTATGTAAAATGAAAATGATCAAAAATTCTATCATCATATTTTTGACAGATATTTTACTTAGGTTACCGACTTTGTATATACATTGGGCAGGCAAAACAAAGCAAAATATCTGCTGTTCTCAGAGCCCCATTCTAACAGAAATAACCATGTGCAATTGGCAACACAAATAATAGGGCAGTGAGAGAGCAACTGGTCCAACAGTAGCCGATCTGTAGGCTAACTAGTAGAGACAACAGGGCTATTTTGATTCTGACTTTATTACCTGTTATATTATCTGAAATATTTGCTAGTCCATTGTATAATAGAAATAATATTATACAGAGTGATAGCAGAGTACAAAAAGTGACTAGGATGAAAATTAGGGCTGTATATAACACAGTAAAATTTAAGTGGAGCAAAAAAATCATATCAAATTGATGACTCAGGACTTTGATACACATTTAGGAAGCAGCTCAGGAAATTTTGAATTGGCAAACAAACAAGTTCCTGATACTTACTCTAATGTTTTATTTCACTTAAAGATAGTCATGTTTCTTCAAGTTTTAATTCCATGTCTCTTAGAAAGCTTGGTCATATCTTGACCTTTCTTTGTTTTTTCTCTAGTTGAAGAGGTGAAAAGAACGGAACCATTTTTCTTAATCTCTTAAAACCTTCCTCTGTAGGATTGTTTTTCTAATCCTAAAATGAGAATCCCTTTGTAAGGTGGGTTGGACACAAATATCCCCTATCGTGTACATCCATAAAGATTCATCTCCCTTCCCCCATTTTCTATTGCCTGTTCTACTAATCATCATTAGGATTCCTTGCCTAATTCCAGAATAAAACGGTGGTGTTACCACCATGCCAGGATTTAAGATTAAAACAGGAAGAGCCTCTAGACTACAAATATGTCACCCTCATCCCTGTCTTTTTCTGTCTCTAATACCTGATATTACACCTTTAGAACTCTCTTGTTCCTTTTAGTCATTGTACACTGTTTCCTATCAAATGCCAGGAGCAGATATATACAACATTAAATCACTTGGGGTTATAACGCAATATGAAATGAGTTATAGACACTCTTTCAACTGTGAGGTCTGAGACACTGTCTAGGGAAGGCAAGACAAGGTGGGAGAACCCTGAGGTATCAGATATCAAAAGGAGCTCCCATGGGGGTAAGAAGAAAAGGATATGAAAGCAAGCAAGCTTTACGTCTGTCTGCTCTGCCTGTTACACACAGCCTTTGCTCAGCCACAGGATGATAAAAATAACCTTCTGTTGACTTTTATAATATTAAATCTCAAAATAATAACCTACCTTCTTTCTAATACAATCCAATAAAGAAAGACATTTAAGAAAATTATTCATTGAAACATTGGCTGTCTTTTTTTGAAATCAAATGATAGATATAATGTCTATAAAATCTTTTGAAATACATCTTAGTCACTTTTTTCTAAATCTCTTTACTCTTTTAATTGACACCAAGTCAATTTAAACATTAGAATATGTATTTGAGGCAATGCACTGTGATTGTAAACTATGGATATTTTATGGAAATTAGCTTAGTTTTCCACCAAGTTCATGGAGCAGAGACTCTGCATGAATGGATGGATATTTTGAATTAGCTAATGGAAAAAAGTTCTGAGGTGATTTTTTTATATATATATCAACAAGCTGCATGCAGGTCTATGTGAGATGTAGAGTCAATTACTAGAAACTTTAGTTTTCAACCTTCAAAATATGAATATTTCCCCCACCCACCAATAAGAAAATTATTCAATGAAACCCTTTTTTTTCCTGTAAAATCAAATGGTAGAAATACCATCTATAAAATCCTTGAAAATTCATCTTTCTCTCAGTCACCTTTTTCTAAATCCCTTCTAAATATGGATAAGGTATTTCCCCCACCCACCCCATCAGATTGTCTTATTCGCTGCTTTTCAGGCATATGTTTTTAACGTGACTTTAGACCCTTTCATGTTTCTATTGACTATAATAGCATTGAATATTTTTTTGAAGGAACATTCTTCAGCTATTTTTTAAAGCATCTCAATGCATAAAGCTATGTACTATCTGAAGTTTGATAGCTTTAATGAAATGGTTTGACATGTATTGGTTTGGTACAGAAGTGATTTGTTTAAGCAATTTCTTTTTCTAATAGAGTATTATGCCTGGCTCATGACCTGAAAGAGACTTGGCAATTCAAATCCAAATGGCTTTGAGTTTTTGCATATTCATGTACATTTAACATGCATTATTATAGTAGCAAGTAAGTTGAAATGAAATAAACATTTGGAAATTTGTAGGCATACAAACTGTGAATAAAAATACAATCTTAACATAGATTGAACTGAGACAAGGGAGATGATTTTAAAAGATTAAATGATCAGAAACGAGTTTGGCAAAGTCAAAACCCTGTTCATCAGTTAAGTGCAATAAATTTTCAGAATAGCCTCTTAAATACACATGGTTGAGAGTTATAAACATGTCAGAGTAGTTCAAGCTTTCAGAGAAAAATATTAGAAAGGGATAGGTTTCTTTTCCTAGCAATTTCTTGGTATACAAAAATGACTTTAACCTGCAACAATAAAACGAAGGCTAATATTAAGGCAGAATGGACTAGCAACTATTTCAAAAAGTCAATAGATAATTGCCCTAAGACTGCTTCTCCTATAAAATTGTTATAATACTGGGCTCTGCTAGCAAAGGCTCTTACTCAGCTTGAAAGTAAATAAAGCTTTTCCACATACTGCTGATGCAAGTGTAAATTGGTGCAACAGTCTCTGGAAGATAAAAGCCTTAAAATGTGACAATGTCTTATCTCAGCAAGATTTCTAGGAATTTACCCTTGGGAAATATTTACAGATGACCAGAGATTATGCAGCAAGAATACTATTCACAATTTTTAAATTAGTAAAAAAACTGGAAAAATTTCTAAATGTTCAACAATAAGACATTACTTAAACCATGGTGTATTCATCACATATAATTCTATATAGCCTTTAGAATGATGATTCTGAAGAATTTAATTACACAGAAAGATGCTAATTATATACTTTAGGTGAAAATAGTCATCTTATAAAGCAACATGTCATATGAATCCATTATATGGAGATTAGCATATATGTGTATATATATATATATATATATATATATATATATATATATATATATATACAGAAAAATGGTTAAAAAGATGTACACTAAAACGTTCACAGAAGCTATCTATAGGTGGTTGTATCTTATAAGATATTTATTTTTCCTTCTATTTTCTAAATTTGCTAAAATAAGTGTTAATGCTTTTCTAATAAAAATTCAAATTATTTAATAAATATTAAAAAGTCAGAAAAAAAGCTGGAGATTTGGAAGATATGCTACAAATTGCTTGATTTCTTAAACATTTCAAGATAAAGTGTATTTATCCTTCCTTTCTCTGTAGCATAGCATTTTTTATACTTTCTGATAAACCCCTCTGGAGGACAATTTGAAATAACACAGCTCTCCTGGTGTGGATTACATGATATTCCAAATCTGTGAGTCAGGCTTATATTTGGCCATTCATTGCAAGTTCTTCATGAGCTCAAACAACTCATTTGAGCTTTTTATAAGTGAAGAAAAATACCAAATAAATTGTGTTTATTATATATTTTAAGATGAAAGCTTTTAAAGGTTTTATATAGAAAACAGAGCTTAAAACCAAACTGTGGCAAAATTTAAGACTACTTATAGAGAGTCTGTTCCTCCAATTTAATAAATAGTTACATCTGCCAGAGAAATAGATGTATGCTACTTAGGGCTTTCAAAACATCCTATTATTAAGTTGGCCATTTCTCAAGGCAATCAAATTTTATTTAAAAATTTTCCAATTCTCCAGGACGAATTTAGCATTGCTGTAGACATCCTTTGTGGCCAGTCTGGGAAAATCATTTTACAAAAAAAGAGCAGGAACCAAGTTCTGTACTCTACTAAATATTTCAATCTTGGGTCATATTTCTGATTGTACATCTAACTGAATTATAGCATCACTAATCAGAACCCTGAAGATTTGTCTGAAATGATGAAGTTGAGTAGAGGCTAATGATAACTTCCTTAGAATCAAGGAACCAAGATTCTTCACTACTCAGTTACCTTGAGTGTCAGGGCTATGTGTAAGTATCTCATTACACACAATCCAATGAGGTGCTGCCAGATGAGAATTTGGGCACTGGCTCCATGGCCCCTGATTCCTATACTGAGACAGTAGCAAGCTCATAACAGGTAGGTAGCTTGTTTCCACTTCCTCCTTCCTACCAGACTCCACCTATGTGTGTCTAAACCCTGGCCTAGAAACCCTATTTTTTCATCTAAACTTAATCATTTGTTTTGGACAATTCCTAGCAACCAATGCCCCCAAATTTCTGTCTGTTCTCCTCTATCCTCACTACCACCTTGCCCACTCTAAGTTTGTTTGCTTTATGATGTTGAAAGTAAATGGTGTCCCTATCAGTGGGGTGGCAAACAAATTGTCTTCTATGTCAGGTATGACCGTGATGGCAGCAGTTGCAGAAAACACTATGTGGGGAAGAGTTTTGAGGCTGAGGGCTTACAGAAAACAGAGGCCATGATCAATTAGAATTGTGTGCCGTGGAAGGGAGAAGAGATGTGGCAGCCTACTGCAAAGAAGTTAGTCTCTGGTTCTACATTGGAATTTAACATAATTTGAAAACAAAGTTTTAATTCAAATACACTGTAATTTCTGATTGTTTTTGGATATTCTAATAATATTCCTTCCCACTTTATTTCAAACATAACTTGACTACATTATGGATTAAACATAGAGAAATCTAACCACCATTTATAACATCGTTTTTGTGGGTACATGCACTTGAAATTTCAAGTAATTGACTTTTACGAAAAAATTATTGGAACCTAATCTGTAAACAGAGCCCTGTACCCACTCCTCTAATAACCAGCCATAGTTCTAGGTGAATATTAACTACTCAATTATCCCTATTTGATGACATTGAATTAAATAGGAGTTGTATGTTCCTTTATTTTTTATTTTTTAAAATAAATTTATCGGGGTGATATTGGTTAATAAAATCATATAGGTTTCAAGTGTACAATTCAATAATACATCATCTGTATATTGCACATGTGTTCACCACCCAGAGTCAAATCTCCTTCTGTCACCATATGTTTAGATGACATCCCAGTAGTTTTAGGGAAATTTCTTTATTCGATTTTGTCATTCTACTCTCCAAGCAGTTTCAAATCAAATCCTGACTTGTACTAAGAAGTACCCAACAGTCCACTCAAAGTTTTCATCCTGTTTTGGAAGATCAAAGAAAAGGAAATAGACCAGGAGTTAATGTAATATCCACAGAGAAAGATAAGCAAGCAGATCTGGGGAGTAAGTTGTCTAGTAAAAGCTTGATGTTTATTTGCTGTGAACAAAAACCAGAAGTGAAGAGGGGAAGGGGATTAAGAGGTACAAATTGGTAGTTACAATACAGTCATGCAGATATAGAGTATAACATGGGGAATACAGTCAGTAGTATTATAATAACTATGTTTGGTGTCAAATTGGTACTGGATTTATTAGAGTGATCACTTCATAAGTTGTATAACTACCTAATCACTGTGTTGTATACTTGAAATTAATATAATATTGTATGTTAACTATAATTGAAAAAAAAAAAACTGGCTAGAGATGACTTGGGGTGGGAGGGGAGAGGCAGGGAACCCAGAAAGGAGCAAGGTATATGGACGTTACAAGATCTCAGCGAGGGCAAGGACATCTTTTTTCTTTCTTTGCTCTTTTTTTTGTCACTAAATTTCCTATTTCTATTTCTTTCCCTTTTGTCCCTTCCCCCATTTTTCTTTTCCTTGCTTCCTTCCTAATGTCTTCTGCTGGTCATTCTCTTTCCTTTTTCTCCTCCGTTTTCCCATGTCCCTTGTCTCTTATCTATCATTTCTTCCATTTCTTATCTTTTACATCCCTAAGCCTTGTCCCTCACAGACACTTCTCTCCTGTCTTTTGCTCAATCTGAAATATGCTCCGTGTCCATAAACTGCTGCCAGTTGTGGATAAAAACAAGCAGAACATTATAACTGCTGAAGAAAAACATTGTTGAGTAAGCTATATAATTGAAGACCAAAGAGATAAAAAAATTTAAAAAAAATCCCTCTACCCAAACTAACAGTACTGTATCTTTGCTATATCATGATTCTCACAATTTGAGCTGTGACGACATTTTGCATTTACCTTTCCTGCTTCTTCCATTTTCTCAAAACCCTCTATTATTTGCTTAATTCCAAACTCTAATCAGCCCCTGACTTCTCCAACATCAAAGCCACTTCTCAGTCCTCAAAGCCACTCTGAAGTCCAGTTTAACCTGCTGCTTGGTTTTCCATTCAGCCACATACAAGGCCATACCTATTGGCATCTGTCATGAAAGCACCCTGGACCAAAGGAATGTTTTTCAAGGTATACTTAGAAGGACAAACAGCAGCCCTTCGATTTGTGTCAAACTAGAGACTCTGCAATCTGTGTACGAAGCATTTTAATTTTAATCATTTAACTGAAAATTTTATAAAAATTGCTTTTGCTAAGACATTTTTTCAAAATCAAAGTGGCCAAGGTTCCTATTTCTATTACCATGATTTAGTAAATATAATCTTAGATATCAGAAAAATAATTAATGCTAAGAATGTTCTAAAAATCATAAAATTAATGCTTTACTATTTGTTAGTAATCACATTTTTTTCCAATGTAAATTTTTTGCCAAATGGCATTTGTTAGATAGTGGAGTTGGTCAGACTTTATGTGGCGTAAACTAGCAGAGCTTTAATTTTCTTTTTTAAATGAGGGCTCAAGAGATAAGCAAATGAAGTCAAACTTTTGTAATAAGAGGTAGGTGGCTAATGTTTTAATAGGCGATAAAAATACTACTCTTAAGATACATGTGCATACTATGCACTTACCAAGGCAACTGCTACTACAGAAGTAAGAAGAAATGCACTTACTTCCATTAGCTGATAGTGCTATCAATTTTTATTTCTTGGTTATTTCTCAGAAAAGCAGAATAGCTCAAAAAGTACTCCTGCTTCTATGCGTTGAACAGGTTTGGACACTTTACAGCATGTCGTTGGACAGAAAAGACCTTAAGAAATTGTCTAGACCTGAGCTCACATAATTGGCAGGGTAACCAGTTTAAATTTGTAATCTCAAATCAGACTGACTTTTTTGTTGTTCTGAAGACACTGTGGGAATAATTTACCATTCTGCAATATTTCTGAATGAAAATAACCTAACATCAGTATGTGAAATATCTGATACTTATTAAAGAAAGATGTTTTTAAATTTTATTCATTTACTGTATATTAATAAAAATAGAAATGATTTAGTGATTAAAAAATAACAGTTAAGAATAATTCTTTTTGATAAAGAGAGTATTTAGAACTTCCCCAAGGATTCTGGTTTAAAAATGTTAGATGGAAATATTTTAATACACATATCTAAGAATCGTATAAAAATTTTGACAGCTTGAATAAACAACAAAATATTTTGGTAAGTAATATTTTAGAAACATTTAAAAATCCACTTTTATTCTTAGATTCTCAGGCCTGGGAAAATCTCCTTTATACAACATGGCAAAAATAACAACAAAAATACATAAAGATGGCAAATATAATAAAAAAGTTTATAAGCTACAGAACACTGATGAACTAAAATATTACAAATCTAGAGTAAAGTTTTAAAATTTGGGGAGAATAAGAAAACTATTGAGAAATAATGTTTTGTTAACTCCAAGTACAGTCGTGTGTGTGTGTGTGTGTGTGTGTGTGTGTTTACCCTAACATAATCTAGGCGACTGTCTAGATATCATGTCTGTGTAAAAGTCTTTTCTTAGACCACCTATTAGACACCTGATTCCCTCTTCCTTGACTCCCTTCTAATTAGGGTCCCTTTAGTCAACATGTTCCTGTATGAGTTGCTTTAATTCTGATCCTTCTGTTGGTTCTGTGAAAGCAAAAACTGCTTCTAGTTTCCATTTTTATCCTCTCCTGGTTAGTGCAGCAGACTTCAGGAATGTGTGGGAGTTCACAGAATACTTAAGATAAAAGTTGGTCCTTGAAACTGGTTAGCTGTGTTGGGGACAAGGAAGCAGAAGCTTGGCTTAGCTGAAAAGAAGCTATGGAAGAGAAGAAACAATGAGGTTGCTGAAACACAGTGGTACATGTGAGGTTCTGAAAGGAGGCATTTCTATTCTAGGCTTCATAAATTGCTGATGTATTCATTCATTCATTCATTCATAGTTAATAAATATTTATTGAGTGTCTATTATGTCCCAGACACAATCTCTTTCCTTATATGTCTTACATTCCAGAGGGAGGAGAAAATTAATTTTAAATGACTGTGGGAGCACATAATTTAGGGAGTCATCTGATTTGGACTGGAAAAGAAACATATTCCAAAGGAAGTAATGTTTTAGTTCAGATCTAAATGGTGGCAGAAGTGGTCACCCAAGTAAAGATGGTAAGATTGAGTGAGTGTGTTAGGTGGGGCAGTCAAGAGTACGCTACAGGCTACAGGACCAGCATGTGAAGAGGATCAGAAAAAAGAAGTGAAATGTGAAGGGTCATATTAAAGAGTTTGGACTTTATCATAAAGGTAACCTGAAGCAATTATGGCTTTTTGAGTTGGTGGTGAGAGAGGAAGGGTGACACAATTGGTTGTTTGTTTGAAAAACAACTGAGTGCAATTTGTTAAAAATAGATTTGAGCAAAGTGAGACTGAAAGCTCAGAGACTGATTAGGGGGCTGTAATACTATGGTGCAGGCACAACATAACAAGTTACTGATAATAAAAGAAAAGGATCCATAGGGAGAAATCTACTGAAGGACCACCCAGCAGAACTGGCTCGCATTTTCAGCCCTCTATCTGCACCATCTCTAATACCTCTCAGAGGGAGCACTTTCAGTGATATATTTGAGAAATATGGAAGATACCTATAGTTCATCACTCTTCTACTTTTAAAAACCCAAGAAAAAGGGCTGGAATGCTTTTATACAAACATTTCAGATAAACAGGGAAATGGGATGGAAACTCACGCTTAGTGGTCCAGACAGCAAACATGTGACAAAATTATTTTCCATCTAGACCTTACGCAGACTTGAATCTCACATCTACCATTTACATGTTACACGACCATGGGTATTCAGCCTCTCTGAACCTTTGATTCTTCACTTAAACTGGAGATGATAATAATAATAGTACCTACTTCATAGTCGTAAAGACTACCAAGTTAATTAATAAAGTGCTTAAAATAGTGCCTGGCATATAGTAAGCACTCAATTTTGGCTATTTTTATTACCCCACAGAAATATGAAAACCAATATTCGGAAGTTGAGTTAGATATCTGAAGTCAGACATTGAGTAGGTGACTAAGGTGGAACTTCAGTCCACATTATCTCCACAGCCCAGGCCATTTCTGCTTCAGCCATGAACTCTGTATTGATTTTTATCGGCAATTTCAAGAGGTGGCTTTGACATTGTGGTTCAAAACATGGTATCTTTAGGTAAGACCTTGAGGTCCACCACCGTGTGGCTTTGGGAAAGTTATATAACCAGCCTAACCTATAGTGTCCTCATCTGTAAGGTGGGAAAATAACTGTCCCTAACTCAAAGGACAATTGTGAGGTAAAAGAGGTAATACATGAAAAGGCTTAGAGCACTCTGCTTCTAGTTAATATCTAATAAATCTTAACAACGCCTCACCCCCTATTCTACTATAGAGTGAAGGGGATGGCATGAAGACCAGTGGCAGATGCCTGGTCACTTGGAACTTTAGTCTGTTTCCACAGGGCATCAGGAGAATGGTCCTTCACTTTTTGCGAGATGATTGTTCCTTCTAGGTAAAGATGCCAATGATTGGGGCTAGCGAGATCATGTGGATAAAGAAACTGTACTGATGCAGTGCTAGAAACAGTAGGTTGACAGAAACCAGAAACTCATGCTCTCTGCATTAGGTGGGGAAGTATATAGTCACTGGATTAGCGTCACCTTCATTTTTTTACACTAGCTGACCTTGATGGCTTGTTTATCCTCATATAAATAGGTTCTCCTCCCTCTGATCAAAACTGCCCTTTCAATAGCTCTTAGTTTTATCTAAATTTTTGGCTTTTGAAATACATTTATCACAGCTAAACTACTTTTTACTAAAAAGTTCTAAAAAGTTGTTTTTTTTTCAGCTTCTTCAATGTGACACACATTTTTTTGGTAGGACATTTTAATTGGTCATGATCAAGGTCCTGCACCAGGTTCTAAAATTACTATAGCTCATTTTCTACCCTGCAATTGTGAACACTACTAAATAACCCTTCTCTCATGGAACTCCTATGAATTTAAGTAATTTTTCTGTTATAATTTTTTTCCTCTGAAAAAATTTTTTTTCAAAGCATTTTAAGATCTGTCTAGAGAAAAGAGACAAACCATTTCAAAAACCTTCAAAAGCATATCAGATGTATTACCATATTTGTTAACTCTATTGCAATGGACTTAATAGATATAGATCCTTTTGATAAGGTAAGTCTTTCCTTTTATTAATATTTCATGTCGCAAAATGTTTACCACAGGAATATTTATTTGAGGGCACGATGGCATTTATTGGAGCACCTTGTTCAGAATAAATGTTCAGTAAATATTTGTCGGTGATTATAATTACAATTCATGACAACTGTGACCTTTTTCTAGTTCTTCTTTAGGTTTATATTTCAAAAGCTCCTAGTAAGCCACATTCCCAATCTAAAAACATACTGAAACCAGGCAGTTCAAGAAAAATAGTCCTTAATTACTTAAGAAAATATATTTTTTAGCCATCGTCTTTTACTTTTCTACACCCTGATAATTTGAGCCCTGAGGTTACTCTTCTGAAGATAGGCTATATTTCTTTAGGTTCTCAATTAGATAGTAAATATTCCATGAGATTCCTATGTCATATTCATTCTTATATTGTTAATTTCCTTGTAGTGTTTCAGGGCAAAGAATATTGTTTTCATGAGCAACACAATAAATAAGAGGTGGACACTCATTTGCAGGAAAACAAGAAAACTTGCCAATATAATGAGTACAATTTTTTTTTACCATTTCTTCACTTCCATGCACTAATTCTAAATGTTTGAAAAAAAGGTAAGGTTTTTAATTTATAGAGAAGAATGCAGATATTTAAGTGACTGTATTTGGTAACTTAAATAACTTACGCCCAAATGAGAAAGCACTAGGAAAGCTATTCCTGTAACTCACAAGAAAGTCAGTGAGGGGAGTCTTATATTTATGATAAAAAAGCTTTATGTTGAAATTAATTTTTGTTTTTACTCTAGCCAATCTCTTTTGGCCTATATATCAAGAAATAAAACTACCTATTTTTTAAAAGACAAAGCTAGCAACCTTAAAATGTATCTTACAGGCTCTCTGGAATAATTACCTGGATATTTCTTCTCCATTAATTTGATAATTTGCAGGATATTAATAAAAAATTTTTAAAAACTTAATTCAGAACTGATGCAGTCATGTCTCAGAAATCTATTTACTCTCATACTTCGTAATCTTCAGAAATGTGTGTCAGGAGAAATTTAAGGAGTCACAGGAATGCCAGACCTCATATTCATGCCCATGTTGATAAACCAGTAACTCTGTTATCTAATAAGTGCTGTCACTTGAAAAATATGCAAGTTGACTTGAAAACTGAAATGAGGTCAGTTGTTGCCGTTAAACTTTTTACCAGGCTTCCCAAGCAATTTAAAGTATGAATAGCAAAATAAATTGAGAATTTGCAGACTATTACATTTCTGATAAGAATCTAAGTCTTTTAATAGAAACATGCAATCATATGTCTATTAAACTGCCTCAGGTCACGTGTTCTTAAGCAATCCCAGAAATTTAGATGCGTGCTTCAAACATCTAGTGCAAGGTGGGAAACCCCTGATTTGTCACATGAGATGAAATAGACCAGCAGCTATCATAGGTTATGGTGTACCTAAACCAGTGTTTGGCAAATTATATCACCTTCCTTTCTTCTCTAAAGAAAAAGAGCATTCTTTCCTAAGGATTGTTGACTTCTAGTCAAATACAGAAATATATGCCATTTTAATCATCATTATTAGTATTGAAACAAAAAAACTAAAATTCATGGACTTTTTACTATGAGTCTGGCACTGTGCTAAGTACTTTATATTCAGTAATTGATTTAATCCTCAGTATAACTATTACTGTTATTATTCACATTTTACACATGGGAAAATTAAGTTCAGGAAAGTTAAATTACTTGCTCTAGATTACTTACCAAGCTGGCAATTATTAGAACTAAAATTTGAATCTAGGTTATCTAAATCCTTAACTAAGTTTAGCATTGACTATTGTGAAGCAAAAACAGCTTCTTGCCTCGATTTTAATAATCTAGACATTTTCCACAATAGAGAGATTGAAAGATAATAATTATAACTGTGCTATATATAAACATATCACATCATCATAATATTTTATTTGGTAATAAAATGCTTACAAGAAAACTTTCTATGTCAGCATACTCAGAGAAGTATAATGTACATATGCTGTCTTATATAAAAACATACCCATAATGAGACATCATTGCCTAACAACCCTATATAATATGGCTTGATGTTTAAAAGTCAAGGATTTGGTGCTGGACAAACTTGAATTTGAGTCCTACCTCCGTCAATTAGTATCTGTGTGATATTAGAAAAGGTTTTTTGTCTTTTTCCTTGATTCGTTGTTAATGTCACTGAGCATCTGCTTTTTCTATATGTAAATAATATGCAAATAGTGTCCACTACCTAGAGGTTTTGTGGAGATAATGAATATAAAGTCTTCATGTCAGTACCTCACACATAATAACTGCTCAATAAATACTTGTTATTATTTTTTAAAAGAACGTTAAAGTAACAGTAGTGATATCTAGTTGTCAGGAACAGCGTAAGTAAAATGCAACCTTAGTATGTATGAGCTTTTGGAAGAAGAAAGATGTCTCTTAAGAAAATTCTATATGAAGTGGTCCAGGATTCAAGCTAACAGCACTGCATTTAATGTGCTTTTGAGAAATAATACTTAACCTTAGCTTTTAAAAAGCTCATCCATATAAGTATGTATTTGCTTATGTAAACTCTTAGAAGATTCAGTTTTAAAATATTATATTCCATTGATTTGAAGGATGTATATATAAGACTTAGCATACTTCCCGGCACACGTTTAGCCCTCAGAAAATGTTAGAAGGTATAGTAGCAGTTGTTGATTTTTTTGTTATTATTGTTATCTTGTTCTGTCTATATTTTCTTTGCTGTTCTGAGGTACTAAAATGAGAGCCACACAATTGCCTAGGGAAGTAAGTCTTAGGACCTGGCAAACTGTAGAACAAATTTCAGGGACAGACAGTTTTATTTTTCACAATCAAGAGACCAGACTCACATCAAACGTCTGAAAGAAGCTCTTTTTAGATTTACACAGAGTGAGAAAAAAAGCGATTGACCTCACTTACTCAAGTTGACTCCGGATGAGAGTTGTGTTTCTTTTAACATTGATTCCAAGTTTGTTTTAGTAATATAGGAAAGCATAACTGTCTCTGGCCTCAGGATTGACAAGCACAGCTGAGATTCCCTTTTTCCAGCTAAATTCATCTCCAGATGAACTAAATTCATCTCAGCTGGGGGAAGGAAGGTGGTGATTGTACAGTCCTGTACTGTTCATCATGGCAACTGCACCAAGCTATTGAGCCCTTGAAATGAGACTGGTCCAATTGACATGTGCGGTAAGTACAAAATACACACAAAATTGCAAAGATGTGGTATAAAAAAACAGAATTTAATGTGATAGGAAACGTTCTAAGACTCTCCAGATCATAGTTTACTAACGTCAATACTGCATCTTTTTAATTATAATATGATTAGGTTCCCAAAAGCCCAAAGACAGAAGTCATTGCATCAGTTTTCCAGATAATAGTAAGTATGCTGAATAGTTAATGTATACTTCCTACGTGTCAGGCACTGTGCAAAGCAGGTTATCACCCATTATCTCATTTACCCTTGCTCTATAAAAAAGTTACACTACTAACTCCATTTTACAGATGAGCAAACTGAGCCTTAAAGGATTTAAGCAAGTTGCTTAAGATTATACAGCTGAACCCTGGTTATGTTGAGATCAGTTTGATTTCAAAGACCACACTAACATTAATTTATTTCTATAGCCCCCTAGTGAATCATTTATTAAAGCACTGAATTGTTACCATGTGTACAGAAAATTAAAAAGAATGGTTTTTTAAATCTTATAAATCTCTGTGGGGTAAAAAGACATCTTCAGTATAAAAAGTTCTTCTGAAGCATTAGACTTTATCTATTTCCCAGAAAATACAGTCAACTTGCAGACAAGGTAAAATGTTTTCTTCTGTTATTGAATAAAATAACATGGGTCAAAATGTACCTGTAGGTACTTAGAATCCAATTATACTTGACTTATTGTTAAATCACTTCTACTAGTAACTGAATCTGTTAGAAGATTAACTTCCAAATATCAAATGATAGAATGGTGAGTAATAAAATCCATTTTGCTTTTTATTTTATTTCTGAAGCTGTTTACATTTGTTTGCTAGAACAGTTTTTCTTTCTTAGCATGGAAAACTGTGCAAAGCCGTAGTTATTTAAATACTTATTTCATTTTATGAGGGAGTAATAATTAGGGATATAGTCAACACATTTTAGTAGGCAGATAAATTTCTGAGTGATACTTAAACTCCATCCTCAGCTTAAAACTACTAAAAGATGGATATTTTCTGGTAACTGAGTAACCTGTTTTATGTGCCTATAATAGTGACATTAAATTGATGGTAGTCCACAGAACGGGTAGGAAGGAAAAACAACACTACAAATCTAACAATATCACAAAGTAGGCCAGAAATTGTTAACTAGGTCGAAGAATTATGTTCTCAGTTCTTTTCTTCTGGGGATACATGAAATAGTTGAAATATGTCATTTCATTTGTCTGTACACACTTTCCCTGAAGGGATGGCACTCAGTAGTAATTCTCATTCAGCAAGAGATAAAATGGAAGCAGAAACGAGTACACTGACTTGACCCAAGTACTTCAGTTGGTAATAGCTGTTGAAACACTCAAATGTCCTTCAAGAGAACAAGTCAGAAATGAAGTGAATGCCGAGCTATCTAGAAAGTTTTCAAGGAAGAGAACTCAGAATCACAGGGATTTAGAAGAAACTAGTTTTGAGACTGTACATTTTAACAAAATTGTCACAAATTTTTATGGTGCTTATAAAAGAAATGGCCAGGATTGCACTTTAGTTAACCACCTGTTCCTCACACAATATCATTACAGAAATTATTAAACTGTCATTGAAAATGTCCCGACTTAGACAAAATGAAAGAAAACTAACAATGTAAGATGTCTGTCAATAAAGTGAACAGAAGAAATTTAAGCTTAGATTCTAAGCAATTTGTCAAGATGGTCTCTAATGAAAATATGTTCACCTAAGCACAGAGGAGGAACTTTTATAAAATAGTCAAGAATTTCAGCTTATTTAAACAATATACTCAGGCTTTTCTCTCATCCAAAGATTTTTACAAAAGGAAACTTTTAATAAAGGTAATCTTTATATCATCTCATCTGGTGCCAATTATTCTCCTTCACTGGAACTTTCCTCTGGTTTCTCTACTCTACATTCAGATGTCCAACTTTGTAACTCCTCGTAGAACTCCAGCCTGCTTTTATCTGATCTTCTTCAGTGTTTCCATAGCATTGATGGTTTTTACCATATACTAATTTTAATCCTTTGTTATTCTTACACAATCTTAAAAACTCATCTATATTGTAACATGTCATATGATGCTAGTTGAGGGTCCTTGCCAACAACATGACTGTATACTAAATGTTTTACATGTACCTTCTCACTGAATCCTTACAACAATCCCCATCTTACATACCTAGAAAAGAAACTTGCTCAAATTCTTATGGCACCTTAGCTTTAGAAAGACTGAAAAAGGATCAACTGCCTGACTAAGAAACATAAATGTCCATATTTTTATTTATCCAACAGATATTTCCTGAAGGTCTACCATGCTCCAGTCTCTAAGTAAGAGGCTAAGGATCCATAAGCAAGTACGATGTAATTTCTATTCCCAAAGCATTCCTGGCCATAGAGAATATAGCCAGGCAAACATACAATTGCAAATATTGTATCAAATAAGCCACAATATAAAGCATGTATGAGGTACTACAGCACAGAAAAGGAAGGGATTATCACAGAGAAAGATTAGCAGAGGATGTTTGAGCTGGCTGATGGTAGAATGATTAGGCAAGAAAAAGGAGAGGTACAAAGGCCCATGACAGAAGAGAGCATGTTCATTAGAAAGGCTGGATCAAGTGTGCTAGAGGGACAGAGGGGTCAGGTCATGAAGACCTTAGCATAACCAGGTTAAAAACTCCAACTTTATTCTGTAGGGAATAAGGAGACACAGATGGGTTGTTAAGCAACAGGAACTACTGATGAGAAGCATGGTGACAAGAACGGCAACATTCAGCATGAAAGCTAGTTTACCTTTGACTTCTCTCTCTTGGTGAGCGTCCCATCATTCATCCTCTTTATCCTTAAAGTTTGACCTGTCCTGGCTTCCTTCTTGCCATGCCTTTTTACTTTCCTATATTAGTTGCTGTTTTCTCTTTCAACTATTTTAACATATCACTAGTTCATTCTGTTTAGAATTTGTTATGCTTGTTTAATGTCATTCACACACATTGAAGGCCAAGGCTGTCTGTGTGTGTGTTAGGAGAGAGAAGCGAACAAAGATAAATAGGAGGTAGCCCCTGCCCTTCCATTAAACATTTGGTGATACCCATATTTTTAATTTTAAAAGCAAGTATTGATAAATTATTTACATTTTTCTCTCTTGAATACCAAATTATTTGTAAGCACACATGACTCTCAATTGACTTTTAAAACATTTGTGGTGTGTGGGTCATAACAGGAGAAAGAGTTCTTAAGAAAATTAAACACATACATATCATATACATAAAACATCCATCAGTACTTAAATGTACAGTTGGTGCTCAGAAAAAAAAAGATAAGTCGAATATGAAGTCGAGTTTGGCTAATAAAATTTCAATCCCATTGATTCCTGCAGACCAGAAGGGAGGGGAAGAAAATGATCATTTGGAGGCAAAGGGGCCTTTACACACCCAGAAAATTACATCTCAAAGGCAGACATCTACCAGCTGACCCTGACCATGTAGATCACCAGCTCCCCCCACCTGGGGCTACAGATTGTGCGTGGGAAGATTTCTCAGCTGTCAGATAAAGCCAGGAGTACATTTTATGTACCCAGCTCAAAAGATGTTTGACTACCCACTCAATTTTGTTCAATTTCCCAAGACTCATACAGAATAAAAAAATAGCCATGTCATGAGTTGATAACTGCTGCTCCAAGTTTTCTGTAAAAGGCCTCAAAAAGGAATTTTGAAATGTATTAATATTTGAAACTAGAGTGCCTTGGATTCTAGGGAATAAGTAATAATGTTAGCATCACAGTTCGCTTTTGTCCAACTTTGTCTCTAGAGAAAATAAAACATCCCATACATTATCTAGAAACTTTTTACTTATTAAAGTAACAAAACCACATATTTGTCAATTGTAAGAATATAGACACGGTTTTCATTTGACTCAATACAGTTATTACTCTAGTTTTTTGTTCATCCACCAAAGTACTATTCTCATATCTTAGCAGACTCTGCACATAATTTACCCAAAATACATTTGAATAAGGTTCCTAATGATAATCTGTTTTAGATTTTCTTGTGTGGGTTTAAAATGAGGCCAGCTTCAAAGTTCACTGGAAACATAGATAAGCTATCACTACTCCATCCCTCTGTCAGACAGATAATAACTGTTCTGTGAATGCTATTAGTATTTTCATTGATTCTCTTGTGATTGATGTCATCTATTCCTGATATGGAGAGAAAATCAAATTATAGCAGATTTGGGGGAAAATATAAAATTAAGTATATGAACAGGTTACAAAACCCTGAAGATACAGATCAAATGAGGACAAAAGTTATCCAAACGGACCTACTCATCTCTACACATAACTTTACCCCTGCTCTCTTTTGATTGAAATTCTTATCTTCACCTAATTACATAGCTTTTCCTAAAATGTCTATGCTTAACTATTCTGGTCTATAATTTCTTCTCTCATCACATATTCATGCAAAACTTCTAGACAGTAGAAATAAAATTTAAATTGTCCCACAACTGAATATTATCTCTGCCCTTTACTGGCTGCGTGGTCTCAGGCAAGTTACTTACATAATCCAAGATGCATTTTTCCCCAGGTTTGCTGTAAGGATTAAATGCAATGGGCACTGCCTAGCCCAAATTCATAATACTATAGGAATAACTCGCTCAATACTGGCATAGCTCAGGGATACTGAGGGTTTGGTTCCAGACCACTGCAAATAAAGTGAGGATCGTGATAAAGTGAAGTATGCCTGTAAATGGGCTCTCCTAACAATAAGTCTGAGATTATTGATCAAGATACCCCTACCTTCTCATAAAGATACTGTGGTCAAATATTCTTTTGTTCTTAAAGACTTTTTATTCATTTATAACTTTTGAAATAAACTTGTTCAGAGCACAGTTTATTATATTAGAAAAACAAGTGACACCTTTTACTTTTTCTTATTAGTCCAATGTATAGCCTGCGTAATCAATCACCTCTCACACAAACAAGTATATAAAACTCATGCATTTATAGTTCCAAAGTTAAGACCATTTTACAGTACATTTTACAGTACACTATAATCATGAGCCTGCAGATGGCAATGACCATTTCTCCTTTTGTCTCTCATTAAGAATTCTAAGGAAATAAATCACTCATTTTCTTCTATTTAAAAAAAGTTCTTGTATTTGCACAGTATTTTGAAAGAACATGTCAGAATGTTAAGGGGTGAGTATTCATTTCTCCTAATTAATCTGAATGATAGTGCACAGAGTCTCATTACAAACTATTCTGTACTGTAATGTAGTTTGAAAATCATATCCCATGCAAGTTAATATTTGCTTGTTCCATTTTCTAGTAGTTACAATTATTTTACAAAAAATGACTTGAGTAGAAACCAACTCAAGGCCACAAATGTGAGACCAATGGGGACATACAATCTGAACTGCAGAATGTGATGATACTGTCAGCTGCTTTCACAATGAGAATTTAAATGGCTGTCTCTGACTCAGACAGTGTAAAGTTTATAAAAATGCTGCAAAGTCCACAAATTCAGTACCCAGAAGAAAAGCTGATAGGCAGCTCAGAAATATAACACCATCTTTTACATCAGTGACTTGTTTTTCTTGGGGAAATGCTTACTTCTTTTATGACAAATGTTCACTTTTTTTTTAGTTGTCAGTAGATGACCAAGCTCCACAAGCAATATACTACCAAGATAGAAACTAAGGGAGGAGAGTTTAGTATTATAATTCAAACAGCTTGCAAAAGAGATGATCTAATGTGTATTTAATTATCCACATAATTGTTACTGTAATGCTTGGTAATTAAGTGTGAATGATAAGTGGTTCATGTAAATGAGCATATTGCAACTATTATCAATATAAAAAATATCTGTAAGACCTTAGAATTTTACATTGTGTTCACATACATTATCTCATTTAATTAATTTCACCTTGCTTTCTTTTTTTTTTTCTGACATCTTTTCAAGGGTTAGCTAGAGGGAAAGCAGAGAGAATATGTTCATAGAAAAAAGGGACTCCCTGAGGGAACTGGCGTGGCTTAATAAACATTGAGGGAAGTTTGAGAACTACACCAACCTGAGTTAAAGCCCAGGCTGTTCCATGGCTTTGCGCTGTGACCTTACACAACATTCTGAAACTCTCTGAGTCAGTTTTCTCATCTGTAAAAGGAGGGTGAAGGACAGCTTACAATAGAGCAAGAAAGGCTAGACCTCACTACATTATTTACTGCGTCCCTTAACATTTGATACAATAATTGAATATACGCAATAGACCTGAACACTATGTAAGTCAGGATCAAAGACATTTGTTTCCTGTTCATCTCAATCTTTAACATAAGGAAAATAAAACAAAACAAAATACTTCTTTCTCCTACTGGATGGTTTAATGATGTTGTTCTGATTATTCAGGGTTCATGTCCCTGAGAAACCAGTACACAAATGAGTATAATGAGGTCTAGTCTGTCTTGACCTAGGCAGGCTGGTCCTTGCTCTCTGTAGTGAGATTCATCCACTAAAATGTAAGTGAAAAATGAGATGGAATAGATTCTGGATAGTAAGGAAAAGAGGGAAGAGAGAGATGGAACCGTGTCAAAATATTTACTCATCCAGGAAGTAGACCAGATGTATAAAAGCCAGAATCCAGGAAATTCTCCTGTCTTTTACAGGACCAATCTGACACAGAGTCTGAGGTCATGGCCACCTTCTCCAAAACATTATTTAAGTTTAGACTTTGCCCAAGATGCCATAAATTAGCGTTTAATCTAGAGCATCAGTTATATGGAAGAATATTCTATATCAGTCAAAAACAATGCCAACACAATCACTAAACACATACACACACGACAATTTATTGGGAACTATACTTGCCTCTAAATATCGTTCTATATCAATGTGGCATAAGGATATCAGTTCATGACTCATAGGATTATGACAAAACTAAACTGAAATAATAAAACATTGCAATTACCAATTGTCAAAGGAATGCTGCTAGATAATATCACCTATAAATTAAACTTCAACATATGGCCCTCAGATGAGTCGCATACTGAAAAATTTGGCAACTCATCCCATCAAAGAATATGTTCCTAAAGTGGGAACAAAATTGTGTATACCATTATTGATGAAGGTTAATTAATCAGATATGAGTCTATAAATAAATTAATGTAAAAATTTATGCACACTCATGCACATATATCCATCCCAACTTTGCCTATGTTGTTTATATATCTCTCTACATAGTTACAATTCCAATATGATCCTTCAGACAAGTTTCTTTATTCTTCTTCCTCTACCCCCTGCCTCATTTGGTTTGAAATTTTACACCTCATTTCAGAGTGAACATTAATCAGATTGACAAGCTCTATTAAATGATTGTTTTTACCCACTAGGAATTCTGGGTCATCCTGGCAGGAGCTGATTGCCTCCCAACTCTGGAGCCACTTGTTATAGTTTGGTCTTCCATATTAGGCATTGTCCTGCCATAACTGTTAACTACAACACTTTTGTAAAATAATGTTGAGTGAGAGTTTCGCAGTTTTCATTTCACAGCAATCTTCCAATTCCTCCATCATGCATGCTGAGGAGTGACCATATTCCAAAAGAATTAAGGGAATGTTTAAAGCTAGGCTCTCAATGCTGAAAGTAGAAGCTGCTCTTGTTGTTGCAGAGACCTAGAGGATATTACAAAGAAGGCCATGATGCTCCACCTAGGCCCTTCTCTCTATAGGATGCTTAATTTTCAAGGGAACCTCTGTTTCTGGTAGGATCCAAGTATATGTGCTATGGGCAGGTGCTCATCCTCTTCTTTTCTAATGATATGAAAGACAAGAGCAAGGCATTACAGATGACAAAATAAACAGATAAATCAAATTTGGTTGGTTGAACATAAACCTTGCAATGCTAGTGATTTCTGAAAACTTTTAATGAAGCATCCATTTACTGTGATTTATGGAGATCTGGAGTACAGGCCTTTTAATCTCAAACTCCTATGCCTTTTCCAAAATGGAGCAGTGAATACATCCTCCCCTGTTAAACACAAATGTCAAGTCCTCTTAAATACATTCAATAAGTAATCCAAGATACTGAATGAAATAAAGGAATAAATAAATGAATAAATGAAAAAAGTACGTTGTATAAGTATTAACAGATATATTAGGATGTGACTTTATGTAGTAACTATTTTTTGAGAACACATTACACATCTATTACACAAATCCTAGTCCCTCGAAGCTTACAGTTGAGCATGGGATATAAGATTTACACGTAAACAATTATAAGCCAAGGGAATATATAATAAACACTCTCTTGAAAGGTACAAAGAACAGTTAAAAGTTGAAAAAAGGGAGTGGCCACCTTCAGTTGAATATTTAAGGAAGGCTTCATGGAGGAGATGTCTTTTGAGCTAGACCTTGAGATATGGTTAACATGTAAAAAGGTACTTCATATGTTCCTTATTCTGCTTTCTGCACCCCTATTGACCTTCTTTCAGAATCAGACTCTGTTTCTACCTGTTTGAAGTCTTCTGCACAGGCTCCATCAGCTTTCCTTTCTCTTCACTAATACCTACTCACTATTCCTCAAGGAAGCCTTCTGTGACTCCAAATCTAAACTTGGTCCACCTTTATATTATAGCAACTTTAATGTGCCTTCACAACATCAACCATGGGTTGTAATTTTGCATTCATTTGGGTGACTTTTAAAATTAAGATTGAGTCTCCTAGACTATCAGTTCTATGAGATGGAACCTTGTCTCGTTTGCTCTGTATTATACCCTTAGTGCTAGTCCAATGAATACATGAGAAGCACTCTGTCTTGGTTGGCCCAGGGACTAAGTGGTTCGCATGAACAAAAGTACACAGATAAAAGAACTGAAGCTTGAATAGGGATGAGTTACACTTTATAGTTAAAAAATAAAGATGGAGGGGGAACAGTGAGAAATCAGCCAAGTAGTGTAGTTTCGGGGCACACTGTTGAGTGTGGAATCTTACTCATCCTTCCATGAAATCTTTCTGAATTCCACTAATCAGAACTTATCACTCTTTCCAAGTACTTTCTACCTCTATGTGGAATGACTTATGTTTACTTTGTTCCACATTTAATTGTGTGGGAACAGAAAAATGTATTCATGTTCATATCCCCAAAGACCCAAGAACAATATTCACAGTAAGTTCTTTTTTAAAAATGTTTATTGAATTGACTGTTCACTAGAAACGTGAAGATATCTGAGCAGGTAAGAGCTGTGTTTCAAGTGGCACTGTGGGAAAATTAAACCAATAAGAGATTATAGAAGAGATTAGGAGTGAGAGATTAGGAGTTAACCAGTTGTACTGGTTAACAACTCTAAATCCATCTTCCATCCTCTTTTTTCTGCTGCTGACTCCATGGTTCAGCAAACAACAGTTCTCCTTTGCCAGGCAGCAGCCTATTAGGATCTGTCAGGGAGACCCCAGAGGAAAGCAAGGTGGCAAGAAGAGGGAGCTGGAGCTTGATCCTTCCTGCTCCCTTGCCCTTCCTGACTGCATTGTCCCAGTAATGTCATTTCATCCTGGTTAGCAGAAGTTGGTTCCACTTTCCTGCTTTTTCCTACCCTCCCAAAACAGCCTCAGCATACCCTCAGCACCAGCACCAGCTAGCGGTGTCCCCATCTCAGAAGTCTCAGATATTCGGAGAAGACCAGTGGTACCCTCTCCTCAAAAGTCTGGGACCCTGCTCTGTGAGACCTCTCTCCAAAGCTTCAGAGTTCTAAATGTCTTTTGCTTTCATTTACTCAGCCCTAAATGTGTAACTGCTGCTTGCAGTTATTAGCTGTGTTATTGTTCCCTTTCCAGCCCTCCCCTCACAAACCTGTGTGAACAATTCCTGTATTTTAAATCATCTCTCTTAAAATAACTCGTATGGTCTGGTTTTCTGACCAGACACTGATACAGTACTGACGGTTAAGACACTAGTTAGAAGGCTAACACAATAATTCAATAACAAGGTAGTAAGTCCTTGAACTCAGCAGATGAGAATAAGAATGAAAATACATTCACAGTAATATCAGTTAATGCTTATTGAGCCCTAGGCCCATGTCCTTTGTATCAAATATGTAATTTAATCATTGTATCATTTCTATGATGTAGGTAACAACAATAGGCCCGTTTACATATAAGGATGCTGAAGTTAAGAGAAGTTAAGCAACTTGCACAAGATCACAAAGTAATGGTAAAATAGAGAAGAAGACCTTCTGTACAAAGTCAGTGCTTTAAGCACTTCGGCACATTATCTTACTCAATCTCCTTGCTACCACAATAATTCACCAAAACAACAGGCAATCTATTAAAAAAGTAATGTAACAAAGCTAAAAAACAGTAACAGTGTACAGGAAAAGAAATTCATTTTGACAAAGGGGATGTAGAAAGGCTCCATGGATAAGTTAGCACATAAATATTTAACATGCCCTAAGTACTTGAATTCCCAGTTGTTAACTGTTTTCATTTTCCTATTTGTATTTTGAATTACTTTCTTTTGATTTAAAAGGGAAACAAACTAAAAAGTGTAAATAACAAATATCTACATTTGTATTTACTGAATGCCTAGATTTTGACAACTAAAAATCTAGTGGAACAAAATAAGACAAAAGAGAATTTCTCACTGAATCTTCTTTCCTTGGGGCTGTATTAATATGTTATTAATATAAAGGAAATCGAAGTTTTTAAAAATTATGTAGAATACCTCAAGTTATATCATAACTTTATAAAAGATAAGTAAATATAAATAATATTTCAGTCTCTGTTGTTTTATGTCCCCAGGTCTTTACACATTTAAATAAAAGTTAAGGAAACCTAGAAACCAGAAGCTCAAAATTAAATATGAACCTGAGAAAAATGTCAGATGCATATATGTAAGCATGAGTCTATTAAAAAGAATGTCGCACGTTGCATAGCACCTTCCCAGCTTTTAACCACCATTACCAGAAATACGGGAGAGAGTCAGTAAAACAGTGGTTAGTAGCATATGCCCTGAAGCAGATCATCTTGAGTTAAAATCCTGGTGCCACCAACTGTGCATTACCTTGGGCAAGTTACTTAACTGCCACAGGCTCAGTTTCTTTTTCTACCAAATGAAGATAATAATACATCTTCTATTGAAAAGCTGAGCACATTGTCTAGAACATGGTCTAAGCACTCAGTAAATGTTAACTCTCATTTAACATGAAAAATGCAGTATAAAGGGTTATGGTTATGCATGTGCATATACACACATATGCATATTAGTTATGCATAATATTAATAAGATATAATTTCATTAAGAACAATGAGTATTAATGCATTATCATTATTAGCAACCATCATATCCCTATAGAAACTGCAAGTTTGTTGCTATTTGCCTGTTTTAAGAGGAAGAGGTTGATGCTCAGAATCAAAAAGAAACACTCCGCTTCCCACTTTCACACTTCTGAAATGTGAAAGGCAGCTGAGGGAAGATAAGGCAGAAGAGCCCAGGACTGGGAGCCAGAGAGCACCATGACCTCAGCAAGTCCCACTGACCTTTCTAAATTGGAGTTCCTTCATCTGGAAAGTGGAAATACTGTCAGCTTCCTTAGAGGACTTTGGAAGGATTCAATAAAATAACATCACATTTGGCAATGTTTATGAATGAACTCTGTTTGCAAAATGCTCTGTAAGCTCCTTTCATAGTTTCTGCTAATATTGTCTTCAATGTCATTGCTTGGTCAGGAATGCTGTCTCTCCAGAGAAGAAAGATGAGGCAGATCCTTCTTTACTATGAATCGCTTAGATGAGCCTCTGGCAAATGGGAGATGGCCAATTGCCAATTCACTAATTGATCAAAAGCTGCTGAAGACTAAGTCTTTTCATTTTCTACTAGCACATAAAGAACTGCCATTTCTTCCCTCTAGCCTGGGGTTG
This sequence comes from Pteropus medius, assembly GCF_902729225.1. Taxonomy (NCBI): domain Eukaryota; kingdom Metazoa; phylum Chordata; class Mammalia; order Chiroptera; family Pteropodidae; genus Pteropus; species Pteropus medius. The sequence goes on along the minus strand of NW_024344378.1, from coordinate 30,601,692 downwards.
AAGCATTGGCTCCACCCCCACTATTACTTATAAGCAATGTGACTTTAAAAGTGACTTCAAATTTTTGGTCCTCCATTTCTTCATCTGTAAGATGCTTCGAGTGTCTCTGCGTCCTATCATAAAGTCTAATCCCTGGTATATGAGTGAAATAGATTTTACATCATCCTTTACTATTCAACTTAATTATTCTATCAGTCATTAGCATATATTTCCTGTATAGATATTTATATTCCAAGTAATGTTTTCAACGACTTGATTGTTGACTATTATGTCACTTTATGATATTTATTATGTAAAGTTTTCCTATTGCTCTGAATTAATCTTTTCTAACTTATTTTTATATATACTTGCATTGATTTATTATTAGTAGTATATTTCATTTCACATTTTTCTTCCAAAGAAAATTCTGATTTGGACCACTGAAATCCAATCACCATTTAAGATGTTTTAAGATATTTTGGATTTAGTTTTCATTTTAAAATTGATAAATAATTTGAGATATTTTGAATAGAAATTAAATTACTAATAATGTTTCATTTGATGTTTTCATTAGAAAAATGCAATAACAATAAAAATAAAATTTTAAATTACAATCTTATCCAGAAAGTAAAAATGTATTTATATATTCAATATTTCTATTTAAAAGCAAATGGGATCTGTCATGCCCAGTAAGCTGAGAATTTTTAAACAAATTTGCAGCAAAGTCTTTGGGACTAGCTGTGATCTCTCATCATTGAGTTGACTGAATGAAAGAGGTTGATCATTTTTCCAAAAAGCAGAGAACTGAGGCATTTCTCACAAATAGAGCATGATTTTTGGCAGATGTCACTGACAGTCTACACAGGAGGAGCAATTTACAGTGAAGAGGCCTGTTTGACCCCCTCCCTCACATGGTGGCTCGTCTGTTGGCCACTGATGGCTGTGAGATTATTGTGGACATTTAACTTTCATGAACTCTTAAGATTTAAATAAAATAGTCATTCATGCAAAATATATTATTTATATTTGAAGGAATTTAAAGAGAATATTGCAGAGAATCTAAAACTTAGGAAGTACTTGAGAGAGGAAGATGGGAGACAAAATATAGTTCCAAAATTCTAATATTAAACAGAAAGTTATATTTTGTTAATATCTTAACTTTCTGTCTCTTGTAGAACAGCTCTCTTTTGGTATATTCTTGACTTTAACTTTTCTGCAAACATACCAGTCCTAACCAGGTTTTAAGACCCAGTTTAAATGGCATCCATTCTCTGAGGCCAATTTGATTCCCTTATTCTCTTGTGGAATTAATTTCTCTATCCAAAGGTCTAAAACACTTCTTTTGCAAGCTTAACCAAGAGCAGGCTGTGTGATATTAGGTGAAATACTTAACCTCTCCAGTTTTCAGTTCCCTATTTTAAAAATGTGGCTAATAATAGTACCTACTTTACAGATTCTTTTTGGAAATTAAATGAGGTCATATTATGGAAGATGCTAAACAATCAGCAGCTGCTTGGAAGAGAGCCTGTCCACTGTGCATGCTATATTAAGAGTTTGTTAAATAAATAGAATATATATCTAATATTATTTGTCATTGTCATTATACTCTCTTCTGTCCTGAAAGCTTTCCCTAGATAAAAATAATGTCTTCAAATCTCCATATTTATCCAATTCTACCTCTTCCTATTAGCTGCCATAAATGTCTATTGGGTAAAGAAAGGGTTTCTTGGTGTCACTAGTAATTAATCATTAACAAACAAAGACTAGCTTGAAATAACCAATAGGAAGATTTTCTCTCTAAATATTATTTCGTATTTTTCTAGACTACTAATTTTTGGTCTCAAATACACCATCAGTGCTCAATACACACAGTGGGAGTTCAACATGTGTCAAGTCAATAAAATATAGTAAGTCAGTTGTCCTTTATTTCAAATATTAAAATGTCTTTAATATTTTACCTGAAATAATGCCCAGCTTCTACATTATCAAGCAGATGTTGTTTAAAATTTAAATAAAAGTTTTTAAAAAATCTTTGGAAGACTGGCACATGTTTACCATAGGCTCTATTTTATTTAATTTATCACTTAATCAACAGTTGCCAATTATAATCCCACTAAAGCTCAGCATTATGCTAGTGGCAGAATGTATTTCAAAAGAGGCATAAGACGTATCCTCAAGAAACTTACAGACTAGATGGAGTAATGATACAACTAATATTGTGATTTCAAACTATATGATCAATGCTGTGAGTGAAATAGCTTGTGAGAGGTCACAGCAATGAGAACTGGAATAACTGAGAGACAGGTATCAGAAGAGGCTGATGGATAGGAAGGATCAGTACAGATGAAACATGGCAACAGAAAGCAAGAGACTCATCTGTCTTCCTCCATCAAGTCTCATGGTGTCTTGGACATATTCATCACACTAAACAGAATTTAACTCCAATGACTGGCAAAGTCAGTGTTCAGGAAGTCAAACCTGCAATGCCCAGTGGGCTGGGAAAGGGAGTAGATGGTGTCTGAGGAGAACAGGGCTTCAGAGGGGAAAGTGGCCCCCACATTAGTTCTCATGTCTGTGGACTGTCCAGCCAACTTGTTTTGTGTTGGCTGTCACCCTTTACCTGACTTCCTTGACTACCCTGCAACCTATTCCTAATCTTCCGGTTTCCTTCAGTTAGCTTAGTATAAATTTCTTCTGCTCCATTTGACTTAAATATTAGTTTCCAAGTAAAATATAAACTAATTTTCTGCATATTTTGAAGTGGCTCACTCAAGGCTTTAAGTTTTAAAATTGATTTTCCTTAGAGGTTTTGTGTATTTCTTCCTCCCATCCCTCATTCAAAAATGACTGTTATATTAAACAGTTTTAAAAGAAGGCACATTTCTTTTTAGACGTTTCCTTCTAATTTCTTAAAAATTTTACTACTATTTCATCTCTCCTGAGCCTAGCCAGAAACTTGGCCTCCTTTGACTCCCAAACATACCAAGTTATTAAAAATACCCTTCAGCCAAAATTAAAGAAAGGTCAGTGAAATGAGCTTAACGTGGGCTTAAGCAGAGCACAGTAATTTCTTTGACTTAGAGTAGACATGAATGGTGATGCTTTTGGACTGCCAGTTTCTTTCACTAATCTGCTGCTGGACTATCAGACATGAATGTCTCTCCTTGTCAGATTTTTTAAATATCTCTCCATTTTGCTGGTACCAACAGCTGAGAGTTAGCTGAAATAACAAGAGCTTATCACATTTGAAAAAAAGTCAACATTCCACAGAAAGATATGGCACCTTCGGTTGGTATTAAGAAGAAAGTAAAATTAGAACCTCAGCACTCCCAAGGTTTATACAGTAAAAGACAGGCTGACATACTATTTTCAGGCTGCTGCTAATTGAGTTTTATTTGGATTGGAACCCTCTGAAAGGAACCAACACATCAGGAATGGGTTTGCTAACAGGGAGGAGACAGCTGCTGGATATAAATGTAAGGAGGGTAGCTCCTCTGCTTGCCTTCCGGAATACGTAGAGGTTCAGTGTCTAATTGACCATGGAACAAAAAGAACATTGTTTTGAGGGGGAAAAAAAGACACCTTTGCTGGGGTCCACAGTAACTGTTATGACATCTTACCTCTGGGGAGACCTGTGTTTAACTGTGATTTTTAAATCCACCTTTCTAAATTTATATCTGTTGCAAAAGTGAACTGTACTCAAGAGTAAAGCAAAATTCATCTGTAAGGTTATACTTTTGCTAAAGAAAACAAGAAGGGTGTATAACACTAAAATAGAAACTCAGAAGCTTGGCAAGAATTTCTTTATCAAGAAAGAACAAAACATTAAACAATGATCCATTGACATTCATGAGGAGATATGCCCCAAGACTTTCATAAATCCCAAATCTATGATATCATCATAATATACTATTACTCGTCCAAGAAGCAGCCATGAATAACTCACAAGGATTACTGTGTATGACACAGAAATCAAAAGAAAATCTGAACTGATAAGCAGCTGCTCTGATTGGGTGTTGCAGCTAGGTTCACTCACCAAGACACAATTCAAATTTAAGTTGCAGCAAAATAATAACTTGCCACAGACAATGATCCTTTTTTGGTCATATTCAAATAAAAAATTGTGACCTTTAATTCATGAAGACAAGACTGTACACTATTTCTAAGAAGATAATCTAGTCAACTATGGTGTAGTGTCATCAGCTTTTGAGGAAAAGCAATTTCTTCTCAAGATTTGACATCCTTTATACCCTCTTACCTATAATTCCAGATGGTAGGTGTAGGTGGTGGAAATGCTAGGATGAGCAGAAAGATAGTACCTTAAGAGGAATGAATAGTACCAGGAAACGTATGATTCATGGTATTCTCATTTTCTTGAAGTTCTTCTGTAGATTTGCATTGAGGTTTTCCACAAAATGCATTCTTGACTTTAATTGTAACTTCAGTGTAAGAGTCCTTTACTGAGTTCCTGTTATTGCAGAATACTTCTATTACATGATTCAAGAGGTACCAAAGAAGCATACAAGAGGCCAGAAACACCCACACGTACAAAGAACATTGCACATCAAAAAAATATGGGATTTAAAATCAAACACTATATGTTATAGTGTGACTATAAGATGTTTACAAAGTTTCTACTTTGAAAGATGGGCAAGAAAATATACTGGTCCAATTCTCAAGCAATATATCCAGCAAAGGCAGAAAGACAGGTATGTGCAAGGGGTTTTATGGAGTCATTGAGGAGACCATCTTATTGGAGCAAAGTGTTCATTTAAAGGCAGGAGTGAAAGTCATAGATGGAGTAATCCTCATATTGCATTAATTGTTACACTTCAAGCAAAAACCTTACATTCTATCCCAATGAAATATCAGGAAAACATTTACCAAAGAACAACATTAACAAATTTATGCAACCATAAACATGTTTGCTTACAGATCACAGTAATCATATATCTGACCATTTATTGTGTGCCTGCTATATGCCAGACATTGTCCTAGCACAGACACTCCCCTCTGTTATTCTCTATCTTGTTTAATGGCTCCCTTTCCCCTACTAACACAAACTGTAGATTCTAAAGTTTTCCAATAATTATTTTACCCTATGCCATGTGAAATACTTCAACAATCTTTAATTCTACTTATATTGTCTCATCTATCCAATATTTCTGTCTTAGATAAGAATTATAATATTTCACATTTGGATTCCTGCATTTTCCCCAGGCTCCAGGCTCACTGTCTTCAAATGAAACCCATCTTCCCCCTCCCTTCAGAGAAGGAAAGGAGTATGTATGATTGCACTGATAGCAATGGCTAACATTGCTATATGTAATGGATGTATTATATTCAGTGCTTAGATAAAGCTGTTTCATTTTATGCTGTCAATGACATTGTTGAAAATAGGAAGCGACTGTGACATGGGGAGACTGAATATTTCTCATCGAGTTCATATAATTAATAATTTGTAGAGTTAGAATTTTAAATTAGGTCTAACTCAAAACCTAAATCTTTTAAGATCATGAATCTAGTGATAATATTCAATTCAGTATCTCTTCTTTGCTTATAAAATAAGGCACGTATTTTGAAGTACTGGCATTAGGACTCTGGGATCAGATTGTGTAGGTTCAGATTTTAACTCTATTTATCAGTCATGTGACCTTGAGCATAATTATTATCTCTAAGCCTCAGTTTATCATTTATAAAATTGGATAATATTTATTTTCCGTATACAGCATTGTTGTAAGGATTAAAGAAGATAATGCTTGTAAAATGTTTACACAGAGCCTGACACATAGTAAGTGTTAAATAAGAATTGATGAAGAAATGAACGGATAGACGGACTGATAAATGGATGAATGGTTATGCTGAGTGAAATAAGTCAGACAAAAAAAGATAAATACCATATGATTTCACTTATATGTGGAATCTAAGGAACAAAAGGAACAAACTAAAAGAAAACAGACTCAAAGATACAAAAGACAATCTGGTGACTGCCAAAGGAAAGGGGGATTAGGGGACTGAGGGAAAATGGTGAAGAGTTGAAGATGAATGAATTACTTTAAGTACACTGCTTCAAATAAAACATATCACTCACAGGTGAGGATACCTACTTTATCCCTAATTGATAGTGTTAAAATTGCTTGCATTTTTTTTTTCAGGGAAAGCCATAAAAAAAAGTGCCTTTTAATAAAGAGAAAATAATGAGATGCATATGCATTTTCATAATTATTATCATTAATATCAACAATATCAGCAATCACTGACATTGATGAAAAGTAATAAACCTACAAGGGCATTTACTTTCCCAATGCCTACCCCTCTCTCCTACAACATGAATATGTAAGATACAGAGGCTAAAAATAAAGACACATGACAAAGGTGTTCTTTTTAAACCAACATAACAATGTAGGTATGTCTGTAGATTGATTGGTATATAACAAGTTTGTGCAACTTTTGTGGAACAAATGACTGCCTTTCCTGTTGCTTACGACAGAGCAATACACACTGATCACCTATATGCTACCCGCCTTACTTTGCTTTTTCCTCACCCCTTGCCAAACTCTCAATACGAATTTTTACAAGTTCATAATTTTCTTTTATAAGACATTGTCAAAGTTTTCTCTCAATACTAGTGTAAGGTGAGCAGGAAGTTCAAAATAAAAAAATCCAATATTTCATGTTTTAATGGAGTGGGGATGAGCAAGGAGATGAAAAGGGATAAATCAGTAGCAAAGAGTTGATAACAGATGGTGTTTCAGCAGTTAGAGAAAGCAGTATTTTTATTACATACCAAATAGTGAAGCATTGTTCAAATGCGCACCTATAAGTTTACCTTCCAGAAGAAGTATATTCTCTAAATTCAGAGGAAAATTGATTTGCAGAATTTGGTAACCCCAAGGACATTTAATTTGCCCAAATGCCTATCCTCCCAACACGCACTTGTTCTCTCTATTAAAAACCTGCTAACTTCACAGCTTGCAGGGCAGAAGAAAAGGATTCACTGAATCCTAAAATAATGCTGTTGCCAGGAGAGGCGAACTGTTGCTTTTCTCTGCTTTTGGCTTCAATGATTTGTATTTAGGCCTCCCTTTTTTATAATGTCCAGTAGAATCCAATGTTGTAAACACTTGGTAGCTTAGAGCAATACCTTCCTTAAAAAGACTGAACTAACCCTTTCACTATTCACTCTTTATATTTATCCAAGTGAAGAAATCCAAAATAAAAAAGGGAAGAAGACACAAGGGTCAGGTTAAAAGGGAAACAGACTAAAAAAAAAAATATGAAAAAGCAAAGGTGGCAATATGACTAGATGTCTAATATCAAATATATAACCAACCAAGATATCTAAAGCTGGGGACCGTGCTGGTCTTAATCACAGTTGTTCCTTGATATTTAGCACAGTGCTTAGCACATTGCAGTGCTCAAATGCTCATTAGAGAAATAAATGAGAATGAATAGGAAAGGTGACATTAATAATTAAGTACATAAAATGCAGTTAAGTGATAACTTTAATAAAGTCTCAGAGGACTTCTAACTCATAATAGAACATCAAAGAATACAGAACAGGGTTGGTGAGAAAAGTTGCATGTGTGTGTGTAAAATGTTGATATATATACAAAGTGCATAAACATACACACATGTACCTAGAAAAGTTATATGCATATCTACAGACAAACTCAGCTGAATGGAACCAATATGTTTTTAAAATAGCATTTTGAATTAGTAGCTAATGCAGAGAAACAAAAGCCTATCCCACTTAGAACACCGAGTCTTACTTTAAAAATAAACATGACTTAATTTTGAAGAGGATTCAAAGATATATAGCACTCTTAATCCCTCAAAATGACAGTGAGGTGAATAGTTCCGCTAAACAAATTGCCATATAAAAAAATATGTCCTTTATTTATTTAAATAGTAAGTATATCTCATTTGTCCTAAAAAAAAAAAAAAAAAAAAAAAAAAAAAAAGAAAAGAAACAAAACCAAACAAAAAGAAACAAAAATGAGTGAGCCTCACCTCTTCTGTTAGTTGCAAGGAAGTTTCAGAGAGGAAGAAGGATGAGGTATGAGCAAGTGAGTAAGTGGTGTTTTGCAGAGTGGACAATGCTTCTTCTAACCCATGGCAGATGTTCACGGCCAAACTCACACTAAAGCCAGCTAGAATTTAGGACTGTTACTCCAAGCGTAATATATAAACAGCTTAAAGGGCAGAGTAATTAAGAAGGCCTGGGAGCAATGCCGGCTGGGGTTTTAGATTGTGTTCATTTCATGCCTCACTCTTTCACAATAGAGAAGATAATTTGAAACAGAATTTAATAACTGCCAAGTTGCAGCTTTGTCTTTTTCAGGCTTCCCCCCAAATAGATTAACAATATCAACCAAAGACTTCACACAAAATAAGAGCTTTAGACTATAAAACTCAGAGAAATGCTCACAGAATGTTAAATAATTGAAAAACATTAAAAGGCAATCAAAAATGACCCAAAGTCCTCAACTGAATAATGATCAGAGTAGCATAGGGCAGGGCAAGGGGCCAGGTTTAATTAGGTTCTATACTGGAATCCAAATATATCCAAACATTTTTAAAGTACTGATGCTATGAGCCACCAAGAATCTATTTGTATAAATACTCTAATGGCCACCTGTTTTAGCTATTAACATCCATTCACCCTTTTTAAAAGAATGCTCTTTTTGTTAAGCGAGGCATCCATTGCTGCTTCTCAGGTTTTGTGGTTTTGGTTCAGGGGCTGCAGCCAATCAGTTAAGCCCTTCTCACTGGTTATATTGAGTGGTTCAGATATGTGCACATAACCAAATTTGGGCAACAAGAGTCAGATCAGAACTTTGAGTGGGCTTTGGAGAGAAATGTTCTCTCTTTTCTGCGGGACTTAAAAGGTGGACTACAGTAATATCTACAATTATTGTTATCTTGCTACCATGAGAAGACAAATGAGGAAAGGAAAACTAAGTAGTGCCCAGAGACAAAGAAAAACCATACCCTCTTCATCATATTTTGATCCTCTAGATAGACTAAGTCATGTCTGCAGCTTGCTTATCCTCAAACTTTACAGATAGGAAAATCAATAAATAATTGTTGGCTTAAGTGAATGTGGTTAGATTTCCTTTCACCTATCTCCAACAGAGTCCTGACTGATGAAGAAACCCTCTTGAAGAAGAGTCACTAACTTTCAATAAAAGTATTTCTGTTTTTGGAAGAAAGGTCATTTTGATGACTATTACTCATATTTATCCTCTGAGAACTGTGAAGAAATGAGTCTACAAGAGAAAGGGCTCACTTCCCTAAAGACTGTATGTTTCTTTCAAAGACTATTAACTATTTAAAGCAAAAATAATAACCATGTGTAGCATAACTTGTTGCACATATTGAAGAAAAATATACATGAGTATAGATAGGTGGAATATGGAATTATATACTCTTGAGGTTTACATTGTTCGTATATTAACATAACACCTTTAAAGGTAGACTATGAGAAGTTAGAGATACATATAATTTCTAGAAGAATCACTAAAAATAATACAAAGTGGTAAAGCTGAAAACTGGATACAACCTAAATGCACATCAAAAGAATAATGGATACACAGGTGGTATATTCATAAAATGGAATGCTATTCAGCAACAGAAAGAACTACTCATATACTCAACTACATAGATGAATCTCAAAAACGTTTTGTTGCATGTAAGAAGCCAGATACAAAAGAATTCATTCTATATGTATGCTATGTGATTCCCTCTACTCAAAATTATAGAGTAGGCAAAATTAATATATGGCTATAGAAATTGGAAAATAGTTGCCTGGGACAAGTAATAACAAATGTTGGAGAGGACGCGGAGAAAAAGGAACTCTCATACGCTGCTGGCAAGACTGCAAATTGGTACAGCCACTATGGAAAACAGTATGGAGGTTTTTCAAAACACTAAGAATTGATCTACCATATGATCCAGCAATCCTACTGGGTATTTACCCCAAAGACTTGAAAACCCATATCCAAAAAGATATTTGCACACTGATGTTCATAGTAGCATTATTCACAGTGGCCAGGACATAGAAGCAACCGAAGTGTCCTACGATAGAGAATTGGCTAAAGAAGCTGTGGTACATATATACAATGGAATATTACTCAGCCATAAGAAGAGATGAAATACTGCCATTTGCGACAACATGGATGGACCTCGAGATAATCATGTTAAGCGAAATAAGCCAGACAGAAAAAGTTGAAAATTACATGATATCACTTATATGTGGGATACAAACCTAAAAGCAACAAATGAGCAGGACAAACAAACAGAGACTCATGGACATGGACTATAGACTAGTGGTTACCAGAGGACTACAGAGTAGTGGTTACTAGTGGGGTGGAGGAGGAGGGCAGACGTTGACAGAGTAAAGGGGGTCAAATATAGGGGAGTAAGGTGAGGGTGAAGTGGGTAAAGGGGATCAAATATATGGTAGCCGAAGGAAACTGGACTTTGGGTGGTAAACACACAATAGAATATACAGATGTCAAATAATAATGTACACCTGAAAATTATATAATTGTAGTAACAAATGTTACCCCAATAAACTTAATTTAAACAAACAAACAAACAAATAAATAAAAAGAAAGTAGTTGCCTGGGCAAGGGTGATTGACTCTAAAAGAGTATAAAGAAACTTTCTGGGGCGATCGAAATATTCTATATCTTGTTTTGGGTCATAGTAGCATTGGTATACAAAATTATTAAAACTCATTCATCTGAACACTTTTAAGATCCCAATATTTCATTGTATATAAATTTTACTTTAACGAAATATTTTTTCAGTCTCTATAACACTTTAGGGGCCCAAGGCAGTGTTATTTTGAGAATACTGTAGGAGGATGGAATGAAATGGCTCTGGCACGATTGAAGACTCCAGAAAATGCAGCTGAGCCTTGACCTTTGGAGGACTTCAGCACAGAGTCTTCCCCAGTACTCCACGGCTGAGAGGAAGAACAATAGCCCTTGTTGCCTTACAGCCTGAATAGCATAGGGAGGCAGGGCAGACACTGGGGACAATGGGAGATGTCCTCTTGATAGCATGCACATCAACCCCCCATGAACCAGTACCATCAGCAGTTCCAGAGATATTGATCGTTTGGCACAGAACAGAGGCTTCAACACCAGGAACAGTTTCAGGACAGCTGATGGCTGCGCCAGCAGCAGAGATGGGGGTGGCCCATCATGAGCTTTTATAGTGAGAGTTCAACTCATTATCTGGTAGTGGTTGAGAGAACTTAGGGACTTGTTTGGGAGCACATTTGAGACATACCCCATGACCTTCCAGAAATAAGTCAGGGAGACTCAGAAAGGGACAGAAAATTCTATAGTAGTTGGTGGAAATGAGAGCTAGAGAAGTGTCATTTGTAAACTGTTCATGTAGTCCCACTTTCACTCCCAGGTTGGGATGGCCTGAGGAGGCACAGGTTATTCAATCCTAAATTATTTTTTCTTTTGACTCTAAAAGATAACTTTCTTTCCTTTACTTGAGAAGTAAGGCTCTAATTCTACTGCATCCTGAAGTATACAGATATGTAAAAAAAAATCATATATTTTAGAGCTGAATGGACCTCTTCATACTATGATGTAAGAAATCAGACTGTATAAAAATCTCAAAATGGCTTCCTCCTTCATTACTACAGTGGTTCTCAAATGTTAGTGTTCACGGAATCACCAGGAGGGCTTGTGAAAACGCATATTTTAAGTCTCAATGCCACAGTTTCTGATTTAGTAGGTTTCAAGAAGGACCTGGGAATTTTTATTTCTTTTTAGTTCTGAAGGGGTGGTCATATTGCTCGTTCAGAGATGACATTTTGAGAACACCTCTATATTCTCAGTTTGAGGGTGGGATCAGAAATAGGGAAGCTAACACCTTTTGAGCAATGTAAATGAGGACAAATAATGAATTTGTTGGGTTCTTGCTATGTTCCAAGTACAATATTATATATTTATATCTCTTAGTTCTAAGAATGGCCATGCTTGAATAGTATGTTTTCCTCTAGTATACAGATGAGAAAACTGTGACTCACAAAGTTTAAATAACTTGACAAAGTCATATAATTAGTTAAGTAACCAAGTTTAAAACAAATTTTCTCCTTGTTCCAAAGTCCATGTTCTTTCCACTACTTCACAAAGAAAGGAGAATTGGCCAATAGTGCTTTCATAACAGGCATCGGTAGCCAAGAAAATCTAGAAAAGGTTGTTTTTTCAAAAGTCTTTAAACCCCACAAAAATCACAATAGATCTTGTAGAAGTGAAAGAACAGTATAATAAAGATAGAATAGAATTCAAAAGATGGGGGAAGTTAAAAGATATCTTGTTTACTATAAAAGCTACTCTCTTTGGTACTTACCCCCAGGAGATATTTAGAAACCTGAATTTTTCATGTCTTCCATATAAATCTATATCTCTTTGGCCAGTAAGGATGCCAAAGCTAACAAAATAGCAACAGCTAGATGATGCTGAAATTGATATGGGTATAATTTATCAATCTTCAGTCTGATGGAAAATACTTAGGTCTCTGCCTTGTGTTGCTTTCAGAGACAGTGCTATCACCGATTTTCTTTTTAATCACATGACTTTTGACGCTGAGCCTCAGCAGCAGTAGAATCACACCATCTGAGTGAAACATAAACACACCAATATCTACATTCCCACAAAGCAAAGCAGATAATCAAACTCTGATTATACTTTCAAATCACTTGAAACAACAAATTATCAGAACGATAACCCAAGATTACAGAGGTTTTAATTCCAGGTATCTAATTCAAAGGTGTCTGATTCAAAGATTTAACCTTAAAAGGAATGCCATGCAAAGGAAATCATGAAAATCACAAATCTTAAGGTGAATAAGATGATCACAACTTCACTTCAGGCTGAAGAGTGAATTGCATAGTTTCAGCGTTAAAGGGCCCTAATAATCATCTAGATCTGTGTTTTCCAAATATAGTCTGAGGATAATCTTGAGCTCTCTGCATAAATATTTTCTTGGAGTATGTTGTCAAATATATATATTTATTTATATTTAAAATTGTATCTATCACCAGAGATTACAATTCAGAAAGTTTTAGGTGGAGAGAAGGAACTGTTTGTTTCTCAAGTATCCTAGGTGATCTTGATGTTCACAAGTTTAAAGATGATAGATCTAGCATAATCTCCTAATTTGGACAAGAAGCTGCTCTTTAGAAGTATTAAAGGGGATTAAAGTACATTAAGGGAAAGAGAAGTGGTCTCCTGTGTTCTGCCACAGACCGCTGGAAATTAGAGCATTTGAAGGGTTTAGTTCACCGATGCATCAGCACCAGTTCATTGGGAACATTATCACTCAAGATTCATTGGGAAGCATCAGCAGTGACTGGTTGACATGGTAGCAAGTGACAATACTAACAGGAGTGGTGGTAACAGCAGAAGCAATAGCATTGCCAAGGTTGATGACAGCCAGTATTCACGGTAATAGCCAGTGGTGCCCAGTGAGAGGTGTGATACTTAGTAGAAAATCAGTGATGCCTAGCCATCTTGGTGGACACCAGGAAGAAGAAGACAGGAATAGGGAGGCTTCCTGGACTTGCTCATGAACTTATTAATAGACACTAAATAAGTAGCTCTGAACTGGGTGAGTATACTACATGTTTCTATTTTTTTTAAGTTAGTTGTCCAGTGGAAATTATTTTTCATCTTCACGCTCATGATTTTTTTGATAATCATTTTTCCTATCCTTTCCATCCTAAACAGTCAGAGATTTTAAAAATATTGTTAAACATGTGAATTATTATATGCACAAAATATTTTGTTAATCAATGTATCATTTTACACATCATATATAATCATGCCTGCTTCATAAGAATATAGAAATATCCCACAAATCAATGCTTAATTAAAAAATTTACTTTTAAATAACTAGAAGCTTTTAAACCATATAAATATGAAAAATTGACAGAATGATTATATATACATTCAAGCTTCCCTCTTTCATTCTTTCTGCCAGGAAGAACTACTACTAAGTACTATTATTACTTGCAAACTTCTTTTCAGCATATGAAACTCATAATTATTCTACTGTATCAGAGTATATTGAGATGCATAAGCAGTTAAATATTTTGTGATCAAACACCCTCACAGTCAAAGATAAGACAATAATAGGATTTCAGTTCTTACTCACTTGAAATCTCTTTGAACTATCATAATAATCAACAACTTTGAATGCTGAGAAATTTGATGACTGTGGGCCCATGAAGCTACTGAAGATTCAATCCCTTTAAAATTGCATTAAAAACTAATCTGTTCTTTACATCCACTTTAAAGTAATAGAATTAGGAGCAATATCAATAATTAATCCAAATGCACAAAATGGCTATGGTAGTTTATTGGCCTTTTACAATAGCACCTGGTCTTTGAGAATGCATTGTTTCATAATACATTTATTCCCTCTTTCAATGTGTAGTAATGGAAATTATCCACATAAAGAAGAACATTTTAGCATCTCAGAACTACTTCCAGAAAGCATACCCATCTAAATATGTGCAAGCCTAAGGAAGAAAACAAAATCCTCTAGCAGTGTAATTGGGGTGATATTATGATCGAAATTAAAAAGAACAGATGAAGAATAACAAATCAACACATGCTATTTTAATTATCTCTGGATGCAAAATGCGTGTGATCCAGAACTCTACCTTATGGTACACTGCATTTCTTTTATAAATTAGAATTACAGAAATTTTATGCTTAACATTATAGATTATCATCTAGCCTAACTCCTTCATGCTGTAAGGGTAAAGAACACATCTTTAAAATTGAGATTATAATTTTTTTTAAGTTCTTAACAATAATTCTAAAAAGCCAAATAAATGAGAAAATATATAATAAAACTCCTTAGTTTAATAAGTGAGAAGAAGCATTGTTTAGATATATCTGTATTTCAGCCTGGCCCAGGTTTAAGATGACCCCATTCTCTCCATCTATATCTTGGTTCAAATGAGTTTGCAGAAATGCATTTCCTGACCTTCTTTTCTAAAGTAGTGCCATCTGGGACATCTCTTTTGTAGATTTATCACCATCTAAAATTATTCTGTTTATTGTTTATTTGTTTCTCATCTCTTTTCCACTCTTCATTCAAGAATTTAAGTTCCATGAGAGCAGAACCCTCGTTTGAATTGTTTGTAGCTCTGTCCCCAGCACCTGGTCTCAACATGAGTTCAAGCCACGGACGCTTAACCAACAGGGTGGCAGGAACTTCTGGGGGAAGTCACCAAGAACCATGGATCCTGCCACCAGATGTATGCACACACAAGTATTTTTTCAAATTATTTCAGGGAATTCACCAATTTCTGAAGTCAAACTGAGGACTTCTGCTTAAGGCTATGATAGTGGCTCTTACTGAACACTTGATAAATAAGTAAATGAATAAATGAATGACTGAACAACTGGATCCAGGCCTTATGAAGGCTGTGTAAGGCTATGCAAACATGCATATGAGGGTCTCTCCAGAATTAGTATAATATTAAAATGATAATGTCTCTTGATTAACAGATTGGAAATATCTGTCTTCATCTTTTTAAGGAAAAGGATCGGCATCCCTTTATCCAAACTTGACCGTTCTCTACAACATTCTAGAATAAGTAGTTATTCTGATAAATAAAGACCGAATGAAAGTGATCATGTTGTTTCCAAGAAGCAAAGTTTTAAAGGGGGACAAACTTTTTACATTCACACCAAGAGTCTGCTTAAAGTCTACTTAGGACCAACACATGCTATAGGAAAGCAAATAAATTAAAGGAGGAGGGAGGTGAGTGGAGGTGATCACCCAAAGAACTAATGCAAAGAACTTTTGCAAAACATGTCATAGATCTCCTCTTCAGTGTCACTTTCTGAGACTCTTTCTCTGACCATCCTATCTAAAACAGTCTCCACCAACACCACTCCCTAATGCTGCCATGCCCAATCTCCAACTTTTTTTTTCATAACCAATAATGCTTCCTGAAATAGCACTAGTTACTTTTTATTTCCTTTACCTACTTTTCTTCCATAAAAATATAAACTTCACTGGGTCAACTTTGTTTCATGCACCACTGCATCAGAGAACCTAGATATGCACCGGGCTCACAGAAGGAGCTCAGTAAATGTTTGTTAAATGAAAGAATGAATATGGGTATTATTAGTCCCATGACCCCCTACTTTCAATTCCAACCCCTCCTTTTCTCTATAATACTTTATATATTGCATCTATTTCATTCATCTGGATTCAAAGCATGATGCTTTGAGCCTCTGTCCATATCTTACCAAACTGGACCACACTGTCTTAGCTCTCAAAGAAACCTACAAATAAGCCAAAGAGTGAAAATACAACGAAAAGGGAAAAAGCAATAAAGAGAAGGAATTAGAGGAAACTCAGATTCGTTTATATAAGATTTTCCAAAGGAACAAAAACAAAATGAAAGGAGCAAGAAATAAAAGTTATGAAAAGGGAAAAAGTAGATAATGGAAAAGAAACAGGGATGATTCACAGTTGAAGATGTTGTCAGGGGAAGTCATACATAAATGTCCATGCTGTGTCCATCTTCTCTGCCATCAAATACATGTTTTTATGAATTTTAAAAGATCCCTTTGAAAGACTCCTTGCTGTCCCCTGCAAACACAATCAGCTAAAAGCTCCTTCTACATTCGGCCCTTTTCTCATGTCCTCTGACATTTGGATTGGAGTTTTCGTTTCTCCTAGAATACACTGGTACCTGCTTTGTTTCTGTTTCATGAATGGTTCCCACCAGCTTCAAATTCCAGGAGAGGGGCTTCGGAACTCTCTATCTCTGTACACCACTTGCCTCAGCCTTTTCATCTCCCTCTCTGCGCACTGGTGGTGATTTTCCCACCACGAAAATCAGGAAAATCAGCGCACGCCCCAATTCTCTCTCATTTGTGTGCGTGACTGCCTACGGCTTCATCCTTCCCTTCCCTTCGTAGTTCTTAGAGCTCACTGGACTCACTCACTGCAGGGCAGAATCCAGCCATCTCATGCAACCTACATATTAACCTCTCCTGTTTGAACTAAAACACATCATTTTAATGGATCATATTGCCTCTGTCTATGGGTGATAAGGTGTCTTCTAAGAGAAAAGGAGCCTCTCCAAAGGTCCCAAACAGAATGTGCAAACCAAAGTCCTGGGTCGTGTAAATCCTGATAGTTGTAGGTTTGTTTCTTTTTGTAGTGCAAGTGCCTGACTTAAGCTTTGATTGCTGAGGCATCCACTTCAAAGAGGCATTTACTTCAAAGAAGGCTATCTGGAGTAAACACATTGCCCGCCACACAACTAGATAAATAGTCAGGCAACATCTCCCCACTGAGGCTTCTGTGGTTTAGGGATCTTGGTTGATTTCAATAACTGACTATTTGGGCCACTTTTTTTTTTCTTCCCACGCTTTAAATTCCTGCTGTTATGTTTTAAATTCATCAATGAAGAGTGAGCCTGAAACTCTAGGCTCTCACCTTCAATCCCAATAAAGGCAAAACCCCAAGCCCATATGCACTGCGAGCTCTCTCTCTCTCTCTCTCTCTCTCTCTCCCCACCCACTCTCTCACACACTCACACAACACACACACACACACACACTCACACACGTACGCACGCATGCATGCACCAGGACCTAGCTGTGTGGCCTCAGGTGCGCTGTGTAATTTCTAGATCTTGTAAGTAATATTAATGTTTTCAAAGTTTCCTGACAGTTATTGCTGCATCTTGCAATTATAGTAAGAACAACAAAGACTAGTCCAGCCACAACATCGGTTATCGATAGGCTGAAATCGACCAGTACAAAACATTACTATAATATTAAAACATCATTATAGTATTAAAATTAATATTGATGAGGGCTGAGGAAAGTTTTAACTTCATTTTATAATTAAAGAAAAGAAACAGAAACAGAAGTTGTGAACCTAAGAAGACATACTATACAAATTCTGCTGGTTTTTGTGCTAAAAGACCAGTAATTTTTTTAGAATATATGGAAAGCATTTATTGAAAGGACACATCATTGAACTGGGAGCCTGTTGTTCAGTATAATAGAAACTTAATAAAGGTTTAAAAAGATTTTTTAAAAAAAGTGCAAGACTGGATCCTCACACAGAACACAATGAAATACACAATTTTGCCCATCTTAGATAACAAAAGGATCTTCGTAAAATATCATCTTTTACAAACATGATCCCATGGTGAACTCTGTGGATGGAAATGCAATAAACCTGAAGTTACTTATGAAATTGTTATGACAGAAATAAAACACTGATTTGCATTTTTTACTTCTAAGTTGATAATGAGAAAATCAACCTCTAAAAAATCCAAAGCATTATACTCAAACTTTTATGTAGTAAGTGTCTTCAAACACGTCTCAATAATAAACAATACAAAACACTTATATATTAGAAAGAATTCTTTTGAAGTATATTTGCAAAACACAACAAACCTATTTCAATACTTTGAAAACCAGTGTCAGAGGAAAGAAAGTCAAACCTGAATTTCAGCTGTTGGCTATACCAAGTATCATTTTTGGGCTGTGGGCTGGTTATTTAACCTCTCTGAGCCTCAGTTTCCTAGCAGATAAAATGGATCTAATATTGTCTTCACAATGTGATTGTTGGGGGACTCACTCATCTAGGGCCTGGCATGCAAAAACTGTCAGTTCTCCTTTCCTTTATAAGTTATAAGAAAGTTTTGTTTTAAGATATTTCTTACTTTACAACAAATAATATAAATTCACATACTTATCATTGGATTGTATTTGGTAACTCTTGATTTAATGTGAGCAATTTAAAATATTCATCTTGTTTTCTGCTACCTGGCATAGAAAATTTATAAATATTTTATGTCCAAATCCTTCATAGTATAGTCCAGTAAAATCTCTTTCTGCATGCCCCAGCATCTTTATACCTATATGTAGATGTCCTGCGGACACAATTCTGTTTCCAGAGGCACCATGTTCCAAAATATGTTTGGAAATTGGTCGTTTAGAATCATGAATTCATTTCCTTACTAAAGTGATTGCATAAAATCAGTTAGATTAACGTTTAGTATGCAAATATTTACTGAACCTATACTTCAGTTGATATTCATGACACTGGGTTTTGTCCTAACCCAGTATTTGGGGTGGGGTCTTGAGTGAATGATATAGGTGGCTTGTCATAGAGTATGATAAGTGGGTTATATCAACTCTTTTATTTAACTGGTTAGACAGGTACAATTTAAAAATAGCTGGATTATTCTCGGCATAATTTTATCTAAGCTTATTGATACATCTATACCTTCCAAAGTTCCTGTGTACTTAAAGCCTCAAATATCCCCAGTGACTTTGCCACCATCTTTCAACTGAGGTACCTGCCATCTAGCCCCACCACTCTAATGCTCAGTGGTCTCAAACTACAAGTCTCTACTCATTCACATGCTCACAGCTTCATTACCATTGATCTCAGTCAAAGCTTAGGAGAACAGCAAATGGATTCACAAACGCATAAAAATATAAAGGCCTGATTGTTCTAAGACCATTACAAAGGTTTTTCTGCTTTCAAATAATATGCCTGCTCACTGAAAGTAATTATCTAGTTGGTAAAATTTCAGGGAATATGACAAAAGAGAAAGATTTTTTTTTCCTCATGGGAAAAAATTATTTCCATAGAGCTAGTGGGCTATGAGAATTATTTCCATAGAGCTAGTGGGCTATTCTCATCTCATAGTAGGCAAGCCCTGCCTATGAATCTGAAGCCCTAAAAGTATTTTTGTTTCTTATAGTTCCCATGCTTTCTCTGTTTCTTCACCTTTTAAAGCTCTATGTTTTTGTTTGTTTGCTTGTTTGTTTGTTAATATAGCTCCTAAAGTAGTAGTAGTGATGGTTCAAGTAGATGGAGCCTTTTATTTGCTTTTTTTCAGGGAGCTGGGAGATAGAAAATGGGGAACAGGACCGAAGAGACTGTTGATAATATTGGTCATTTGTAACTAAGAGGACTTTTTTTTCTTCTTGCTAAGAGGGAAGGTGAATTTGTGCTTATAATCCAACACAAGAGAAAATCAAAGGCTTAAAAGTTTAGTCTTCAAAATCAGTACTAGGAGATTTACCTTTTTGTATTATTTGTAAAACAAATGTACTTCACATACAAAAAAAGTCTAAATGAAATCAAATGAAACTTGTGAAATGTGAAAGCAGTCTCCATTGGGAAATATTTGCTAGAAGAATATAAACTAGTTTGTTTAAATGCACAATTTAAAATAAGTTTTGCATTTTAAAAATTCTGTATTATTTAAATGGCCTGCAACTGTACAAACTATAAATTCACACTGGCATCATTTAAGGATACAGTTAATGCCATATGTCTTCAGTTTGACCCTTGCTCACTTGTTTTTGTGGATTCTTTCTTCTCTCCTTGGCTCTTAAATGTTAGAGATTTTTAAGGCTCAATAATCTGTCCAATTGTCATACTATGAACTTCCTAAGCACTTTTTTACTATTCTTCTGAATTCAGTTCCTAGAGTATGCTGGTAATTTCCATATCTATATTTATAACCCCCATGTCTCTTGAGTTTCAGACATGCATAGCTAATAGCCTTCTGGATATATCTCACAGAACTCCAGGTTCAGCCAGGACAAAATCCCATCTTTCTCATTAAGTCATAAGCTTGTTAAAGTTTCTACTTTGCTGAATTTAACCACCCTCTACCCTACGGTCATGGAGCTAAAAACCTAAGAATCACCTTCACTATTTTTCTCTTCTCCAATCTCAAAGCATGTCAGGTTTACAGACTCGTGTCACTTCAGTTTTCGTGAGCCTCCAGTTCAAGGTGTTGGCATTATATCACTAGAAACCTTGCTTTAAAACATTTAGAAGAATAGTTCTCAAAGAGCTGCACATTAGAATCATCTGAGAGACTTTTAAAAATATTAATACCTAGGCATCGTTCTGAGAAATGCTGATTTAATTAGTTTGAAATGGATTTAGTCATGGATAGTACCTAGAAAGGTTCATATGATTCTAATGAGTAGCCAGAATTGAGAAGCTCTGGTTAATAAGCCACCCACTTCCCTCAGGATACAGTGCAAATTCTGCTGCCTGATTAATAAGACCCCCCTCAAAATCTGGCCCATACTCATTTCTATAGCATCAACTCTTGCCACTGTCCCCAACCTTCACCACGGGCACTTTAAATGACAAGATATCAGACAATTTAAACTATCTTCCATGCTTTAGGCTTTCTCTCTCTTGCCTTAGTGCCTCTGCATATGCTGTTTCCTCTGTACACAGATTTCCTTTATTTGCTTACCTGGATCACCTTTCCTTGCCTTTCCCTTAGCTCAAGGAGCCTTGCCTGTCACACCTCAACAAGCCCAAGGTAGGTCAAATGCCTTTCTCCGACAGCAATATGGGCCTTATTGCTTTGGGGCATTCGTCACTCTGGGTTGTGTTAGAAACTTTCTTTCTCTGACTCAGTCTGTGAATAGGGAATGGACATTTTTCTTTGTCTCATCAACTCCTGGCACAGTGGCTTATTTATATGTGCTTATCAAGTGCTGCATGAATATTTACAGGAACATATCGAATTGAATTCTACTCTTAAAATGCATTCCATTTAGAAATAAAGGTATCCATATCATTTCAATATTTCAAATCCATTGCAATATGTTTTTCACCAATTTTCAAACTCAAACTTATCAGCCTTAAGCTCACTTCCTTTGTGTTCAATTCACAGTACAACAAGGAAACACATTACTAAATGCTATTCAAAAATGTTTTCCAAAAGCAAAATTAGAAAATCCATTATTTTCATTGAAATCATTTTTTATTAGAAAAAAAATGTTTTATGAACAACAGAAATGTCATTTACCAATTTATTGGGGGCATAAAGATAATTTTCATAGTCTAGCTTTTATTTTAAACTCTAGACTGCCTATGGAATTAAAATTACACAGTTTAAGAAATGACATAGGGAAAATGATGACAGGTAATACAGTAACTTAATAATGTGGGAATAAAACACAGAACTTTATCTTGAAAAATGTGGCCCTCTGATGAACAAGGATGCCATGTCCAATATTTCACCCTTTTCCACCCCTAGATAACCTCGACTTCTACCATACTGGCTATAGAATTTAAACTCAATTATACTTTCAGAAAGTCTAAATCATGCAATGATTTGACAGCATTTGGGGGCCTAATAATGACAAGTGATAATGACACAGGAAAAGCAGCAAAATAAGAGCAGTTAGCACTTGCTAAAAGTCTTTGAGGTGCAGATACTGTGAAAGGCGCTGTATGGAGCATTCCTAACCTTCATGGCATTCCTGATTGTGGCACAGACAGCTAGCTATCCACCAAGTTTTACTCCCTTACTCATAGCAATAGACTTTCCTTCCCAGAGCTCTGTGCAATCAGGTACAGCCAAATGTGAGTGAGGTGAAGTGCAATCCTTCTAAGCTTGGCCCATAGTAACTTTTCATACAAGCTTTCTTCATTGCCTTCTTCCTTTCAGGCATTAGAAACAGATTTGTAACCTTTTAACGTGTGTGTGTGTGTGTGTGTGTGTGTGTGTGTGTGTGTGTGTGTGTGTGTAAGACGGCAACAGCCACTCCATGAAAAAGGTCTATCCTGCCATTTGTTCAAATACTTGATATTCTTACATGAATGAGAAATCATCACCTATGTGTAAAGCACTGACATTAGGGATCTATTTCTTATTGCAGCTAGCATTATGCTAACTACTATGTGAAATGCTGTTATCCCAATTTTAAGGCTGAGGAAACTGAGGTTCAGAGAAAAAGACTAGGAAACACAATGTTTCAAATACAGTTTGAATCGTTACTTTCTTGTCTTAATTTTCACCTTAGGGTAATTTAATGTATATTAATCAAACTTCAATGGAAATCCAAATCAAAGTCAAAATATATTTACTTCAATAGACATGAAAATTATAAGGTAGTATTATTTTCATTAACAAGTTCTCAGAAGTCCACAGCATATAGAAAAGCTGACAGCAGCAACAGTTTTCAAGGACAGCCATGATGCCTTCCCACTGAAAGTGGTGATTACTTTGAGATAGTCCTTTCAAAGCAAATTTATAAAGTTAAAAGTAGCAAACATTCTCACTTCAGTATCAATAGAAACAAAATTTATGACACCAGGAAGATAGAAGGATAATAACTTTTCATCAAGTGTCTCATATAAGGAGGACATTGGTTTGGGCTCTACGTGTATACTATTCTATTTAAAACTCACAATAACTTAAGAAGAAACATTCCCTATTAATAGACGTGATTGCCACAGCTCACACAGTTTGGGAAAGTTGCACGCATTCACATCTTTAAGAAAGGGAGATGCTGGGATTGAACACAGCTTTGACATGCTCACACACCTTGTACTGTCTACTTAGGACACCATTACTTAAATCTGAGGCTCACGTGTCTAAAGGATAAGATAGAAAGTATAAGTATGTGAAGCAGAGTAGAGAACTGTAGTCTACAAAAGTACTTAAGATTCATTTGCTGAGGGGCCTCAGCTCTTCTTCCCCAGCCAGATACTGTCATGCAGAAATCTAAAACCCTCAAAGTTTTAGAAGTCAGAAATACACATTTTTATGTGAGATGTCCCAATGTTTAAATGTCAACAGCTAATTATATGTATTACAGGACTGGCCACCAAGCATATCTGTGCGCCAGATGGGGTCTAACTGCAGCTGGTTTGCAGCTTCTAATTTTAATGGTCATTCAGATCAGGTTGAACTAGACAGCAGCAAGACACAGCAGGGATTGCATGCAATACCTTTCAAACTCCAAATGCAAATCCTTAATGCACCGGAAGACTCCAAGCCCATAAAATGGAGGCAAAGGCACTTTTTTCATAAATCAAAAAAATGGAAATTCAGCTTTACCTATGCTAATGGATAAAGTGAGTAGCAGTTGTATACCTTCTGCCTGACTATTCTTACAGTACAGCCTAATCTTAATATGAGTATTTGTAGTTTAGACTAAGGTGAACCTACGGTTCTAATGTAAGCCATGACAGTATTATATTGTTACAAGGTTTGGGGTGAGAGCAAAATTGGGGCTTCTGGTTTACTTTCATATGGATCCTCTTTAGCCTAAGCTATCCTTATTACAAGGGAGTAGAATCCCCATGGAGACACTGGAAACAACTCCATTCAATTAAAACGTGGATAACCCACACAAAGGCTAGGTTGGATCCTCTGAGACTGCCAGGACTGAGGCAGGTTTTCTGACCCACGCTATTCCAGATGTGCACCAGGCTGGGGAGGAGAACGGAGAGCCTTATAACACAAAGTATACTGTCATTTGTCCTGTTCCCTTCCTATTCTCCCTTTCTATTAATTTTGACTCTAACTACATTTATTCATAACCCTTAAAGTAGAAAAGAGCCTCTGGCTAACCTAGACTACTTTGAATAAGTATGCAGAAGAAAAACTTAAATTAATATTTGAACTTTCCTAATCATGTTAGTCCTCAGATTTAAAATCTTAAAAAATGTTCTGCGAGAGCAAAAGCTATTTAGATCCAAAAAGCCTATTTAAAGCTAATTGCCAATATTCAATACTCTAACAATGCATCCTATATCTGTGATATTACTAATATAAGCACCTCTCACTTTATAGTATACAAAGTTTCCACAAACTTGGTACAAAGAGATTCTCTGTAAGCAAATCCAATTTCCCTTTGGATTTTGTTATACAATTAGAACTCTATAACCACTGGGGGAAAGAAAAGATCAAACACATGGAACTAGACATTTGTGGCAAGGAAAGAATTTACAAGATGGCCAGGCTTCAAAGGATTGCAAAAAAAATAAAATATATTTCTTTTTGAGTAAAAAGATAGATGAATAAGTAATAAACTAACTTTTCTACTGTTCCTACCATCTTCTATCTATCTATCTATCTATCTATCTATCTATCTATCTATCTATCTATCTATCTAATCTATCTATCATCTATCTAAAATCTTCTTCCTATGTAGGCGTTTCTTAAAAATATAGCAATCCCCTTGATAACAGATGAATGGGCACATCAGAGACCTAGGTCCCCAGCTCAGTACCGTTAGGAACTACTGTGGTGATCCTGAGTGAATTTGATGCCTCAAGGCTTTAATTTTTCATTGACAAAGTGACAAGATTAAGAAGGAGGATCTCTAAAGTCTTTTAAAAGTCAAGAATTCTTATTTTGAAGTAGTTAACGGGAACTCTCTTTCTGCCTGATATTTTGCAATGTTCAGTAGAATTATTGAAAGATCATGTTTTGCTGCTACTTGTAACTTTCTGGTATAGATTCCTCTATCTTTTCCCTCAAAAAAGACAACTTTTGATTTTCCCGAAGTTCCCTGACCAGTAGGGAGTGGACAGCTGTGGATAACAAAGTAAGCAATGGGGTAAAACTGCTGCAGATCACTGGGAAGCTCACATCATTGAAAGACCACCTGGAACCACATTTACTGAGCATGGAAAACAGAACAGTGAAAGCCAGAAGAAAGACTTAAATACTGATTACATAAATCTTTGAGATCTAATCCTGGTTTCCAAACTGTTGGAGATTCCAAGAATAACTCATTATATATGAACTAGCCCCCAAATCCTCATTCATCTTATAAACTTGATTTTAGCGAATGTTTTGGAAATCCTATAAACCTGATGAACTTTAAAGATAGTATACATCTTCATTATGGAAAGGTAAAGACACAAAATATCGGAAAATGTAAGTATGTTAGATGATCCTCCACCAAATTATTCTCCAAGATTTCAAAATGAATGATCAGAGCCTTGTTATCATGCAGATAATTTGTATTTTATAAATTAGTATAGTAATTTTGCCATTGATTAGGTTACAAATCAATATCTTAGCCATCCCTAAATATTTCAGTCATGACATTTGTCCATTTAATATAAAGTTTAAATACACTTTACAAATCTAGTTACAATGGTATATCAATGCTATAAAATTAGTTTCCCACTCTACAATCATAAATTACAAATAAATATAAATGTCCAAGAGATAATTTCAAAACCTTGATAACCTAATCTGAGATTCTCTAAGGTATACAGTTAATGTAACAGTCCACATACTGACCTCCATCACTTCAAGCTGTAAGAAGTCTTTAGAGTTTTCTATGTATGCTTAAAGTGAAACATGTTGAAAAGCCCTTATAATATATCTAACTTTAAATTATGCATATGTCTTTATGAAGATAGCATTTGATTCTCTCTATAGTAAAACAGCTTAATATATAAAACTATCCAATGGAGATAAATTACCAAGGATGAATGTAAAGATTCAGATATAAAGATGTATATTGAAGAAATATTTAACAGTAAAAATAGGAAGTGAGATAATATTTTAAAATATGGAGTAAAATTTTGATATTTTTATATGATGGCTATTAGCTAATAAAAACTTATTTTAGAACAGTCATTGACACAAGAAAATACACATATGTTAATAGAAAAATTAGGTTGCAAAACAGTATATACTATATGGAGGAATATGCATCTAAATGCTGTTTCTCTATTTGCCAAGATTATGTATTATGTGTGATTATGTTGTTCTTTATATTTCTCAAGACTTTCCCAAATTTTTCACAATTAATCTCTGATTTTTCACAATTAATCTCTGAAAATATTCAATTAAATTTACTCAGAAATGGTGAAAATTAGACAGTAATTTCTACATTGATAGGGACAAAGCTGATTTTCAGCAAACTAATAAGGCATAGTTGAGTTTGTAAAAAGTATCCATTCTAATTCCTCAAAGCCCCTTCCATACCAATTCTTAGCTCATTTAAATGTAATTCCTAGAAGAGGACTTTTTGTTGTTGTTTATATCTATAAGCCAGATCCTATTACAGGGTTTGGCAAATATTGGCCCACAAGAAATATTATGACTGAATATGAGTTGAAGGTCATTCAGTACAGAAGATAAAGCTGCCCTCAAAAACTGTCTTAAAGATCTAGCATATATTCCTCATGAATTGAAATGAGGCATCAATGATATAATCTATGGCACCACAGTACATTTCTGTCAAATTTTCTGTGCAGTTTTATGCACTGACCTCTTAGGCTACCTGTAAGTACTCTACTCTATTTTAATAAACACCAGCTCCTACTTTGTTTACTTTTTTATAATTTTTATTTTTCAATTAGAATTGGTAGTCAATATTATTTTATATTAGCTTCAAGTGTACAGCATAGTGGACAGACATTTGTGTAATTTACGAAGTGATTCCCCTGATTAGTCTAGTGCCCACCTGGTACCATACATAGTTATTACCATATTATTGACTATATTTCCTTTGCTGTACTTCACATCCCTGTGACTATTTTATAACTACTAATTTGTACTTCTTCATCCTTTCACCTTTTTCACCCACCGTCCAGCCCCCTCTCATCTGCCAATCACCAGTTTGTTCTTGTACCTACGAGTCTGTTTCTGTTTTGTTTATTTTGTTCTTTAAATTCTACATATAAGTGAAATCTTACAGTATGTGTCTTTCTCTGTCTTACTTATTTCAATTAGCATAATACCCTCTAGTGCTGCAATGAACATTCTTACATGTGTCTCTTTGCGTACACATTTGAGAATTTCTCTAGGAGTGGATTTCTGGGTCATAGAGCATGAACATCTTTAATTTTATTGGTTATTTCTGAATTATGAGCCAAAATGGCTGCTTCAATCCACAATCTAGGTCTATCCATGTTGCTGCAAATGGTAAGATTTTATTTTTTTATGTCTGAGTTGTATATATAGAGCATGTCTACTTTGTTTACTTTTTAATGGGAAAGTTCTGCTTTAACTAAATGTACAAAAGTTGCTTATTTAATTTAAAGGTTTCTGTAATTTTTTTTTTTTCAAAACTTCAAGCAATACTAGAAAACCGAACTCTTATCAATTTTGAAATTTGGCTTCTTAGAAAGACAGAGTCCACTAAGTAAAATCTGTTGCCTGTTCATTCCTTCAACACTAATACAGAAAACAAGCAGCTCTCCAAAACATTTATTCTCTTCAATCTGATATTACTGTTCCAGTCTGGGCTCTTAATTTCTTATTCTAACACAGCACTAGATTTTTCCCATGTTCCCAGTTTTATTGAGACATAATTGACATATAATATTACGTACATTTAAGGAGTACGACATGATGATTTCATGTATGTATATATTGCCAAACGATTATGATAACAAGGTTAGCACATCCATCTCTTCACATAATAACCATTTGTGTGTGTGTGTGTGGTGAGGTCATTTAAGATTCACTATCTTAGCAACTTTTAAGTGTACAGTACAGTATTGTTAACTATGATGTCACTATAACTCATTTATCTTATAACTGGAAGCGTGTACCCTTTGACCACTGTCGCCCATTTTCCCTTACCACCAGGCCCTGGCAAACAATGATCTATTCTCAGTTTCTATGAATTTAGTTTAGTTGTTGTTGTTGCTTTAAGATTCTACATATAAATGAGATCATACAGTATTTGCCTTTTTCTGTCTGACTTATTTCATTTAGCATAATGTCCTCAAGGTTCATCCATCTAATCGCAAATGGCAGGATTTCTTTCTATTTTATGGCTGAACAATATTTCATTATGTATATAGCACATTTCCTTACCCGTTCGCCTGACAACGGACAGTTAGATCATTTCTAGGTCTTGGCTATTATAAATAATGCATGCAACAACTATTCAAGTATCCTTGCTTCCATAGTCTGTTGGTGCTCCTTTCAATGAATCACAAATACTGCCACCAGATACATCTTTCCAAAGTACAATCTGATATGTCACTTTGTTCACCAGACTTTAATAGCCCCCAACCGCCTATTAAACAAAATTCAAGCTCCAGAGCAGGATACCAAGTTCCTCAGGGCCTCGGCCTGTTTCCAATCCTATTTTTCACTGGTCACTTGTAGCTGCATTCTAACACATAGTTCCCTAAGTGGGGTCACCATATCAGCAGCATCAGCATCACCTGGAAACTTGTGAGAAATTTAAATTCTCTGATCACACAGACCTACCAGGGGTAGGAAAAGAGGCAAGACGCAAGAAGCTGTATCAACAAGCCTTCCACATGATTCTGATGCATGTTAAAGTTTGAGAACCACTGCTCTAAACAAACTATAATTCCTCAGATCCACTCAATATTTTACCAAATTAATGCTTTTTCTAGTGCTATTCTCCTGCCTGCAAGTGCCATTTCTTTCCTATCTTCACTTGGGTAAAAACTCATCAATCTTTTCAAGCCAAACCCAATATCAATTCACCAGTCCTTTCCCTGGTTTTCTCAAGCAGAAATAACCTCTTCGGTCTTTGAATTGTCATCATTTGTATCTTACTTGGAACATTTACTGCAGTTTCTCTTGAAATATGGTTATTTGCATAGTTCTCACATCCTCTGCTATAGTGCAGACTCTTTGAAGTAACTTCCACAGGAAAAAGGCCAATAGTTACAAACAAGAAACTCCACACATGTCTATCCAAAGGCGGAAGGACAACTGTTGACCAGCATTTAAGATTGCTGGACTAAGCAAACAAAAATGTGGAACTCCTAGTTAAATTTGAATTTCAGATAAACAACAAATAATTTTTAGAAAAACTGTTCATAAATAGGTCCAAATATTGCATGGGACAAACTTATACCTTTATACTAAAAATATATATTTGTTATCTGAAATTCAAATTTAAACGAGCATTTGGTATTTTATCTGGCAACCCTATCTATTATTTATATGTTACTTGTCTCTATTCAGATTTACTTTTTTTTCTACTTCTCTCTCTAGGATCTATAACTAAGAAATTGGAAAAAAAGAAAAAAAAAACTTGTATACCCAAATAGATGTTTTTCTTTAAAAAAATCACTTTGAAAACACCATATTTATTTATCAATATTGATGATATTGATTGATGTTGCCAAAAATATGTCTGAAATTGTTTTTTTTAATTTCATGCAAAACTCTCTTATTGGTTAAAACCAGCCTCATTATCTGAAACCTGTGTGTTTAAAAAAATATATAGCAGCTGTATTACTATTTTTATAACCTACTTTTATTTTTTTCGGCATTGAAATTCAATACCTTTTTACTCTTTTGCAGATCGAATTTATCTCGAGAGACTTAATACTTGTCACCATTGAAAATAATTTAAAAACATATCTATGACTTAAAAGGGCAATTCCCTAACAAATGAAAAACTATTCACGAAAGTCCACTGTATTAAATATATATGCTTCTAAGGTGTTCATATAAAAATAATATTCAAAAAATATGTCAAGTTTGGTTCCCTTCGAATTTTTAAAAAGTATTTTCTTATAATCACTCCTTCCTCAGGATTCCAAACTTACACTTACGCCACATTCCCATGTCACCAAACGTTCGCTCTCTACAAGGCAAAACCTAAATTCCCTGGCTTCATCTCAAAGACTCCATAGGCTGACTTTAAAATAAAGGACATGCAACTGAACCAATGAACATGTATCCATTTGCCACAGAATACCATACATACGTATGTGCGATCTGTGCAATTTCCATATTTTATTTCCATGCATACACATGTTATTACTTATATATTTATTTACATCTCTCTCGAGATTAACATAACTTGAAAATGGGAGCTTCTCTCCCTTATGAAACAGGATTATACAAGGTATGAGCCTTATACAAAGCCAGAGAAGACTCTATAATCAACAATTCCAGCAATTTTCTATCTATCTCATTATAGTTAAAATTCCTGGAGCATATTCCATTAACTAATTGGATTCAACCTTCAAATATCTGTAATAAGGGATTTACTTGTGCTCATGAGAAACACTGGGTTCAAAGCTGTTTGGCACCTTGTTGTTCACCTTTCTCAATCTCAGACAGACTGGTAGAGAGGAGACAGAAGAAGAATGGCATCGGTTATTGGTAACATTTTCCTTTCTTCCAAAACAAAGTCAATCAACATGACAAGTGTGGTGGAGGTTACATGAAAATAACTGAGCTTTCTGGAATTTAAAATTTACAAACTGATTTTTAAAGGACATTTTCATATCAATGTTCAGCTCTTTGTAGCTGTTGTTCAAGCTCACTGATCCAAATAATAATATATTAGGGGTTACCATATTCTTTGAGAATAATCCCAAAGAGACGTGACACTCTAACAGGGGATTTTAGTAGGTAATGCCTTAATCATCCCAACAAACCCTATGTCTTTTCTTTCACCTTTACAAGAGGATTTTAATAGGTTGGTACCTTACTCATTCTACTAGCAGCCACATTTATTCTTGCACAAATTAGGAGGAAAATAAAAAAGTAAATTCCTGTATCAATTGGCTATACTAGTGAAATAACGACCAATCTTTTGTTTTTTTCCATGTAAAGCATATGCATAGTAGCTGTGAATAAAAGTCCACCTGAATTGTATAAGTACAGAGAGACAGAAACATTTTATTCCTCCTTTTTTCTCCCCCATTCTAAAGCAGTTCCAAAAGTACCACTCTCTTAGGGGTTTTTACTTGATGTTATAGCCAGACATGAAGGGTTAATAAGAACAAGATCTAGCCAACTGGGACAGCCAAGAAGCAAATCTACCACCAAGGCAGAAGGAGTTATAATTTAAAAGAGCAAATCCAGCCAGGTGTGTACAACTCATAATTCAGAAAAAAAAAAAAACCTAGGCAGACAAGTTACTGGTATCAAGGATATGACAATGAAATAGGGAGGTCTTGAAAAGCAATTAAAATTTTAGAATGAGGCAATGAAGCTTAAGAAAGACAGGCATGTTGGCATCGGTGAAGTCTGTTAAATAATAGAAGACCCTAAACTATAGGCCAGGAGAACAGGAGAACAAGAGTTTAACATTAAACTCTAGACAAGTTTAATAATATAAAGTGTGATCCTATAAAGACTTGGTTTCTGGGAATATGTTTAGAGATAGTAAATTAGGTAGAAAATAAATGACTAAGTGAAATATAAGAAAAAAACTTTGTTTCAGGAAGAAGAAGGAATCTCTGATACCAGCACTAGATTAATAACAAGATTAGGAACCCAAATGTTGGCCTTACACTATGTCAAATCTCCATTTTGAATCCAAGAATTTCATCTGCAAACTGAGAATAAAATGGACATAGTTAAGGAAAATTGTGAGATTCAGGAGCAGAGAAGTAGGCAGAGCATCCGACTACTAACGTGCATCAGAAGACCTGCCAGAGGACACATCCGAGATCTCAATAAATATTATTTGGTAAAGATGTCAAATAGTGTCATGCTTTAGTCATGAAGTTGTCAATTGATAGCCTTCAAGTCACATGTGGCTCACAGATGTGGGTTTTATTTTATTTTTTGACCCACACATTATATTTTAAATCAGATTAGTGTATAGCATATAGAAATTGAGATATTTCTCATTAATAATAATAAAAATAGAATGTCTGTTTTCTTTTAAAAAACAATTAGACATCTTGATAATATTGGATTTGAATTGTCATAGGTCAACACTTGATTGGAGCTGAGTAGCTGCTGATTCCTTTAAACTGGGGATTAGTTATGCAACAGTCCCCATCTTCACCACTCTTGTACTTTCCCTGCCAGCCCGGTAGACGTTTAAGTGCACAACCTTTAGATATGGTGAGAAAAGAAACTTTAGGGGCTATTGTACTCTATATACGTTACCGAGGAACATATTCCTGAAATATTCATTGCATTGGATCAGAAATAAAACTTGATTTTCACCCAAGATGAGTGAGATAAGCCTAGACAAGACTGGCAATAAATAATGTGCCTAGGAATTTTTCTTGGTTATGTAAATGTTGGCTTTATTTCGACAGTGATATTGTTTATAACTAAAACTGCTGAAAGTCTATTCATTATCTTAAATTTCAACCACTGGGTTCATTTTTGGAAAAGAAAATATGGTGAAAGGATAGAATGCGTATTTTTTTTCTTGCTATTATTTCATAATACTCCCCAATAGAATCTGAAAATATGCAGATATTTGACTTCAGGTTCAAGGAATACCTCTGAATCTAGCAGTGATGCAAGACAAAATTTTCTAGATTTAATTTATTAAAACTTAATCTTTCTCTGTGAAATTCGATGATCCACTGAAAACAATAATACTGAAGCTTTGGATGCAGAAGCAGCAAATCAAAATAATAGCCTGCTCGGCAATTTCGAAATTCTCTCCATTTATATTGAATAATATCCTTCTTTGAGAGTCAAAAAAAAAATACTTTATCTCTTCACTTCAAAACAGGTTGGGAAATATTCCAATCCCTTGAAAATTTGCTGAGAAATATTTGCCATATCTTGCTTATAATATATGCCAGTTAAAGTTATGACATATTTTGTAAACTGCAGAGTTTTAAATAAAGAACAGCACAGTTCTTATCAAATAAGAAACAGACACAAAGTGTTCTTGTCTTATATATTACGATAGTTACTGAAATTTACTTTCTAAATAGTCTCCCTTAGAATAGAAATCAAATTAGTTTTCTGATGGCTAAGTTTCATCAAAACCATTTTTTAAATTTATTTAATTTCTTGGGGATCAAAAATTGTCAGCACTTGTACAGATAAGTATAATCATATCACATTGATTTTGGACTTGGTGTTTACTCTTAATCTCCAGTAATCTCCATGAGCAGAATTGATTCCTGACGGTACAACCCTGGAAAGTAACACTGCCTACAGAGATGGACATTTCAGCAGGATATTGGAGCAATCTGTATTTTTGCACATACATTTTTTTTTCAGTTATAAGTAGCTATTTCACTATACTTCCCAGTCATTAGCCCTATTTGAGAAACATACCATATATACATATATATCCAGAAGAGCACATTTTCCCTAGAAAAAGTATCAAAAGCTATCAGTAAAACCCAAAGGAATAAGAAGAATTTAAAAAATAAAAATTGTGGTACAGAATGAAAAAAACCATTCAGGAGAGTAAAATACACATCCCAACAAATCTCCAAAAAAGGAGAAAATGGTAATTTGGTATAGCAGAACCCTTCATATGAATGTTTATTGATTTCATATTCTCCAAGCATCAGGACACTAAATCAGAACCTGATACAAGAAATGCTTTTTAGTCCATGGAGTACCTTTTATTAGTAGTGGTTTTGTTTTGTTTGGCTAATCCAGTGTTCTAAGTGTAAGGAAGTATAGAGCTGTTTCCAACAGAGCTGCCGAGCACTGGTGTTGACAGGCGTAGTTTGTACAGTCACTAAAGACAGACATGTCTCCATGTGGGTCCTAGCTCTGCCACTTTCTAATTTACATCTCAGCTTCTCAGTTCCCCCACATAAAACAGAGATAATACCATCCCATAGGGTTACTATCGAAGTGAAATAAGATAATGTGTGTAAATCACTTTGCACAGTCCTCAACACATGGTAAGGACACAGTAAATGATAATAATCACAGCTTTTATGAGTGTTACTTCAAGAAAAAATACATCTTTGAGATATATCTGATGCATGGCTATTCTTGACAAGAAATGGTATGCACACAACCTCATTCTCATTAAAGCTTTAGGCAAGTATTGATGACTGCACATATGTGAATGTATGCATGTATACATATGTATATGTGTGTACGTATTACAGAAATACACTTAAATGTGGCACATACTATATTGTAGGTTTAAAAGTTTACATAAAATAAATATATTTCAAAAAAATAAGCCAAACATACAAGCACTTGTGGAGGGAGCAACTACAATTACAACTTGTGGCAAGCAACTACAGCCCTGAAAACTATAAAATGTGGAACCAAACCAAAAACTATAGAAATCACTAAAAGCAGAAGCAAGAAAGAATATTTAAAAAGGAAAACTGCTGTTAAATGTAAGGTACAGGTCAAGAAATAGTGACCTGACCAACACTAAAGAGATTAGCCCCTTCTTGGGATGTGAGAAGCCACAAAATACATGAATACCTACACAGTAATGCAGATTCCTGGCATTTGCCAAGTAGACCAATTTTTAAATAATACTCATAATAGTAACCATAATAGTAATAATATCAGCATATAGCTGCTGAGCACTTATGATTTGCCAGGAATGGTCCTGATAGCTCTGATGAGGGAACAGAGCACTCTCTGACCATAGCCACTACAGTCACTAAGTGGGAGTGCTGGCTCCATCCCTTGCTGGCTCAGCGGTGTCAGCTTTACATCCTCCCAGGGGTAGAAGTGAAAAGCAGATCAGAAGGGGGAGGCCAGAGGGACAACAGAGCAAGGCCAGCTTGCTGCTGGGCTGAAGCTAAGCAATGGCTGGATAGGCCTTAAAATATATAAAGAAAAGATATGAGTTAAAGCTTTCAATTATTAGGTAGAGACATTTGTTCTCTTTCCTCTCTTCCTTTTGAAAATATCTTTAAAAACCCCGAACTATAAGAGCTATATAGTAAATCATTTACATAGAATGCTCTTCCTTAAAATGTCTAAGTTATATGCTTTGAATCTGGTAACGAAAAATGTAAGAATGTTATAAGTAGCTATTTCACTACAGACTCTGGGCTGAAGGCTCTTCACAATCTCCTTTACTCTTTTAGTTCCCTCAACTTCATTTCTTTCTATTCCCAGTAACAAACTGCCTTCCCTTAACTAAACTATTTATTACCCCCTAAATTAAATCTAATCTTTCTTTGTTCACATTCCTGGATTGAATTCCCTTTCTATTTGTCTAAACTCCATCTTTCCTTCAATTTCTAGCCCAATTTCTCCCTTCTTTATGAAGTAGTTTCCAAATGTCATAGCTCTCTCCACTGAACATTCCTGAAGCTTGATGGCACCTTTATCTGTAGTGTTCATCTGGCAGATCACATTGTTATTTTTTATGTGTCTTTTATATACCCTATCTACCTCCACCGTCTCAGGACATAGGACCAAGTCTACACATTGGCTAGAAGTTCAGTCTATTCATATTGGAGTAGTACTTAACCACACAGCAGTGCTTAAACATATTTTATGATTCAAAAAAAAAAAATCTCAGGATTCATTCATTCATTCCTTCATTGAGTGTCAGATTATATATCAAGAATAGAGTGCTAAGCAAAAAGTAGGCACTGAACCTACTGATATTTAGTAAAAAGGACAACTTATAATCAAGTAATCATAAAAATAAATAAAACAGCACCTTTGTGAAAAGTTCTAAGAAGCAGTCAGTCTGTGGTGAGCTCATGGGGAGACCTGACATACTTCCCTGAGGAAGTAGGAAATCAGAGTAGTTTGTCGTTTCAGCTTTCATTTAACTTCAGACACTCAGCTAAAATTTACCTTCATGTGCAAGTACAAGTATGACCAGAATTACATACATATTTTAAAAAAAGCACTGGGAAAAATGAATAAATAATATGGACAATAATACTGGACTAAGTGGCTCTAAGTTTATAACTTGTGCCCATTTAAGTCTTCTTTGGGCCATTGTTTCCTCATCTGCAAAATGACTGACTGATGATTGCCTACACAACATCTATTTCTCCCTCTCTTCCTTCCAAAAGGAGCAGCAGTTTTATTCAGTTGCCCATCCTACACCACATGACTCAGGGAAATAGGCCCTACTCTTTAGCTCCAAAGATGGCCAGGATCCCTTTCCTAGCAATCATGGTAACTCCACATCTCTGGCAGTGGCCCAACTAAAAAATGAGAGTGTCTGCTGGGAAGCACCTAGAAAAAGGGCACTTCTTTCTGTAAGTAACCCTTTAAGCACAAGAAAGAAATGGTCTCATGGCTTCCTCAGAACACTGGGGACCTGGGCCACTGCAGACATCTTGCTGCCAGCCTGAGCAGAAAACCAGCACTTTGTGGAGACAAGATCCAAATTGGAGAAGTTCAGGGACATTGTCGCACTATACCTAGAGTACAGCCTACTTCAGAAATGCTTATGTGAGATAATAAATGTCCTTGTTTAGACCAATTTGAAACAGTTTGAGGCAAGGTTTTGTTACCTGAAGCCAAAAACATCCCAATTGATACCTATGAGATCCTGGACTACATATGCCTTTGCAGTTCTATAATTTTGTTTTTAAATGCTTACATTTTCTCTTACAGTACAAATCTATGAGCCATGAAATTGACTGCTTAAATCTAGAAATTAATATATTTACTTCCCAAGCAAAGTGACTGAATTAGGTAATTTCTAAACCTTTCCCAATAAAAAATATGTAGATTGAATTCCACTAATTATTTCTATTTTAAAATATTACATGTTTATATGTATTATTACTATTGCTTATATTTAGCACTCAATATTGATTGGGTTGAATATAAACCATTAACATGTGGTGGAAGATCATTGCATTATTGAAAAAACTGTTTTATTATGTTTTTATTTTAAAATTTTCACATATCTGTGGTTATGAAAACAGAAATGACTCTAACTTCAACCAACCACATCAATGTTATTATTTGGGGAATTTTGTTTTGAATTACATTTACCTTAGTCCATCAAAAGGAACAGAATCCAAATGTCAATCATTTTAATAATCTGAGCGGAAGAACATGTCATCTATTTATATTTTGACTGCTTCCTATCCTTCGGGTAATATAAATTTGGTTTCAATCAAAATCCCAGCTTTTCATACAAGTCACTTCTTTGATGATATTTTTAGTCTAAAGAAATAATGACTAAGTTATTTTCCATTCTTACATAACATCTAAAATCATTAACTTATCCCAGGGCAGAGAGATACCTTTAGCTCACTTAACTATAAATCCAAACTCCCTAAGGAAAAGCACTAGATTAATTTTGTATTGTATAACATTTCATTGCCATGTATGATGCTGTTACTGTTTTACTAAGCTATGATTACAAAGTCAATTCCTTAGATTGACTTATTTCCTCTTACTGAATTGCCTGATGGGAAAGTTGAATGGAATGGCCAGTTTGGTGCTCCATAGAAAGAATTGGATCAGACTGGGAGTATTTGGTCTGTAGTTCAATAATTCCCCTTATTACTAGTAATTAACACAAAAACCTAATTTTTTAACACAATTCCTTGCAAAAATAGATACATTGGATACCATTATGACTGAGACATAAATTAGAATATTTTATAAATGTACTAAAAACAAAACAGCTATATTTTCTTAGAAAAAAGTATGTTAGAATACTTACCAAATAGAAAAGAAACATTGTAAGTCAAAAGAAACACTTGGAAAAATTAACCAAGTTTCAAGTATAGAATGTCTTTGAATGGTCTCTTCAAATCCAAATAGTAAAATCTTGAATGTGGTATATACAATACACAGTTTTGATCTTATACTGCTTTCATTTGCAACTGTCACTAAGTTGAAACATTAAAAGTTCATGAGGATGAACTGTCAAATTGAACCATAACAATCATAGTTTGTGCTGCCCTTTCAAAAACATGGCAAATTTTTCTTCCAAGCTGTTTGATTTGCAACACAGAAACAATATATGACTGTTGATAGCATAGACTCTTTTTGAGAAAAATAACTTCTAATCTTTTGATGCATAGTAATATGAAATCTAAAGTCCTCTGACAAAATACATTTTACATTTACAAGGATTAAAGGGATGCAAAGCTCTAATGTCTTTTCACCTTGATAAGGATGTCTGTGTTCTGGGCCACCTCCGCACCTCTCTGACGATAATGAGTGGAAGCAATGGTTTCCATTACTTCAAAGTGAACACAAAATACAATACAGCACACAAAAGTCCTCTTCTTCTCTGACCATCTTTGACTTCTCTGAGACTCACTGATGGCGTTTGGAAAGTAGAATATGCACATAATTGGCTTGGAGATAAATGAAATATGTAACATCTGACTCAGAGGTTAAATAAAACTCTTTGATCTCAAAATCAGACTTGACTACTTGTGGTAACAAGAGTGGTCTATTCAGAAAAAAAAAAAAAGATGAGTTCTTTTTCCCATCACAAATTAAGTTCAGGGAGATTTGATAATCTAATAAAACCAACCTCATAAAATCTTTCCACTCGAATTTCAGCATACAAGATTTACGAGGAATAAAACTGCTCATAATCTATAGTTTTCTAACCACTGAGAACATTTAGTGACATGGTTCTTCCTTTCCAGAAAATGGTGGTCTGAAAGGCAAATTAACTTCTAAAATGTCTGATTTGCCTTTTTTTCCATCAGCAGTATGGTGCTGTTTCTTACAGAAACTTAAATGACAAGAATACTTTACTGATTTCTATAGTTTCGATGCTTTGCCATACTAAAGTTGAAGTCTGTAATTCTTTGATGGGTGAGAAAACTAAAAACAGCTGTATCTTACAAATGAAATCCATCAAACTGGTGTAGAAGGCCAGCCAAAATGCTTGGCAGTGATTTTTAACCATGAATGGGCCTCTCTGGTGGGTTGGTTTGGTAATCACACATGGCTCATCTCTTGCCAGATGTTTTTTTTCATTTTATCAAAACCATTCTCTTCCTTTGCTTTCTGCTGCTTCCAATACAACCAATAATAACTGTGTTTTGAACTTTTATTTTATTCTAGACATTACACCAAGGGCTTCAATATGCTTTTTCTTAAGCGTTTAAGGTAACATTACAGTTTTTGTTTGTTTGTTTCCATTTAAAAGATAAAAAAACCTGCAATTCAGAAATGTTCACTATAAAGTAGCTAATAAGTGATAAGACTAGGTTTGAACTCAGGTCTGTCTGGTTCAAAATTTCATGCTTCTCCTCCTACACTACTACACTGTCAAGAAATGTTGACGTCAGTAGGCCAAATTGCCATAGAGAGTTGAAAGGATAGCAATCTAAACCGTCATTACTTCATAGAAAAGGAGGAACTTCATGAAATTTATTGAGTTATTATTTTTTCTTTTGCTTTATCATCATTGTAAACATGTAGAAGTGCCTGTATTCAAATAGATATAGAGTTGATATGTGTTCTAGAGAATTAAATTAAATTTAAATATTTTTTAGTAACATGACTTTTTACTCTTCATTTTAAAAAATAATAATTTTTGTATGTGTGTTTAAAATACTGACATTGTGTATTTGATAGTTATTTATGTGTTGGTGTTAGAATGTAGGTGTAGTCAGAGTAAAAACATTGCTAAGATCAATAAAATATATTCAATACACCAAAAGTATCATCTAAAGACTTTCAATGTCTAGTGTATATGATGACAACTACCATACACAGAACAGTCAGATTCTAAGCCTTTTTTTTGCTTTCTTGCTTCTGCTTCCTGTGGGACTCAATGTGCCAACATATGGCCTGATCTGACACAGAGTTTTTCCTTAAGAAAGAAGAAAACAAGTATGCATGCCCTCATACACCCAAATTAAATTAAGCTGTCAACAGATATATGTAATGTTCCAATTATATGTTATTGTCTGAGTCTTCATTTACTAATAATAGCAGTAAACTATGACCACATCAATGTCTCATGTTTATAACGAATACCTAGAAGGACCAGAGAGATCTTTCAGCATCCAGTAACTGATTAGCTCATTATCTAGGAGAAGCATTTGCACTGTGAACCACAGAACCTTCAAATACATTTTGAGTTGTGTCTTCTTGTTTCAAGTATTTAAGAGACAAAGGTTGATTCTTAATGGAATTATATGTGCACATTTTCTGAAGAATACTAATTATATACTATATTATCTGTTGCCAAGTCCCTAAGAACTTTATGGGGTTAAAAAAAAAAAGGTTTAGTTCATATATTAGAACATGATAATATTGTCACTCTTCCTGTGTTCCTAAAGATTTCTTCATATAAGTTGGATCCTACTTAATTATTAATCAATCATCCTAATATGTGGATTCTTAGTGAAATGGAATAATTTTTTAGATGTAAAACATGCAAAATAGAAAGGAACGCTCTGGCTGGGTGTTTGGCAGATGCAATTAGCTGGTCCATCCAAATGGGAATGAATTACACACAACCTTCCAAGTTGTATTCCCTCTTGTAGGTCAACTCATACCAACAGAAAGTTCATAGCTAATAAAATGCCTTTAAGAGAATTGACACCTAGTAGAGACAAAGCAATCCAAAACTTCCTGGCAAAGCTTGATTATGCCAGGGCAAAGCAGCAACTTGCAGATGGTTCTGACAATTTATGAAACAGGTACCTCGTCTGCCTTGGAGGCAGACATAACATAACAAAGCATGGAAAGCAAGCAATGCAAAGTGTCCCCAACCCCAAAGCTATAATCAATTCTGTACAACAAATATTGATTTGTTTTCTACCATGTGTTTGACTCTGAGAAAATGTAGTATAAAAGGTGAAACAAATGTGTTCATGTGTATCTATAAAGCAGTCCAAAAAGCTGTCCCTTATATGAGATATATTGGGGAGTTGTTCAATTGCTATAAAGCTTCAGTTGTGCAAGATAAATAAATTCTAGAGATTTGCTGTACCATGCAGTGTCTATAGTTAGCAATATTGAACTGTGTCCTTAAAAATTTAGTAAAAGAGTAGATCTCATGTTAAATATTCTTACATACACACAATAAAGAGACACAAGGAAATTTTTGATAGTGTCTATAGACATATTTTGATATGTCTATTATCTTGATTCTAGTGATAATTTCATGGGTATGTCCAAACTCATCAAATTATATACATTAAATATGTGCAGATTTTTGTACATCAATTATATCTCAATAAAGTTGTTAAAATTACAATGATATTTTTAAAAAGAGATATATTGCTATGAGTATTCAGGAAGAGTGAAATCTGTATAGAGATGGATAGGAGGATATATACAGTAACATAAAAAGAGAGTAAGGCATTGTGGTTGAGTTCTAATTACATATTCTCTCAGTACCTCAGCTTTCTCATCTATAAAATAAGCATGACAATAATATCTCACAAGGGCGTTGTGAGGACTGAAAGGGAGAGGGTATATAGAGAACTTAGCATATACTATATGTCCAACACTAATTTTTCCACTCCACCCCACCTTTCTTACAACTATTACTATAATGAAGTGAGTAAAGGAGATTGAATGGCCTGACAAAGGAGATCTGTCTCCTATCCTTTCACTTTTTATCTTCACAATTTCATTTCATCATTGATGGAGTTTTGCACACTCACATGTCAAAAAGGGAAAGGTAAAGTGCTTTTGTAAGCTGAGACATGTACAAACTTCCAAAGAGGCGAAGACTGCCTTTTGAAAGAGAATTCCCCTTTCGGCTCAGCAATTGCACTTTTGGGTATTTATTCACAGAAAGCCAAAACAATAATCTGTAAAGATCTATTCATCCTTATGTTCATAGCAGCACAATTTACAATAGCCAAGATATGGAAGCAACTTAAATGCCCATCAACAGATGACTGGATAAAGAAGTTATAGTTCATATATACAATATTACTCAGCCATTAAAAAAAATGAAAGCCCATCATTTGCAACATTATGAATAGACCTAGAGGTTATTATGCTGAGGGAAATAAATCAGACAGAGAAAGATAAATACCATATAATTTCACTTATATGTGGAATCTAAGGAACAAAAAGAACAAACTAAATAAAAACAGACTCACAAATGTAGAGGACAATCTGGTGACAGACAGAAGGGAGTGGGGCTAGGAGAATGGGGTGAAGGGTTAAAGAAGTACAAATTAGTAGTTGATAGATGGACATGGGGATGGGGACCATGGTATAGGGAATGCAGTTAGCTTTAATGTATTAGCTAGATAGAGAGCCAGAGGAGAGAAAGAGCAATTAGAAAGGGCATCATTTTATAAACTATATAAATGTCTAACCAATGTACTGTATACCTGAAACTAATAAAATAAAATTTAAAAAAAAAAAGAGAGAGAGAATTCCTACAAACCTCCTTGCTTCCTGTAGTAAACAGGGAGACACTAAGCATTCAGAGAGAACACAGCTGACGAGCCATCCATCAAAGTCGGAGACTGCTTTAGGCAATTCACCAGTTTTCATGAAAGGCCTTCGCCTCTCCATGACAGGTTACTCCATCACGCTGAAGCACGCTTCACACTCTTCCATTGTTTAAACTTATTCCCAGATCAATGATCCAATTCAAGTCTCAGGCAGTCATTCATTCTTAGTTCTTCCAAATGTCGTGAACTGATACTCTATTGCTTGATATCACTGCTAAATATTAGACTCTCCTACAGGTTTTCCTAGTATTGCTCAATCTATAGTCTTTTTTGCTACCAAATATTCATAATTTTTTTCCCCTCTTGCTACAATCAAGACAGGTGTAGATGTCTGTCCACTCCCAAGGCTGCACACGGCATTCCATTGAAATGCTGTGGAGGGCACTTCAGGGGAATGAAATCAGCACAACCCTGGAATGAGAAGAGACAAACCTCATCTCTGCCACTTACTATCTGTGAGAATCCCAGATGTCTGTCAACCTTTCAGGATCTCAGTTTTCTTCTCTGATAAACAAATTACTCAGAGGTTGAAGAATTAAACAAATGTGAGTGTGTTCTAAGATACAAAGCATACCCAACATAAAGTATTGCTTACTCTTTTAAATCCACTTCAGCACAATATGACATTTTAGAGTCTGTAATTATAAATTTCTCACTTAGAATACAAAGATAATA
The DNA here is from genome assembly GCF_902729225.1 of Pteropus medius. Classification (NCBI taxonomy): domain Eukaryota; kingdom Metazoa; phylum Chordata; class Mammalia; order Chiroptera; family Pteropodidae; genus Pteropus; species Pteropus medius. Next base: position 30,558,156 of record NW_024344378.1, on the reverse strand, counting down.
AATATTCCTGATGGCTAGAATGTATGCTTCACAATTATAGGGATATTTGTCATGCATACTGGTCTGTGGAAGCACTAGAACAATATATTACACATAGTAGATGCTCAATTGTTATTGTTGAATGAATAAATGAATATTATCCTTTGTTAAAGAACAATTTATAATATGCTGCTACTTGTAACTGTCTTAATAAACAGTCGCATCTCATTTGTTCTGTCTCCTTCACTAGCAAAAATTGAGTTCTTTTGCAAATACACTGAAAAAACTGAGTGTAACACTTCATTGGAATCTGAAACTCCACTTAGAAATACGTCTGAATAAAAAACAGCTGTTAAATTATAATTTACCTTAGTCAAGACAATAGAAACTGCACATCACCATTTATAAACAGCAAATTTTAAAAATTAATCATTTCCAGGTTTATATTTGCTACACTTATCTGCAAATTATTATTACTTTTACATTTTCTGACAAATCTTATATGTCTAATATTTTTCAAATTAATAGGTGCACTCGCTAAAATTGGTAATACTGTAATACATGCACTACCTGATATCTGTTGATGCAGGTTCATGGGAATGTTTCTTTACTGACCTTCCCTTATAAGTTATTCTTCCAAAGCCTTTATTTCATCTTGATTTACTAAAATGTGTTTGCCTCTACTTTTTGTGGAAAATGATTTTAAAATGAGTTTAGAATGGTACTATTTTAAATATAGCATTAACTAACTGCCTTCCTCCCTTCTTTAAGGAAACAAAAAACTACTGTCATTCTTTTTGGTTGTTTAATCAATAATCATTTGCATTAGATCTATTGTTTTTAAACCCTCTTGACCAGATAAATTTTACCTTTGGGTATATTTATTTTTGTCCTTAATCAGACCTGCCTCTTCATTATTCAGTTACCAATCCCTCAAAACAATTAATAGTTATATCATCTTTAGAACATGGGAGTTGCTTTATATAAGTAGCACAGATTGAATTTAAAACAATTTAACTAATTGAAATGATTGTTAATTGTTCTTTTTCTGTAAATTCTATGTAGCCAACTGTATCATGTAGAATTTATTATATGGACAAAAAAAAAAAAAGGGAGTTCTATGGAAACTAACCTCACAGGATGGCCTCATCATAAATTCCTAACTGGGTAGGTTATGGTGGATAGTCACCCCCTAGGCCTATAATTTCTTTAATGAAAAGTTTTAAGCCAGCCCAGTTGATTGTTCTTGTTTATCTAGGTTAACAAACCCTTGAAAAAAGATGTTAACCACCAAAAAAGCACATAATCTTGTTAACTATTCTGAATCCAATCCCTGCCTTTCTATCTCCAATCTTCTTTACGTCTTCTTAATATCAAATACATAAGAGAAGCTGCAAAACTATTATTCTCTGGAGCATTTAAAATCTTGCTCCCTGTATTTACCCCAAAGACTTGAAAACCCATATCCAAAAAGATATTTGCACACTGATATTCATAGCAGCGTTATTCACAGTGGCCAGGACATGGAAGCAACTGAAGTGTCCTACGATAGAGGATTGGCTAAAGAAGCTATGGTACATATATATACAATGGAATATTACTCAGCCATAAGAAGAGATGAAATGCTGCCACTTGCGACAACATGGATGGACCTCGAGATAATCATGCTAAGCGAAATAAGCTAGACAGAAAAAGTTGAAAATCATATAATATCACTTATATGTGGGATATAAACCAAAGGCAACAAATGAGCAGGACAAATAAACAGAGACTCATGGACATAGACAATTGATTAATGATTTCCCGAGGACTATAGATTAGTGTTTACTAATGGGGTGGGAGAAGAGCGGGGAGGTAGACGGGGTAAAAGAGGTCAAATATAGGAGAGTTAGGGGAGGATGAAGTGGGTAAAGGGGATCAAATATATGGTAGTTGAAGGAAACTGGACTTTGGGTGATAAACACACAGTAGAATATACAGATGTCAAATTATAATGTACACCTGAAAATTATAGAATTGTATTAACCAATGTTACCTCAATAAACTTAATTAAAAATTTAAAAAAATAATAAAATGATAAAATAAAATCTTGCTCCCTGGCATATGTTGCCAGTTTGACTCAAATAAACTCAAGAAAATTCTCTACACGTTTCTTATGTCAAGAGTTATATTGTAGTTGCAATAGTGAATAAACTTTAGAACTTTAGATAGCACTATTGCAATAGGTACATCCTTAAATACATACATACACACACATATACATATATACATACATTTCAATAAAATTTCCTATAGAGTCAATTCCCATTATGTGGACAATGTTTCCTCATCAGAAAAAAATGAAAAGACTAAATTAAATGGATTCTATTGGTTACTTTCAGCTCTAAAATATTGATTGTGCAAATTCGATTTTACTGTGAACCTCTTTTCACAACTGCAGATGTGTTCAGCCAAAAAATATGTAAAGTTAAGTAAAACAATATCATAGTTAAAAATGGACAGATCATTATATTATAGTTTTAAAAGAGTAATTCTCCAATAAAACATTAACAATAATAATATAAACTACCCTCTCTGAAACCAAATATTACCAACATTTTGATTTGTACTTGAAATAAGACCTAGAAAAAACATAGAAATTAATATAGGCCTCATCCATGAAAGGTCTGGATGTATGAATGTCTACTTAACCCTGACTTATACTACAATGATCAGGAAGAAAGAATTAATATTTATTGGATATATGCTATGATCAGCCTAAGAATAATTTCAGGAGTAATCCTTGAAGCTTAAGCAACTTCAGTTTTTACCAGGTACAAACTGATTTGAACTTTCTACCTGAGGGTTCATTTAAACCCTTTTATTATTGTTGTTTAATGTTTCTCCCATAACTTTATTTTTACTCTTAAGATTATTATTGTAGTTAATAAAATGATAATTCAGTTAATAGGAATGTAGACAGTTGGCCTCAAACTGAAGATGACTTGAGGGAGTTGAGAAAAAGTCTAAGCTGAAGTAAACTTCAGGCATAGGTGGAAGATGGAAATTAGTAAAAGAGATGGTCAAAAGAAAAAAAAAAAAGATAATTCAGTTTTGTTTTGAAAAGAATTTTGTTTTGGGGAAAGAAGACAGAGACATAAGAGACAATAGAAGGTCATCGGAGGGGGAAAAAAAGCCAAAAGTGGAAAATATGAGACATGAAATACATGTATGTGGGACTCCACTTGACCATTTATTCACACATTTATTTATTCAACCACTTTAGCAGGTGCCTGCAGCGGGGTTGCATTGTGCTGGCCTTGTGGATTTGGGATTAAACAAGTTAAACAAGGTCCTGTTCTCAGGGTGATTAGCTTCCATCAAAAATGCAAACAAGTTTTGCTGTGTATATTCAATTGTCAAGAGTATAAATGTTCAGTGGACATTTATTTAAACCTAATCTCACTAAAAATAATGTTTACTCTAGATTTCTCCTTGAATATTTCCTTCTCACATGTGTCTGAAGAAGATTAAGAAATATGTTATGCCCATGTAATTCCTTAATATTCTCTTTTTTTCTGAATTAAAATAGACATCTAAGTTCCAGATGCACAATTAATTTCTTCCTCTTCTCTCATTTCAAAGTACCATATAAAGGGTAAAGGAGAAGAAATTAGTTCAAAAAGCATAGCATAAAAACTGTCAATAGTCTACGGCCATGCCACCCTGAACACGCCGGATCCCATCTAATCTTGGAAGCTAAGCAGGATCGGGCCTGGTTAGTACTTGGATGGGAGATGACCTAGGAAGACCAAGTACTGTTGGCGGAAAAAATAAAATGATAAAAAATAAAAAATAAGGGATGCTAAGCTGACAAGTTTCTTGCAATCTGTGAGGTCAACCATGAGTTGCCTCATCTAAAAAAAAAAAAAAAAACTGTCAGTATATCTGAATCATTTTACAAATGCCCTAAAAACTAATTGTGTTCTAAAGCAAATTTTACAGATAGCAATATGCACAGTCCTTTCGTCTTCCGAAATGCTACCATACTTTCATTCACATGTCCCACAGGCCATGTGGGAACTGTATCATTTCCTGCTCCATTCATCTTTTGCTGTATAATTCGCCTCCCCTACCTTTTCGCCCTTCCCTTCTCATAATGATGTCTTGTTTTTGGTCTCAAATCCAGAACCACAAATGCATGGTCATGAATGGAACCTAAACAATAGAAATGTAGCTTTTGATCCCCAAGACTGAAAACTTTTCATTGATTTAGCTGGCAATATTTAAAAAGTGGCAGATATCACACAAATGTCTCAATGTCTAGGTTCCCTTGAAAACTGGGAAGATTTGGCTACAGAGCATCAACGAAAGGCTGAAACAGGATAAGTATCAGCAAAAAAGTGCTGTCTGACTAATGACAGCCCCAACTCCTATTGACTGACTCTGAGGCCAAGGGCCCTACCAGATACTATTTTTGTTCATGTTTGTACTTTAGGTTTTTCTATTTTTGGAAAATAGTTCCTGTATCAATATTTGTCAGAAAAGTTGAAAAATAAAAGATTAATTAAATTAACCCATTTTCAAAAATTGAATTTTAGGTTAGCAAACTTTTCCTGTGAAGTGCCAAACAGAAAAATAGTTTAGGCTTTAAGTCATACTGTCTGTTTTACAACCACTCAACTCCACAATTACAGTACTACATGAACGCAGTCACATGAATGCGGAAATGAATGGGCCTGACAGTGTTCCAATAAAACTTTATTTACAAAAACAGATGGTGGACTGAATTTGGGTCACAGCTTGCCGACTCCTGTTTTATGGTACCTGTCCTGATACTCTAGGCATATCACCTCCGCCCTAACCTTTTTCAGCTTTATTGTCTATCAAAGTATTCTTCAGTTTCCCTCTTACTTTGGACTCCTTTTGTTAGTGTTCATAGTTTTTTTTTCAAATGAGCTATTATTAGACACATTTTTACAAATTTTTCTGTGCCAGAAAAAGTCAGCCCATTTTTGGGAATAGACAAGTGTAGATCCCAAAAAACAGAACAGTAGGCACATAGCTATGCATTTGCTGCTCCCTTCCTCGACATCTCTGATGCTTCCCCATACCCTAATAAAATAATACACTCTGACCCCAATATACTGTCTCAGCTCTATTTGTCCTCCTCTGTCTCACCCATGAATTATTTGTTAGAGTCGTTCTAGACCTCTTGATAGTTTCTAACTATAACTCTTTCTGCTCTCTACTGCTCAAACAAGCTTCCTACTGGTCTAGGACAGAAGGAGATTAAAGGGAATCCAGTTCTACCGAAATTTCAAGGCATTACTGAAATCATATATTCCTCATAAAACCTTCCTCAATTTCACCAGTTACATTTAAGGTCTTCAGCTTTGATGTTTCTTAAGCATGACTAGAGCACTATCATTAGGCAATATCTTATAAAATTGCAATTTTCAGATTAAGAATGGTCAAATATTGGAAACCTAATATATTCTACCTAAGGCTATATAAATAAACATGTCTGCTGCACTCCCTGAAGGCAGGGGTTGAGTCTCATTCATCTTGCTACTTTTCCTGGTATCTAACACAGTGCCTTGCTTGAAGAAGAGGATCAACCAGCACTGCTGAATGAACATACTGAATTTAAAAAGCTCCGCATTCACAGAGTAGCGAAGAGAGTGTGCACACCTCTAAATTCCTTTTAACTATTACTACAAGGACGGCCTTAATTATTGACCTACATGACTTAAATTTCTAAAAATAGTACCTGGGACAGAAAAGAGGGCAGATTTGTAGTTGAAAAATGCACTGATACTTCCTGGGCTGCTGACATTCACTTCCATTCACTGGGTGACTGGGGTATAGATATTGTTATAGGATTCAGTCAGTTTCAACCAGAAACATTGTGAAAATCCCATGGCCCAAGGAAGCCCCTGGCATTCAGAGTATAAAATTCTAATGTGAAACACAAGTAAAATGTGAAATGTTTTATTGGCTGTCTTATATCCTTAAGTTCTTCTTTTCAATATGAAAGCAAAAAAGAATTCGGTTGGCGATACAGTACTTGCCACAAATCTGTTGCTAAGCAAAGCAAAAGGAAGCTAGGGAGACAGAAAGCTGAAGGTCTTGTAAATGGGGGCAGTTAAATTCTAATCACCTCTTGGTGTTATGCTTGACTGATTTGCTGGGGGAGGGAAGGCAGCAATCAGAATTGGTATGCCCAAAGGCTCAGGAATGTAGTCCCAGTATTCACAAAGGAAACAGCTTCCATGGTAAAGTCTGCAGTTAAAAAGATATGATCTCAGTTGTAGGAAAGAAATGATAAGGTAACCTCAGGCAGCCGCTGAGAGCTCTCAGACATTTTTTCCAATAAGTGGTTATAAAACAGCTACATAATAGAAAAATTATGACCAGCCAAATATCAATCTCTTTTGAAAAGATGGTAACATCATCTTTTCTCTTAAGAAGATTTTCACTACCAACGTGCTAAATCATGAAGTCACTCTTTTTTACAGTAACTGGAAAATATATGTTTAAAACTTATGAAAGCATACATGAACCTCATAGTGTTTCATCCCCAGAAGAGTACTTCAGGACATTCTGAGTTAAAGAAAAGTTAAAAGAGGTTCTTTGGGTTATTTGAACCAGAGACCCCTCTTGGCAAGGGGGATGAGCAGAGGGAGAAAGACAGAAAGAGAGAGAAGTTCTCCGAGTGATCTATAAATAAATATGACCTATTTTGCATATCCCCCTAGACAGGAGAGTGAACTCAGAAATGATATTAAAATTTCAGTCTACCAGCAACAACTATTATTTTGGATTCACCTTGGCAATATAAACAATGAAAACGGAAGAAAGAGAATATTTCTAGATCAAATCCAAATGCTTGGTTTTCTTTTCTTCATTTTCTTCTTTATGTTTGACACATATAAAGCACTGAAATCTCATTAAATTACTAATAAGTCTTGATTAGCCCTATATGTATTATCTGTGATGTAAAGTATCTATGATACATTTTTAAAATATTTATTTACCCTTTCTTGAGAAATTTGTGTCAACTATATGTCCTCAAATAAGCAAAAAGTCATTTGAACACTGGCCCATGAAAGATGTTACTGCTTAAAAAAAAAAAAAAAAAAACCTCAAAAATTACATTTGTTGTGGAAAACCTATCATACTGTCTCATTTCTAAGGATAATTCATTTACCAAAGCAAAGAAAATCTGATAAAATTTACCAGGAAGATGGGAGAGGGCAATGTAAGAATTTAAATAATAGTCTCCTCCAAGTGCAATTTGTTCTGTTCCCATCCCTACATCCCTAGGACTGTATCTACCAACTAATTAGCATTTTCAAGCCCATGCAAGTCCATTCAAGTATTAGTGTCAGGCCCATATTTCTCCTTGTTCACAGGTGTATCAGAAAACACCCTGACAAACACTCACAGGCATAATGGAGAACAAAACTGTCCATGCCACAATTATAGTACATTAGGAAAGATCTGTCTAACTAAGGTGTTCAGAAGTAATAAATTAAAGACAGGAAAAGAGTTGATATAAAGAGGAGCAAACAACTTCCACAGGTCCCTACATAGATGATTAGTCTAGGGAGAAGAAGTACATGGAGGGTTGAGTAAGTGTGTGCAGGTACACTGGAGCAGGGACAAACAAGCAGGTCAACAAGTTCAATGCTAGGAAACGGGCATCTTCATAAGCCCTGACCAGGGCAGGAGCCTTCTGCTTCCTATTCTAGCTTCATTATCTGTTCCAGGGACTGATCTTTCCCCTCAACCTGTCAGGCCAGTGCTGAGATTGTACTATCCCTTATCAGATTGTACTATTCCTTTAAAACACGCCCACATGTAAAATAGTCACTTGAACTCTCCTCATATTTTCTTGTTTGAATACACTGTTTCCTGTGGAGTCCCTTACTGAACAGATACACCACCCAAGTCATGAATGAAAAGATTAACACAGCCACATCAAGGCAAAGGACCCTACAAACCACCACCAGAAGGCTCCCTCGACTGATGTCTACCAATAATTGACATTTCCAAGTTCATCTCAGTGTATTGGCATCATGTCCATATTTCTTGTTCAACAAGTATGTCATTGAAGACTTGGTCAAAGACTCACAGGAAACCAGTACTTGAGGTGAGGTCTATGGTATTTATGTCTATACTGTGTTTCTAGCTTCCCGATCTATTCTACTTTTTCTAAAATGGAAATGAAATCATATTAGTTTAATCCCTTTTAGTAAATCCATGAGGATTCTTAGTAATCATCCCCAATTTGCAGTTGTGTTCGTCATCTTTTTTCATTAATTTATTCTAGATTATTGTACACGATTGGTATCAAACTACCAATGTAATTTATCTATAAATCAGGGAATTGAGTTTTTTTTTTACAATTTATATCAACCTTGGCCAATTATAATCTCCTTGCTCCTCTCCCATTCTTCATAGCTCTACAGAGTAACAGAATTCAATATAGTATTGCATTTATCACACTGTTATATAATTAACTTGTCTCGTGGTTGTTTTACCCCTAGACTGTGAGCCCTTGAGGACAGGAATTGTATCTTATTCATCTTGACATAGCTGGCATCTAGCAAAATGTCAGGGTATTACAGATTTGCAATGAGAGTTTGCTGAATTGAATTTAAAGTACCAGTGTGGTGTTTTTAAATTTCCTCATATCCTTGAGCTTCAGCTCCCTCTCACTAGTATTATATCCTATCTAATCTAATATTTACCTCCTTTGATAGAGGAACTGTCATGTGTTTAGGAAAGACAAGTGTGACTCTTTCCTGAAGAGGGTCTAATGGTAGAATCATCCCTTCACCTTTTATCTTCTTGTTCTGAACATTGTTATAAAGCTTTTCTTGTCTTTAGTATTTTCAGCCTTTGACACATTTCCTATAGGCCTCTGACACTTGCACTTGGTTATCCAGCTCTTCTCCGAACAGTATGTTCTTTTTCCTCTATATGCTCGTTAGAGAACTTCTCTACACAAGGCTACTTCCCTTTTCCTTCCTCATTACAATCCATAGCTATTATTCTATTTGAATTTTAGTTCTGAGAGCATCCCAACTTGTTCAACAGTCTTTTTGTTTCTGATCAAAATGCTGTATTATCCACTGATTTTTTTCTTTTCTTTCCTTTTTTGGCACAGAGGGCAAAAACTATTTTTCACTGGCAATGATGTAGATCTTTGGGATCCAGGGTTTTGAATATAGCTCATGTAAATAATGCCATTTAGAAAATTGACTTTGGACTATTAAATAGCGGGTAATTAAGGGTATTTTTGTTAGCTTAGGCATATCTTCCTCAAGTGTGCAGACTGCATGGGGCAGAGAGAAGGAAAAAATACTTTTTCTGCATCTGAAGTTCTACAGGTTGTCAAATTGGGTTCTGATGTCTAAAAAAAAAAAGAGGATCTGGCAGAAAGAGGTGACAACAATTGTAACCTAAAATAACATCTGTTATGTGAATTGTGACATTTGCTGTCACTTTATAGGTTTGGGTTTGCAAGGTTAATAATCTGTAAAGCTGTTTATTCCTGTTTTATGAGAAACTACACTGGGTTAATGTCAGAACAAACTTATGGTCCCAATTTTGCTGCTAATTCACTGTTCTGAAGCAGGAAACTTTATCTCCCTAGAATTCAGCTTCTTCCTCCTAAAATTGTGTGAGCTGTACTAAATGTTTGCTAACATCTTTCCCACCTCTGATAGTCAATGATTCCCTGAAAGAAACAACTAGCTAAGGGAGGTGCTTTTTGTGACTAGAGTAAATAAGATACCACTATTGGTTACCTACGTCATGATCATTGTCCTTGAGGAGACTTGGATTCACATTTGGACTGTGCCACTTCCTAGCTCTGTGAACTTGGGCTAAACATGCCTAAACCTGTTTCTTCACCTGTAAAACTGGGATCCAAATACCAACTTCATGAGGTTGTTGTAGAGGTTAGAAGAAAAACACACATGCATAACACCTAGCCAGTGAGTGGCATGTGATAACTTCTCAATAGATGTAGCAAAATTAACATCACTATAGAAGTAAGAATGACTACAAATAGAATTACTGTAGAAGAATTACTAAGAATTTCTGATGGGTCAGACACAGAAAAGATGTAGACTCTTACTTTATTATTCTTTTAAAAGACATTCATCCCAAAGCTAGCCTCATTTTAGTCCAGAACCTTCTCTGTTGAGTCTTAAGAAGTTGATACTTTTATTGTTCTAACTTTTTAATCTTTTAAGCACAGAGTTTCCTGTAACTAATTATATTCTGGCATTTCCACCAGGCTACACAAAGGAGGTCTCTCCTGGTGTTCATGGCAGTATTTCTTTTGATATTTGTCTGGATCCTACATCATTTTGTGTTATGTAAAGACATTCCTTCAATTAAATAAATATATACTGAGCATCTGGGTGAGAACATTTTCTTAGACATTGGAGAGGACGCAAAGATTTGAAAGAGAGTTCCTAGCCTTAGGAGTTATGTGGTTTTGTTAAGGTTAAGTAAGATAAGACATATTTAAAAAGTATGTAATGTATGAGACTAAAAATCCTACACAACAGGAGAGAGCATGAATCTTGACAAATTAGTAACATAAGCAAAATTAATAGGAGAAGGCTGCTCGAGAAGAGGAATCTCAAAAACAAAGATATGGTTAATAAGAAAGCATTGTCATGCTATAAGACAGCAGTAATTCAATTCGGGCATGTTGGTCTTCCCAGAGTAGAGTAAAAGCCAATAAATGTTCTTAAGCACTGAAAGATATGACCTGAGATGGGAAAAAGTGGTATTTAGTTTTTATTTAACAATTAACCGTGGGCCGTTCATTCAGCAGAACAATCTGAGCGCCTATGATGTGCCAGGCAAGTGAGAGTCTTTAACATATATAAATAGCAATGTTTGTGATAACATCTAAAATAACACGTGCTCAGATGTGAGAGACTGGAGGCCATGTCGGTGGTGGGTTTCAGAAACACATTCCATACTTTCTTTAAGTCTTCAGTTACTAATAACCAAAATTTATTGAAAGTTTCTAAATGGCAAGCATTGCGTTATTTCCTTTTCAGTTCGGTTAACTACCATGCTAGCCTTATGAGGTAGGCACTGTTATACTAGGTGTTAAATTATCTGCTCATGATTATACCATCAAAAAATCACAGAGCCAGAACTCAAGCCCATTTTACAGATGGAGAACTGAGGCTCCTAGGTGCTAAATCACCTGCTCACAATTATACCACCAAAAAATCACAAAGCCAGAACTCAAGCCCAGGTCATTCTTGTTCTAGAATTTGACTTTCAACCTTTACGTTATATCCCCCCCATAACCATTTTTCCTCTCCACACAAACACCAAAACCCCTTAATTATAGAGAAGTACAAAAAAAGTGAGAGCATCACTTTCAGCTCCTTGTTTCTCTACCACGAACCTGTCCAGCATTCATGCACTGGCATCAAGGCATCACCCTCACTCTCAGTCTCAGCACAGTGGAAAGTGTCAAGATATTTTTAAAGCTGGAAATATTTTCACACATTGTTCAAATGTGCAAAAAACTAAATGCCTAATGCGTCTATTTAGCTGTTTGGCTAAGTGTGCTTTTCATAACCTCTTTACACAGCCTGTTCTTAAAAAGGACTATCTGGGAAGTACCAATTTGAACTTTTACATATACTTGTTAGTGTGCTACTCAGGGTCAGAGGGTGTTAAAATTGGTCCTCTGCTATTTAATGTGTGTGTGTGTGTGTGTGTGTGTGTGTGTGTGTGTGTGCATTTTAAACTCATGAAATTTGGCTTGTGGCTGCTTTGTTTTTTATGTTCCAATATTTCCATCATTTACTTCTTGTTTCTGGGTTACTGATGCTATTTAAGAATCAGTTTCTTTTTGCAAGGTAAGAGAGGGTGTGAGCTGATATTTTAGCTAAGAACAGAAATTCTATTTTAATTTATTTCTACAGAGATGCTGGCCAAACTCCAATTTTCTAATATGTTAATCATGTTTTCTAAAACTATAGCTCTTTTCCAAAGAGATTATTTTTCAGTTATTATAACCCCAAATCCTTTCTGTTAGTCTTTTTTATTTTTCATTATCTTAAGCTCACTATATTCCTGTTGATTTTACTATTTAACTTTGGGTCTACACATACCAAATGAGGAAAACATTTCAAAAACAACTTTATAATAAAAACAAATGATTGTCTAATTATAAATGTATTTAACTTGAGGGCCACATTCCAGAATTTCCTCAACAGCCCTTTATATTACATTTATTTGTTTTATTAAATTTATTGGGATGACATTGGTAAATAAAATTATATAAGTTTCAAGTATACAATTTAATAATACATCATCTGTATATCGCATTCTGTGTTCACTGCCCAAACTCAAATCTTCTGTCACTATAGATTTGATCCCCTTCAAGCAACGAACAAAAATGACAAACAAACAAAAATTCAGACGCAGACAACAGTTTAGTGGTTACTAGAGGAAAAGGGGGAGGGAGAAAGGTTGACAAGGAGAACAGCTCTTTATATTTTAAATGTGAAAGCCCTATGTTGAAACTATGTGTGAAAAATATTTTTAAATAGCAACACCATTGTCTATGGTAATTTGAGTAATTTGACAAACTGCAGCATTGAAAACTGGATGCTCTCTATCCTTTTATGATTCTGTTATTCTGTTACTACTTATAGGTAAATCAGTGCTTTCTAGGCTATAGGGAAAAAATCATGTTTCCAACTAAAGCAGCATGAGTTAGAATGAGTTACAATAACACTTGCATTTAAGTGTTAAAAGTATATTCATAATTCAAAAAAAGATCTTATGATTTAACAATAAGCAGTTCCAATGAGATCTTACTTTCTCTGCATGGAAAATACTTAAGGATATGTCAAGGTAATACTATAGATATCAGTAAGTGAGATAAATCCGGAATTCATTCCTTTGTAGCAATAATACTGTTTAAAGCTGCATTTAATCAAGACTTGGAAGTCCCGGGGACTTACACTTGTTAATCGAAGTACTGAAGTCAATAGCAGGATATTATTTCTTTTTTTGTAAATTTATAATGAGAAAAATAATTATCACTTGTGTCAGAAGTGCTTGTGATTTCAACATCTGAACTTACTTTCTTTGGAGATACTTAGAGAGGTACTGTGGCAAGCATTTTATTTTTGTCAAAACATTTTTCTTTAGTTAGTTATTTAATTACTCTCAAAAATCTAAAAACTTCCATTTGCACAGAATCTTTTGTCTTTAGGGGACGGCTCCTAAAGCCCATGAGCGTGGCCACCAGCCAATGCCATATATCCTACCACCTGGGACTCATATTAAGGATTCTCATAGGGAATGAGCTTCATTCTCTTTCAAACCACTAAATTCAGTCTATGTGTTCCGGCATTCAGGGACCACTAAAAATTTTACTCTTGCCTAACTGGCCAGTTCCATTATATATGTAATGTGCCCTGGGCCTCATGGCAATGGACTGCTATGACAGCCCCAATAAACCTCTGTGTGTTCCCCAAGTGCCCTTGGAGCCTTGTGCTTTCATGCAGTATACATTTTTGAGCAATTCTTTCATGCAAATAGCCACTCCAGTTCTTGAAGGTGCTAAAATTTGTTATTTTCAGTGGTATCGATTAACTTTGTTGCTAATATCTGGCACCTAACCAATGCTCAATAAACTTTGAAATGAAAGAAGTAGTTTGCATTCTGAACACAAATTTGGGCCACAGTATAGATGTTAATTCATTTAAAGAACCAAGTTCTTTTCAGTTCTATGTAATGCTAGTATAATTAATTTGAACGAATTGACCTAAAGAAGAATATGACAACCAGAAAGGGGCTGGACAGTCTTCATCCCAAAAAAGTTCTGGTCACAAGGCTATTCTCGATGTGTAGGTGAACTGGGAAAGTTTCAGTTAGGGTGCCCATACCTCCTGGCTTCCTTGGTTTGATTGTTCTGGTTCATACCTGTCATCTTGGCAGAACTATTAATAACCTTATTTTCAATAGTGCCCTGTTTAGATAATACATTTTATATTCTCTTCTGTCTCTCAGTACAACTGGAGTAGAAAAGACAATTATCCCAAAATGGAAAGGGGATTCATAAGTGAAGGGTGGGAGTGGTTCCATAACCAGAAAGTGTTTCTCTGAGAAAGATTGGTGGGTATCATGGTGGGGAAGTGGTCTCTACTATTACACAAAACCTTGAGAAGCAAGAGGATCTTCAATAACCACTGATGAGTTCAGACAGGCTGACCTAAGCTCATGGCCTTGAGAAGTTAAGTAGCTTGTCCAAAGTCACACAGCTGGTCAAAATTACTCCATGGACAGATTTGGCACTAAATAGACTCATAACTTGAAATGAGCCACATGGATTTGGAAAATATGCATCTGAGTTTGATGAACTTATGATAAGAGATCTTCCTCAAATTTTCAGAACAACGCAAGTTTTCCAGCCTCTTGGGAAAAGGATGAATCAGATTTATCTGATTAATAAGAAGAAATAAATAAGACAACTGAGAGTCATGGGTAAATTTATATCTGCAACCCATAGAGAACACTGGAAGAAATGGTACAGCTCATTGTACAATCTGACACTAACATCAAAGTGCTATTTTTTGAGAGGCAAAATTATTCTCACTAGTGTCCCTTTAAAAGTGTAAGAATATTTCTCAAACTCCTCTCATTTATCTCAATCACCTATTATGGATATCTCTCACATGAATTTATCTGAGTCTCTCATTTATATTCTAAGCCTAAACCATACACTGAGTTAATGAATTCCATTTATACACTTCCTCTTTGGTAAAGTGTTATTGCTTATTTGAAAATAATCCTTTTCAAGTCTTAAAGAATGCCATCTGGTTCTGATAGTCAAGAATTTGGTGAACACTTCCATGTTTACTCTAGACTTATAAGTTTTAATAACATTCCATCTGGAATACATTTCCCATACTGGAACGCTATTTTTATTTTACCCTAATATTGAATCCCTACTAGTCTTTTAATGATCTTAGAGGCTTTTCTTAGAATGATCTTATATTGAATAGTTGAGTGTAGAAATAAATTCTAAATCATAGTCATGGACACAAGATCATGTTGTAAAATGAGATATTCTCATCAAGACTCTTGATTGTAGAAAACAGAAACTCACTCCAGGTAGCTTAGGTAAATGAGAATTTATAATGTAGGTACAATATCAAGCATGGTCTTAGAGTAGGAGAATGTCAGATCCTGAAATGATTCCTTCTAACTCTCTCTTTCAATTCTGCTTCTATATTCTCCACAGCATTCTCTTTGTCTCCCCATCACATCCTCACCCCTTCACCTTCTAGTACGTGTGTCTTGCATACGGCCAGCATGGTCACCTACACAGACCATTTTTTACATCACATTTTAATTTTGGAATTCATCACTGGCTCAAGTCTTTGTGCCACTTTGTTCAAATACTTGAGAGAAATCATTTGATTGACCTCTGTTCAGTGAGTAGATTAGCACATTTTTTTTATTAGAACTCCATCTCTAATCAATTAATCAGAGAGAGGAACAGGGATGGGGATGAGTCACCTGATAAGTGTGGCTACCACTTCTAGGAGCCAAGGGAGAGGCATGGCTATGGATTCTAGCAGGCAAAGAAACATGTCCAGTACAGGGCAGGGCAAGAATTTGCATTTTATTTTCATCATATTTTGGATGATGTCCTATATTCCAGAAACTGCCACGACTTTTGTCTGATCATTTGTCAAAAATTATTATTTTGTCTCATTGCACTGAGGCACCTTCACAGGTCTTTGCTCTCAAAGAGCAATAAGATAATAAATATTGTCACTGTTGATTTTGTAGGTTTTCAATGAAAATATGGAATAACAACCACCTAGATGTGAAATGCTTACCGTGATACCACGGAGCCTAAAAAATTTAAACGTAACACATGTACACACATGCAAAACATAAATAAATAAATAAATAAATGATTTTCTCCAAGTGGATACCATTTAGAATCCCTTTTTGTATTAAAGTGTCTATATTTCAAATAGGAGCAAACCTGGTAAACAGCTGCTTCTTGAGAAGCCAACTTTCATTCCTTATTAGAATAAAAAACAGCATAACCAATCTTTCTGCTGTATTACTCATATCTGTAATTATTAATGTGTCTCTCATTAAAAGGCCATATGCTATGTTTTGCCAACAAATCAGTACAGAGGTTCAGCTGAAGTACATTGTCACAAATAAATCAGTCTGTTCTACTTTCCGAGTCCTAGATACTACTGGCTCACTGGAGTTCACGGATTTAGTTTGTACGCATGTATACCCCGAAAAATTGCTCCCCTACTTGCATAAGCCTCCACTGTGAACCTCTTTTTATTATCTTTAGCTTGCCAAGTTGAAAAGCAGTCAATCAAAACCACTTGACAATGTGACAGTTTGTGAATTCTGTAGAACTATAAAGGTATGAGTGTTTACTGTTTTCAAGAATATAGGCAGTACAAATGAGGCTGATATACAGTGACCTTGACAAAAAGACATAAAACCTCAGATTGTTAACCAGGATAAAATACTGTGTTTTTACCTGGGTTTTTGCCAAATTCTCTAACAAATGCCATTATATGACAAGGAAGAATATATTTATATTGTGATGTAAAACAGCTTGAGTGCAGTTGAGAGCTGCCAGATCAGTTGCCAATTCTCCAGAAAACATCAAATCGGAAAAAAAAAAAAATGGTGGGGAAAAAAAACCCTCATATCTCACCAAATAGATCCAGAATGGTCTGAGCTCATCAGAAGGTCCAACTCAAGATGATGTTTTTCAGAGAGAGAGAGAGAGAGAGAGAGAAAGAGAATGTGTGTGTGGTAGGGGGTAACGTGGTCAGCTCATGTTCAAGAGCAGAGCTCACCTAAAAAGGCTCCTTCCAGTGAAAAGCAATTTTTACACAACTCTGAGAACAAGAAAAACAATCCGGTTCAAGCAGCAAAGAAGTGACCATACATTTGTGATAGGAAAGAACTATTTTTTGAAGAGATCTCTGCGGATAGAGATATAAAACAAAAGCACACAGTCAGCCACTGATTCCAACATGGCAAGAGAGACTGAACACTTCATGAGCCCCAAAGATGGATGCTTCTTTGGCTTGGTCTATTTCTATACTCTAATACCTGATCTGAGCACTCATATTATCTTCCCATTTGCCATTAATGTTTCCGTATTTTTTAAATTTTAATTAAGAAATTACACTACTTTAGTAAGAAAGCAACTAGGATTGCCCACTAAAAATCAAGTACTGCAATTCTTAACATAAAATATGTTTGTTGTAATCGGGGCTCTGAAGACCTAGCCTAGAGACTTTTTACCTCCTGGAATGAATAAGGAACCCTCTCTCCCTTTTCACTCCAGCAAGAAAGGCTGGGGCAGACCTTACCCAAATGACCAGGATGTATAGAGGTAAATTCCAGACTCCAGACTCCAGCTAATGGTCACCAAGTTATCAAGGGCAGTTGAAAATCTGGTGAAACTCTTCCAAAATGAGAAGCCCCCTCTAAGGGCATTTCAGACAACAGTCTCTCTCTCTTTTAAAGTGACTAACACTTTAGTATGTACCAGACATTTTTCTCACATGATTTTATTGACAACCTAAGAGGGTAATATGATATCTTACAAGATTTTTAAAAATTACATAAGCGATACATGTCTTTGTTAAAAATAAAAACAGTAAAGTATAAAGTAAAAAAATAAACACTACCCCAACTCACACTCAAGCTGGACCACACATCAAACTTCCCAGAGATAGCCATTATTATCAGTGCTTTGAGTATCTTCCAGAAATCTTCTATACATGTGTCTTTGTATTTATTTCATAATCTTCTGAAACTTATTTCATTTCACACTGTATCTTGGACATTTATCTCCATATCTAATTTATTTGCATTCCCCATATTAAATTCATTTTTGCATATCTGATTCCCACATCTAATTCATCTGCACTCTTTTAGTGGCTGTGTGGTATTCCATTGAATAGACATTATATTATTTATTTAACCAGTTGGCTCAACATTTGGTTTCTAGTTTTTCACTATTATAAATAATGATGCAAATAGTACCCTTGTACTTCTTTGAATATAATACTTGCAAGTGATATAGGTTAAAATTAGTAACATTTAAAATTTTGATAGATATTACTAGATTTCTGAAGTGAGGTTTTCAGCACCATTTTATTTAGTGGGGAAACTAAGCTTGGAGACATTAAGATACACTGCAGAGTCCGCAAAAGGTGACAAGCAAAGTTTCAGAGCAAGGATTTCATGTCTGGTTCCAAGCTTCACTGGTTCTACCCTTGTTACTTGATTTCCTAAAACCTTAAATATCTAAGTAAACTACTAACTCATTCTTAAATTTCCAGAAGGAATAGAGTCAGTTTAGTACTAGCATGGACAATAAAAAATTTATTCAAGATGAGACAAACTATTGCTCAATATCTTCTTACGAGGGAACTGAGATTCCAATAATGTTTAAATATAATATCATTTATTTATTCATTTGTCAAAAACAACTGAATAAGTGTTCTCTGCTAATAATGGTTCTATGCCATTGAGACCCATGGTTAGTAAGTTTAACAGGGTTTCTACATTTTAGTTGAAAAGTAAGGTATTAGCAAAATCATAAAAATTAATGTAAAATTATACATGTCTGTGCTGCTTAGTGATAGGGATATGTCCTGAGAAATGCGTCATTACACAGTACACTTACTTACACAAACCTAGTCGATATGGCCTAATACACACCTAGGCTATATGACATAGCCTATTGCTCTTAGGCTATAGACCTGTACCGCGTGTTACTGTACTGAATACCATAGGTAATTGTAACATATTGGTAAGTATTTGTATATCTAAACATAGAAACAGTACAATATAAAAGATAAAAAATGGTACATCTGCATAGGACACTTACCATGAATGGAGCTGGCAGGACTGGACGTTGTTCTAGGTGAGTCAGTGAGTTAGTGGTGATTGAATATGAAGGCCTAGGGCATTACTGAGTGACTTTATAAACACTGTACACTTAGGCTACACTAAATTTATAAAACAACATAATATTAAATCAAGCAAAGAGAAAATGAAGCAATCGAGAGACTCAGTAAGCAAGAAATGGATGATGCTGCTGCCAGCATAACCCTGCATATTGTTTTACAGTAAACTTTTTTTATAATTACAAAGAGTACACTCTGAAATGATAAAAAGTATAATATAGTAAATACATAAACTAATAACATAGTTGTTATCATTATCAAGTATTACATACTGTACCTAATTCTATGTGCTATACTCTTATACACAGTAGGTTTGTTTACACCAGCACCGCCACAAACTGGCAACACAGTAGGTTTGTTTACACCAGCACCGCCACAAACACATGTGAGTAATGTGTTGTACTACAACATTACAATGGCTACAATGTGACTGGGTGATAGGAACTTTTCAGCTCCATTATAATCTTATGGGACCTACATCATATATACAGTCTGTCATTGACTAAAACATCGTAATGTGATGCCTGACTGTAATAGACAAGTAAAATCACATCAGTGATATAATGAGATTTGACATAGGCAAGGGCTCAGAATGGAATTCCTCCAGTTCATGCTAATTATGTTGAAATCCGTAGGACACAAGGGAGTAACTAGAGGGAAAGGAAAAAAACACAATCTGTTCTAGGCAGAGAAAAAGTGTGAGTAAAGGTCATGGTGAGAGGAAACAGTTCAAGTTCCAAGGACTAAACAAAGGCCTGTGTGGTTTTAAGACAGGAATGGAGAAAATGCAAGCAGGGTACAGGTCCTGTAGGGTATTGCTAGTCTAGGGAAGTAATATTATCTTTATTAAATATTGGGAGCCATCAAAAGGTTTTAAGGAAGGTATAAATCAAATGGCAGCATATTAGACAATGATTATTTAGCTCCCAGCAGCATCATCGGTTTATAAAACATGTATGCAATTGAAGGAAACTTACCTAAGAAGAAACTCCACATGTCTAAGAGCCACACTTGATGTGCATTCTCTCTCTCTCTCTCTCTCTCTCTCTCTCTCTCTCTCTCTCTCTTTCTCTCTGCCTTAAAAAGCAATTTATTTAAATAACATTTTAAATCTGAAGCTGCAGTGAAAATTATCACCATCATCATCAGGGGACAGCAATACATATGAAGAGTTAAATTTGAGAGCTTTCAAATCAACTTAGCAGCAAATGCTGACATTAATTTAAAATTAACCAACTACATAAGCAGTACAAGTAGCCACTTGGGGAAGAACATTTTAGGAAGAATCCACTTAGGCCAAGAGAGTGTGGCAGCTGCCTCAGAAAAATGACTCCGTCACTAGACCTGTAACCTCAGTCTCTCTAAGCTTTCTAAGCATTAAGTTTCCACTGGAAAGTCAAGTTTTTAGAGGGCAGACACAATAACATAATTTCTTAGCTAAACATGTCTGTCTCAGACCTTTAAGCAACTGAAAGAATAACCCAAAATAAACTGTATGCATAGACATCTGGAATGTTAGCCTCTGTGTCCAAGAATACGAGTGTGATCTTAACGCATGGTACTGAGGGCCTCCGACCCAAATACCCAGAGTCTAGGTTACCTTGGGTATCACGCAAATGGCCCCCTGCAATTCTCCCATCCTCATCCAAAAGCCCCTGAAGAATATCATCTAGTGATAGAAAAGGATAATCAAAAGTTTAGAGTTGTCCTGAAGTAGAATAGCCCAGAAATCTAGAGATGTTCATAAGATAAATTCAATTTCCAGGATTTTCAAGGCCCAAATTACATCCTTTGAGACAGCCCTTACTCGATAGTCTTATCTGTGATTACAACCACCTGTGTACTGCTTTTTCCCCTCATCCCTGCCACACCTTACACTCCAGTTACATGGATGCTTCACCTCACCCCAGTGACACTACACCATACTTCTTGGTTCCTATTGTTTTCTCCAAATGAAATGCCATTCCTCATTGCAGAGCTCCAACTCATCTTTTAAAACCAAGTCTAATGTATAGTCAGAGAGCAATTCAAAAAATTTTGAGAACCAGCTATAAACCAGGCATTTGAAATATAAGAGTGAATAAATCACAATTCTTATCCTCAAGAAAGTCACTTAATTATGTGTCTTTACATTCCCAGTGACTACCAGAATGCCTCTAAAAAATAATGTTCAACAATGGTAACTTGGATATATCTAGGCAAAAATAACATTCAGTATACTACTATGCAAAAAGAGAACAAGAACACCTGAAGTCCTAGTGTGTGTACACCATCCTCTTATAAGCACATTGTATGTGCAGTATTCTCAAGGCCTTAGGATATCCTGACTCCTATAGAAAAAAATATATTATTATAGAATATGTTCGTTTATTTACTTATTCATTATTTCAATTTGTGATATTTAAGATAGTGTGCTAGGTACTAAAAACCATATGGATGATTGACAAGTCTCCACTTCAAAGAACTTAAGGCTCAAGTAAATGAGATAAGACATAGGTACAAATAAATATATTACACAGGAATAAATGTCAAAAGAGTTAAAGTCCTCTTAGAGTTCAAAGGACAGAGAGTTCTCCTAGATAATGGAGATATCATATTATCTGCTCACCAACCTTACTACCATTAAGAAATCTGATGCTGAATACCTAGTGGAAAATACTAAGTGCTCATCCAGTGGTCCCTGGGCTCATCCACTTGTTACTGGAACACCTTCTTGGGTACCTCCTGAGCCAATCCATTTTAATTTCAGACAGTTATAAATGTTAGTCATTTCTTTCTTTCACCGACCCAAAGTATATTTTACTGAAACCCATTAGTCCTATGTCTTCCTCTGGTGACTTTCAGAGTTAATTCATTTCCTCTTTCATTTTTATTTTTTGAAAATATTAAATACATGTACATTCTTCTAAAGCTTTCTCTTCTATCTTCTATTTCAGTGCAGTTCTTTTTGGACCGGTGTTCTTATTCAAGATATGAACTAACCCTCCAAACTTCTAATATCCTCAAATTTTATTAGTATGTCATTAAGCTTCTCTGCGAATTTATTAATAAGTATATTGAGCCAGATTAAAGTTTCCATCAAGTTGGCATTAATTAATGACATTGTTACAGTTAATGACTCAAAGAGCCAAAGGTCTATACCTAATAAGATTATCACTCAGCTCACAACCCTCCCTCTATTGATTAGGATATCATAGGTAATGCTGACACACATCTTGATAAAATTTAGATATGCAGTGTCTACAACATGCCAGTAATCTATCAGTTGACTAAGTCATTCAAAAAAAAAAATGTGAAGTTTTACTGTATGACGTGATCATAATGAATCTAGTCTGGGTCTTAGTAATCAACTTTTCCTTTTCTAAAAATCTACCCCATATGCCAGAATCAATTTTGCAGTTATCTAGAGCTAGGAAAATCTACATTTATCTCTGATGCTTTTTCTTAGAAATTGGAAGATTACCAATTTCTGTGTTCTAGCAACGCTCTATATCCCATGAATTCTATACAATAAATTTGAAATTTTTCTAGTTTTTTAATGATGAGATTAAAAAATGTCTCAGCCTATAGCTGCATTCACTTAAAAACAACCCAAAACTTGCAGAGAAAATATATACTCATTGTATTTATAACATTAATAATATATGTATAATAAAGGAATAAAACATGAAATAAACAGTTTTCTACTTTAGCAAGGGCAAAGAACTTAATGAAAGATTTTAGAAGGAAAATCTACTTAAAATATGTTTACCTTTGCTTTGAGGAAATTAAACAAACAAATCACTAAACAAATATGGATACCTACTAGATCTTTCTTACACTAAAACTATACTTAGTAAAATTAATTAAAAATTTAGTGTGTATCCTCTTCTATTTGCTTTAGAAATCAAAGTTCTCTCTTTCTATTAGAATCACCAACACTGATTTTATGGCTATTTGGGGAAAGGAGGGTGAGAGGTAGGGACATAAGTAAAAGTACCAAACAGTTTTCATAGATTATTTCAAAGCTGGATGATTCCACTGGGCCAGATTTTGCCCACCTCAACCCTCCCTATAATTTCAGGGTATGTGGGCTTCTTCACTCCTGTTCTCTGAATAAATGACAGTGACACAGGCTTTGGGTTTTTACTTAAGAGGTTGCATCCTTCTAAGTTCTCTATAATACAGTCTATGACTGTGTAGGAAGCCCCGTAGGTAGAAAATTAAATGAAAGCAAATTTGTTCTTATGTACCTAATAACCTTCTTAGTCACATCAAAATACAAAATATTGTACCATCTGGGAAATATTTCTCAAGCAAAAAAACCCCAAATAATTCGATATCTGAAAATACTATCTGCTAAATCTCTGAGCAATAAACATCCATTGTAATGACAACTTCTTATTACAGAAAAGTGGATAGGGACAGGCTGAAGAGATCTTGAGGGTAGAGCACATTGCCAGGAAAGAGCCTGCCAGGGAATTAGGCTCTAGAATAAAGTGGCCACACCTTTCCCTGCCTCTTCAGTGATTGTAATGGTGATGCTTACGATATTTGAATTAAGAGATTGAAGAACCTGAAATCCAGAATGTCTCAATGAAAATGTTAACTCTTTACATATGTGCCCAAAACTGACACAGGTCTAGATGAAGGCAAAGGCGGACCTTTGCAAAACTGCAAAATAAAGGCTATCTTCTGTCTTCTTCAGCACTGCTTTTTTTGCTATTTGCCCATTCCCTGATACCTCTCTACTCCAACCTATGTGTACTTATACTTCTTTTTTTCCAAAGATACATTTTGTAGGTTGGCTTAGTAGAAAGGAATTATCAAAACCTGCCCCTAATCAAAATATTCTTTCCCTCAGGGCCACCAATCTATGCAAAGTAAAACAATTAAGTTAACTATATTTAATTCATGGCTGGGCAGGAGTGACCACTTCATTTATTCTTCAGTAGAGTAGAATATTTGCACTACATTTGTGAGCCAACACACTTTTAGCCATCAATTCTACTTCTAAGAATTTGTTATTAGACAATAATTATAGGTGTAATATGAAACTATGATGTCTGTCTTAAAAGCACTGTTTTTATCAACAACAAATTAAAGAATGAAAATAGCCCAAAAGAATAATAAAAAGAATCAGTAAATTATGTTACGTCCTATGTGGACATTAAAATCATATTTATAGAAATGTACATAACATGGTTATATGGTATATTTAATAAAAAGACAAGCTTCATTGTGCATGGTAATATCTCATGTAAATATGTTTATAGTTATAGTATATTCACTTTTGTATGAGTGTAAATATGCTCCAGGCATAGTACTAAGCACTTAGTAAACAAGGACACATAGGCTTCTACCAACATGCAGCATATAGCGTGGTGTCAAAGACAGATGTTGACCAATGTCAACAAAAATTTCTGTCTTCATGGAACTTATATTTTATTCTTAATTGTATCTTTACACCTGGCACATATTAATTGTGATATAGAAAAATTATTTTCAACTGTTTTACAAATTTTCTGTATTTTCTCACATGGCTTGAAATACAATCAATTAAATGGCAGAATTTTAAAAATTTAGCACTCGTATATGTGGGCAGGAATACCATAAATCCTACTGTCTGGCCTCTTCTAATGAAATTATCATACTCCTGGTAGCCATACAACATTAGAAATATTAACTATACCTGGATTATAATTCTTAACTCTAGAATTATGAAGCCATGCTACTTCTTTCTGTGAATTTCCCATTGTTATTTCTAAATGCAGTCTATAAACTTTGGGACAAAAGTTATTTATGAAACACAGAGAGTAAGCAAGATTTCTTGACCTCATTAAGGAAATAAACCAAAGAAGTTTTACTAAAGAAAGGGTCAGAACATCTATGGAAAGGTCTGAGCAGAAATCAATTAAACATTTCTGACCATAGGCATAATTAGAAAATCCACAGAGACTTAATGCCAGAGTGTTTACACCAGTTAAACCACCAAGATAAAGGGAAACATTAATTAATGTTCCGTTTGAAAATCAAGTTTACTTTAGTTCTGTTGAAAAAGAAAAGCAGACATACAACTTTGCTCAGAAACACCTTTATTTTTTAATAAACTTTTGTCTTAGGGAAGATAAAATGAAAATGGGAGTGAACTGTTCTATTTCTCCCATACAATCTAATTTTCCATAGGAAAACATGGAGGTAAGAGGTAAAGGAGAAGAAAAATATATCTGAGCTTACGTCTCTTTTATAAATTTCTGCCTTTGATGCTTGCCTTTGTATAGACATTGATTGTTGGAAGAGATAATTATTTTCCTTTCAGTGTTGTTACTTTATCAGAAGGGATTTGTTTACTGCTTACTATCTGCCTGCGTGAAAAGATGGACTCAACTTTTAAATTAAATAACGCAGACAACATGGGGTAGGAAAAAATGGTTCCTTTTCAGTCATCTTTTTTTTGTTGTTTAGAATATACTATATTGACTTGCTGAAATTATCAGGCAGCTGAAGCTATAAACTGAAGAATCATGTAGAAACAATGGCCTCAAAGTCACATTTATATACATTATAAAATTTACTATTAACCAGGTGAACAGTTATTAGTACTATTTTATAATTGTTAAAATTTATACACAGAGAGATTGAGGAATTCATTTTAATTAAATCGTGCACATTTTAAATAAATATATTTTGATGTCATAAACCTAGATGGCTGAAAATAATGATATAGAAATAACTCAAATTACATTTAGTCACTTGAGAATTTTAAAACATTTATTACTGATATGATATGAGAGGCTATTTTATAAAAACTATATCAGGAAAGAGCAGTCCTTGTTTTTTTTAAATGTCATTTAGTAAAGAACTATGTGGTGAGTTATACTAAGTATGTCCTACATTTTTACAAAGTTGTGAAAAATTAAAAGCAAATTATATATGGCAAAATATGTTAATTTTAGTTTATCCTACTAAGGCACAAGTATCCCCTAAATCAGAAAATCTATTTTTATTAAAATGCATTTTTTCTTATCATTGGAGAAAGATGCCAAACTTAATAACCAAGTGCAGAGTGAAACATACTGAAACTAAGCATCTTATTCACAAATATACTATAAGACTAAATTTCCACATAGTGAAGCCTCATTATAAAAAAAATACTTATTTTTTTCCACTCTTTCCAACTTGCCTTTGTCTTCTTTCTGCTATTTTAATTTATTATAAATTTTACTATACATCCTTTTACCAAGTTTGAAATTACTCTCATATATTGTAATTGGACCAACTTTTTAATAATTGATTTTTATTTTTTGATTACAGTTGACATGCAATATTATATTAATTTCAAGTGTCAATATAGTGGTTAGAAATTTATATAATTTACAAAGCGATCACCCCAACAAATTCAGTACCTATCTGACATCATACATAGTATTAGAATACTACTGACTATATTCCCCATGCTATATTTTACATCCGCATGAGTATTTTGTAACTACCAGTTTGAACATCTTAATCCACTTGCCCCCTTCACCCTTCTTCCTACCCTTCCTCTACATCTGGCAACCATCAAAATGTTCTCTGTATCTATGAGCTTGTTTCTGTTTTGTTTGTTTATCCTGTTCTCTCTTCCACATAAAAATGAAATCGTATGACATTTGTCTTCCTTTGACTGACTTACTCCACTCAGCATAGTACCCTCTAGCTCCATCCATGTTGTTACAGATGGCAAGATTTTATTCTTTTTTTCATGGCTAAGTAACATTCCACTGTATATGTGTATCACTTCTTTTTTATCCATTCATCCATTAATGGACACCCAGCTTGCCTCTGTATCTTGACTACTGTAAATAATGATGCAAAGAATATATGGAGGCATCTGTCTTTTTTAATTACTGTTTTTTTGGTCTCTCTTGATTAATATGTTGAAGTAGAATTACTGGGTCTTGCTTTTGGACCAACTGTTAACAATCTTTTATTCAATATATATTACCCTTACCTCTCCAAAATTAAATTTCCATACACAAACATAGATCCTTAGAATAGATATGGCTGAATTAAGAATTTTTACCTTCTAATGAATGTTAGCCGTTTTATTATTCAACCACTCCAGACTATGAATAAAATAGATATTGATGTACATGTTTATTTATAGACCCATAGCTTTCTAGCTCTTGGTGTGATGGTAGTTGCTATCCCTAATGCTGATGTAATATACTCTGATTTTGCATTTTTTAAGCCTTTTTGTGTTCTCTTATATTTTTCCACCAGCCCTTTAACCGGCTTCTCTGTCTCTGTTTCTTCTCCCAGCTAACTCTTTAAAATAATCCTCTAAAATTATATTAGTTTTCTATTGCTATGAAAAAAACTGACACAAATGTAATAGCTTAAAATCACACCAATGTATTTTACAGTTTCCGTAAGTCAGACATTTATATGGGTTTGGCTAGGTTCTCTGCTCCGAGTCTCACAAGACCAAAGACCAAAATCAAGGTGGTGGCCAGGCTGGAATCTTGCCTGAAGGATCTCTGATAAAGAATCTACTTCGATGTTCATTCATGCTGTGGGCAGAATCTGGCTCCATTTTTTTTTTTTTTTGTAGGACCGAGGTCCTCATTTCAGCCAGGAACCTCACTCAGCTCCTTTAGGCATTGGCATCCCTTTTTTTGTTGCCCCTGCCATCTTCAAACCAACAGCATGTTGAATCCTTTTTCGTATTTCACTCTCTCCGCCTCTTCTTCTGCTTTCCTCTTCTGCTAGGAGCAGATGAAAGTTCTCTGCTCCTAAAGACTTACCTGATTATATCTGATATCATATCTTGGGGTTCATTCCTAGAATTTCTGCCTACCACAAAAATCCAACTCAAATGTCATCATGTACAGAAAATCTTAGATGTTCACTCATTCATTTCTTTCTCCAGTCCTTTTCTTCCTCCCTATTTGTATAAATGCCCCTTCTTTACTTCTACAACATCCCACTCAAAATCAAAGCATCATTACACTATAGCACACTGTCTGGTGGTCTATCATTCTGGAAGAATTGTTAAGTCTGCAACCCCAGTATTTACACCAGTGCCCAGTAACATGATAGATGCTCATCTGATTAATGCATGTTGAAAAATTTGTACATGCCTTTAAAGTTGAAGAGAAAACAATTTACGTTTCAATGTAAACTACAGTATTGAAGTCTATTCATTACTAGTCTTTAAAAATGAGCAATCTGCATTCACAGATAAAATTCTCAGCTAACCATATTACACATTTAATAAGAATTTTACATTCATTAAAAATAATTTAGAAAATACTTTGAAAATTTATTAAGCATACATTGCTACTGTGATAACTGCTTTATCTCATTTAATCAAAAACAATTCCATTTTACAGATGAGGAAACTGAGGCCTTCAGGACTTTAGAGTTACCCGAAGTCAAGCAACTACGAAATAGTGAGGCCAATATAGAATCTGAATATTCCAGCTGCTGAGTCCCTATGTTATTTTCTTCTTGCTTTCCTTCCTTTGATACTTACAGAACACTTATTATGTACCAGGAATCGTTCTAACATTTTCACAAATTAGATTTGGGTCCCAAAACACTGTTAAAATAATATATTTGTCATATGGATTCATAGCGCTTACCACAAGAACACACAAAATCAATCCATTACTTCATAAAATGAAATAATATTATACATTGGTGTTTATGTTTCATATGCATTTAAAAACATCCATCTCTAATTTGGGTTTTATGTGAGTACTGTATATTTGCAAAAAATGTCTGAACTATACTAAAAATATACTTCATAACATGTTAGTCATTGGCAAATTTTTGTGGGAAAAACTGATGAGAAAAATTTAAACAAGGAAATTCCATCTTGCCCAACTGCGATCTCATTAAAGCTGTGGACAGTGTATGAACCACAGATGGTGAGAATGAAGAAACCATGCATGTTCCTTAGAGACTTCAATGTCGCCAAAGCAAGGATCAGTGCTTTAAAACAACTTTTTTTGTTATAAAAAATGTCATACTCAAATATATCACATCTTACTTCTCAGGGCCTCCAATGTAACATTCAAAACCAGCATGTGATACAGTGGATTCTGTACTAACCTGGCCAGGATATATATAACTTCCTAAATTCACACATTTAACAATATAAATTATTTACAATACAAAATATGTAAATGGGAGTTATTGTTGTTCCTAAAATGGCCCTTGAAATGTACAAGCACTGAAACCATAGTGATTTATGAGATTTTAATCACTTTTAAGACCTGAGGTTTATAAAGAGGAATGTGAAAGAAATGAGGACTTGATCATCCTTGTAAAAAAAAAAACAAAACAAAAAAAACCAAAAACTCCAAAGCGATACTTAGGAATTATGTATATTTAGGAAATATACAGTATTCACATAAAACCAAAGCGATACTTAGAAATTCAAATGTTAAAAGAATTAGATTTCCCATCTTTCTTGCTGCACCTTTGCCATTCATAATCAGATCTGAATTCTTACGACTGCAAAGGAACGTTCATTAGGGGTGAAGAGAGAAACAATTTATGTAAATCATGTTTATAACGGCCGTCTGTTTGAGCTCAAAGCTAGGGCTAGAAACAGAAGTGCCAATTTATAACACAGGAAAATTATTCCTAACTCATAAAATGACTGTTTGTGGATATAGCCATTTTATTTATGTAATTATAAATAAGAACAATGTGTTTCATTCTCAAGATACTGAATTCTAGTATACAAAAATTTCAGTGATCCAATATTCTCACAGTGTTCTTTTCCAGTCACTTCCAGATCTCTCATTTTGTAATCATCCACTTGCATATTTATTATTAAAAGAGAAAGGGTGATAGGTTTTGTTTTCCTTCTTTCTCAGGCACTTTTTTCTACACCAAACTTTATGTGAATAAGCATGTAATTTTAATTTTACAGTGCTCAGTTAACATGCAGATAAATATTTACCTGGTTGCCACATCAGATTTGAGCTTTCTAGTGCCATCATCATGTAATTTTAATTGTTATTATTGGATTAAATTTCAGACACAACTGAAAAGCATATTGATCATTCTAACAATGCAAAACAAGCCTGTACTGCCTCAGGAGTTAACCAGGAAAGTAACTCTCACTTTCATTAGGTAATGAGCTTTTAATACATTCCAGTACCTCCAAAGAGCAAAACTGATTAAGATGCTGAGACAACATATAAAATTTCACGTGTGTAAAAAAGTGCCATTCTCTTCTTTCATATAAATCTAGGGAAGATGTCCAGATCTAATTTTTTACGTCTATACAAGAAGGTACTACATCTTGATTCAGTAACTGATCATATAAAAGAAAACTAACACAAATGTACATGCACCTCTACACAATCAAATTGAATATCCTCAGCGAATATTAAATTTTAACTGTTACCACTACTTATTAAATTTGACTATCTGCACAGAGCATCATTTTCTTTCTTTTTCTTTTTTTTTTATTTAATGAAAATAATAAAGTGTCAGAATTTATTTTTTTATCTCCTAAGTCAGAAAATGACACTGATTTAATTCTCATAAATTGTGAGCCTAGAAGCATTTTGGGGAAAGAACATTATTAAAGTAATCCGATGTGCAGCAAAAAGACATTTAGTACCCAATATGTTTTTTTTAAAAACCTCCTGAAAAATAATTGTGAAACGTGCACACACACACACAAAGTTTGAATGTTATTTTACCATTTTATAATTCCTACATTTCCATTCATGTCTCAGCTCAAACATTGAATCTATGGAGACTTCTATGACATTTTCGAGTAGTTAGTTCCTGCAGAGACTTGAAAATGACGATAACTATGACGATGATTACAACCAGAGCTCTTCAGTGCCAGGTACTGCTCTAAGATCTTTACATATGTTAATTCATGCAGTCCTCATGCTAAGCTCCCCAAAGGGTTATATTCATTTAATTTTTACAGATGAGGAAACCCAGGCAAAGAGAAGTTAAGTAACTTACTTGAAGTCATAGCACTGACAAGTGGAACTGTTATTTAAATCCAGGCAGCCTGGCTTCAGAGAGTCCAACTGCTTAAACATACCATGGTATCTCTCTTGATCTTAAAATGGAAACAATAGGACAATATATGTCCATGGTATTGCTTTCTAAATTAAGTCAGATCATTTATGTAAAGACCCTAGTACAGTGCCTGGTATATAGCAGTACTGAATGTACCAGTACTGAATGCAGCAACTGAACAATTGTTACCAAGTACAGTTATTTTTAATAAGTCCTCTGTCCCCTACGACATTGTGAATTCCTTGAAGATGGAGGATGGAGTCTATATTCATACATTCATCCCACAAATGTTCATTGAACGAGTACTGTGAGCCAAGTACAACACCAAGCTCTATTAACATTCATCTCTGAAGATCCAGTACTGGATAGTAGACTGACAGAGTTCCATCTGAGGGCATTTGCACTTACTGTTTCCTCTGCCTGGAAAGCTCTTTTCTATATAATTTCGAGGCTTGCTTCCTCATTATATTCTCTCTCCTCAAATGTTAATGCCTTTAAAGAAGTCTTCCTTAAATGGTTTCTATAAAGTGGTGCTTTGCAGGACTCTGTATTTTCCTACTCTGCTTTATGTTTTCTACAAACACTTATCAGCATCATATATATTAGACTGTAAGCTCCGTATAGATAGGGTTAACAATTTTATATCTTGAATCTAGAATAGTAGACTAGTAAATATTTATTGTATTGATGAAAGAAGAAGAAGGGAAGGAAGGAGAGAGGGAGGATGGGGGGGAAAAAAGAGACGAGGGAGAATTTTGATCAATGGATGCTTTATAAGAAAGAATATATTTTCCATTGCTTTTTGACCAATGACCTCTTTCCATTGCTTTTTGAATAACAGAATGCCCACACTCTTCCCCTCCCTCACTCTTCTATTCCTGCTGCAAAAAATCCCTGAGAGCTCCTCACAGTCATTTTTCTTGTCCCCCATACACAACTAAGTCTCTCACCATTTAAATTTCAACACCTATTCTTGCTCCTCCTAAGAAAAAGCTGTATCTGACCTCCACAGTAACTAGCTTTTTTTTGTTTCCAACAATGCTGAAGGGCTATAATTTAGCAGCTTCATAAGTGGTGTTTGTAATCACTTATAATTTATTATCCAACTATCAGAGTAAGTCATGATTTTAAAAAAGTTATCCTTACTTTTCAATTATTCGAAATGTGCATTTGTGGATTCCATCTTTAAATATAACTACATTAATTAACAGGACATGTACTTTGAACTTCTTTCAGTAAGAATAATACATTTACACTAACCCCTTCCCTCCTGGCACTGCTCTAATCTTTGATAGTAGTTCTGATTGACATTAGACTATTCACAATAATTTTGGTTTTCCTCTTTGTTGGAACAAGGTATGGTACCGTCTCTGGCTCTTTTGAGGTTAAATGGGGCCCTGTGACTGACTTTGGCCAACGAGATGAATGTAGAAGTGACATTTTCACTTAAAGACAGAAGATTTCAAAGAGCAAATGGTGACCCTTCGTGATGATTTGGAGTTATATGCCAAATGGTGTCCCCATCCGTGTTGGTTTCCACAGGATGATATTGAGCAGAGGCCCCCTGCCAGTCCGTGGTAGAGACTTAAAGTGACTGGGAAATAATCCTTTGCTCAGTTATTTCACTGACATTTGAGAGTTTTTCATTCTTTCTCCCTTCCTTCCTTCCTTCCTTCCTTCCTTCCTTCCTTCTTCCTTCCTTCCTTCCTTCCCTCCTCCTCCCTCCCTCTCCTCCTTCCTTCCCTTCCTTCCTTCCCCCTTTTTTCTCCCTTTATCAATACCTAGTCCATCCTGACTGATACAGAAAAAGAGTGGGACCAAGTGGAAGCTAATTCACACTGCTGACCTCATTACATCTGTACTATAAACTAGGTATATTTCAGTCATGATACTGGAACATCATGAAACAAATATCACAGAAAGAACAAATATGCATAGATCATAAAACTGCAGTAGAACAACGTTTTTCATCTGCTCCTTTGTCCATCTTGGGCTATTAAGAAATTCATGTTACCTATTTTGTATCTTTAAAAGGACTTTTGGGGGTGATAAGACTAATACCCTATTTCTTCAACATCAGAAATAATTTTAGGTTCTTTAGTTCCTCTAAAAACTTTTTGAACTTATTGTAAAATTTTAAATACAGTATACACTGTGGAAAAAAGGTATAAATATCATGTTTTATTCTTTTTCTTTGTACAATAATAAAGAATCTCCTCCTGAATGAAAACCTTAGACTCTTCAGGCCACTCTTTTGTCTCTATATATTATCAATATATCTTCAAAATGCAGAAAACATCCCCCAAAATAATGTATGAATAAAACAACCGACTTATTCACACAGTTTCTTAAAATGTTCTCTCCTCTTCACCACCACCTTCCTCTCTCTGTCTCTTCTACACACACACTTACAAACATACACACATACATACGCACACTTCACAAAAATGTAATAATTCAAACAAAAACAGATTTAGTTCAGGTCCTTTTAAAACTAAGCTCTGTTATCTTCATGAAAATAATATTTTTAAAGGATCCTGCATTAGTTTCAACCTAATTACAATGGCTTCACTAGGCATGGCTGTTTAATATATTGCAAATTCTTCTAACATATGCTCAGACAGTGAGTAATTCCAAATGAGTGGTTACTCCACGTGAGATACTTCAGTTGTATTTTGTAAAATCTCACTACTAGAAAGACATGTATAACTATTAATTTAATATTGAAAAAAATGTATGATGTGTTATCAAGGGCTGGAGAAGAAGTTTTTAAACATTATACCACAAAGAAAACAAAGTTTGCAAAAAAGTCAGGGCCCACTTCTATTGTTCTCAAGCAATAAAGTCCAGGAAAAGTATGACTAATCACTTCAACTGCCTTCAAGTTCAATGAAACTGTACCTGAATACATCCAGAGAAAATCTGAAGGAAGTGAGAATTGTTCTTAGAAAACACTTCAGTCCCTTTTGAGGCTACAGAGCACTAGCCCCATATTTTGAATACTAACTTTTTTTCTATGTCTCATTAACGTTGATTGACTCATACTAGTCCTAAGAAAAGGGCAAAATTCAGCAAGAAAAATATTTCAAGAAAATAAGATATAAAAAATAAACCCATGCTACTTTTTCTTCTACTAGGAATAGTACTAATTAGTAATCAATTGTGATAATAACCATTACAAAAAAAAAAAACAATAAATTTGGCAATAAACACTTTTTGTGGACAGAATGAGAAACTACTTTCATGGGCAAAGAGTTCATGCACTTATGTAATCATTTTCTTTTACCAGGTGGAAACTATAATGCTTCAGCTGAAGTCATGATGTTTTGTTTCAAAAACTTATCTGTTCACTGGATTTAAGACTGGGCAGTTTCATAAATGTCTGGGCACACAGATTATAATGTAGGCTAGATGAGGTTGGTAATTCAGTTAAGAGGATGAGGTCAATGAATATCTGCACACTTTTAAACCAGTAAAAGGAAAACATTTCTGCACCCTTTACCAGAGAAAAGAAAAACATTTCAGACAAAAAAATAGCTTTCGTCAGTTTGCCAACACTCGTCAAAACAATATCTTTCTGTTTCTCTCTTCCAGATAAACACAGAAACCTGAAAGTAAATATATCATGGATGTTTTAAGAAAAGCCATTTTTTTTTCCATTGCTGCAGGGGTTTCTAGTTGATTTTCCATACCCGTTTTCTAAATCTGCCTGCCTCAATGCACCCATGCCTAGTGAACTCTGCAGTGATTATAAGTCATAAAATGCTTTCAAGAGAAAAATAAATTGATAAGGGCATGAAGGAGAAAATGCATAATTTAATGTTAAATATTAACACACAATCCTTTCCTAATTTTTTACGTAATAGTCTTACTCTCTTTGAGGTAAGTAGTCAGAAGAATATAAAATTCTAAGAGTGTTTTCCAAATGTCAAAATACCAACACATGTCAAAGACAGTACTGATGAAGCATGTCCAAAGTTGTGGTAGCACAACTCCCAGTGCTCCAGCCCCAGGCCAGGCCCTGATTTTTGTGTCTGTACTCTGTACTCTGAATCTGACCAATTCCCCTCCTGAACTTCCCAAATCAAAACTCCATTATGCCTTTGGGTTTCGGAAGTCCCCTTCTCATTATTCAAGGAAACAAGTGACTTCCCTTCTTTCTAAACTCCTATATCCTTTTCTTCATCCATAATATTGAAGAAAGGAGTTTGCATATCTTTCTAAGAAATCCATTCCTGCATGCCAACTAGCAATAATGGGTCTGGGTTTGTTTGATCCTTAGTTCAGGTTTACGTTAGAAGAATTAGAAGTGTATGTAGTATGAGATCCCAGAACCTTGTACTTTCTTCAGTAGTAATCACCCTGATTTTCTCTTCACCTTCCCCAAACTGTAACAGTTTGACCATGTCTGATTTACCATATTGCTTGGAACCAGTATCACATGTCTTGTACTTTAGTAAACAATGCCTCATACTATTCTTCCATCATCTACATATGTAAGAACTCCACATACACACAGTCCACAGTCAGCTTATCTTTCTACCAATTAAGTCCCGAGGTCAAAGATTACATCTTCTACTTCTTTAGTAGAAGAAATAATACCATACAGTAGTCCCCCCTTATCCATGAAGAAAATGTTCCAAGACCCCCAGTGGATGCCTAAAACTGCAGAGAGTATCAAACCCTATATATACTACATTTTATCCTATACATACATACATATGCTAAAGTTTAATTTATAAATTAGATGCAGTAAGAGATTAACAACAATAACTGAAAATAAAATAGAACAATTTTGACGATATAGTATAATAAAAGTTATATGGTCACTTGTTTCAGGGGATCCCTTTCTGACGTCTTCATAAAGGCTCACCACTTTCTGGTGCAACACGTTCCCATCAGTTGGAACATGATATTCATTCATTATTTCTACCCACAAATGTAATGCTTTTTCCATCATAACTAAGCAATCGTTTTAAACTTTCCCTTCTTTAAAACTTTATCACTCACTGTGGCTGTAACTTTTGCAGTTTGAGGTGTGACAGCAAAACTAGCCAAGACTTATTTGCCCTTCTTTACAACTTCATAAATAGAAGATTCATTCTTCTTAGGAACTTCAGCATATAATTGATTTCTCTTTCCTTATTAAGTTGAGAACGTCCAGCTTTTCCTTTACAGTACTTAACGGTTTCTCTTTGGCCTATCTGAATTGCCAGCATCACTATTCTTGCTCTTTGGGGCCATTATTAATTAAAATAGGGTTACTTGAATATAAAAAAAAGGCAGACATGATGCAGGTAATCACAAATATCACCTGCTGAGACATGTCCTGAGGGACACTCAGATACAGTGCAGGAAGTGGTGCTGGGGACACATTCATTCCACTCACCCAGGTGAGTAATTAGAGATTTGGTTTTAACAAGAGCTGCCCTGGGCACCTCTGCATCCTTCTGTTAAGGGAAAAGAAAACGAAGCACTAACATAGCTGAGAGCTAATCAGAATAATTCCTTTTCTTTTGAGAAAACTGGCACCCTAGAGAATATTATAAAGCCTGGAAATAGATATTAATGACCTGGAACATAATCCCTTCTCCCTGGCCAATTCCCACGCTCTAACTTGCTGGGTTCAGACACTAGCAATTGAAATCAGAAATGGTTTAAGAAGAGAATATATAATAATAACTTCTTCATAATATTTACTCAGAATATTCAGTAACAAATATTACTGAAAAATTCCAAACCGTGTATTTTTAAATTATCTAATTCGATTCAAGTTTTCCAGTGAGAAAAGTAAAATTTCACATATCCAGGATAAAATGCATACATACAGGCTCTACCCATCTTATAAAGTAATATGCTACCGCTTGATTTCTGATTTCATTTATTTTGTAAAAAATGATCACTTCCTGCCCCAATTAGTGAAGTCCTGCCAAAAAGAATAATTGCATTTGAGTTTCAGTTTGGAAAAGGTGCTGTCAATTTAAGAGACTATTTTCTCTTGAATAAAGTTAAAAAAGGTGGCACGAAAGTAATCTAGGCAAAGGTCAGTCAATCTTTCGACCATGTCCCAAGAACAACTGAATACAGAATCTAGGTGTTTGCTGGTCTCCAGCTTCCACAGTAGGGTGGCTGACAGTCCAACGCAGCCCAATGAGTTCACCTTTGGGAGTGTATTTTGGGCATTAAGACTGGCCTTTGGTTCTCATCCTGACTTAAGCAAACTTAAAACGCTCTTAAGACTCCATCTTTGGTAATGGGCACGTTCTGAACAGGCTAGTAACTCATCAGAAATGATGGTATGTTTAAAAACAGAATTACAAAGTATGCATGTGAACTACATTCACTTGAGCAAATACAATAAAAGTCAGAAGACAGAAAACTGAAAAACTAAAATAAGACTATTTTCCTGGCTGTTTGTTTAAGTGTAAGACACTTCCAATGAAACTATCAATGTAATTCTATTTCAAGAAGACAACTTAACCTCCCATCAACAAATGCTTATCAGTTCCCTAATTGGGGTTTATACACTGGAATGACTGCTGTGGGGGATATAGAGACACTCTGGAGTTATAATTTAGTGTGTAAAAAAATGTGCAAAAAATTAACCGTCATATAATATAAAATGTGAAAAGTCATATGATATGGGGGAAAAGATATTATGGAAGCATAGATGAGAATAAAAATATTGGTTACTAAAACATGAAAAGGTTTACTAGAGATGGTAACATGTGAGCTAGGCTTAAGTATAGTTGGAATTTCAGGGTAGACATGAGGATATGTAATGTAGGACAGGCAATAATGTAAGCAAATTCATCAGCATGGAAAAGTACAGACCATGCTCAAAAATGTCAAGTATTCTCTTGGTTGGAACATTGGGTCAGATGGTACGACTCAATGTTTGCATGGGCTCATAAAACCAAACTGAAGAGTAGTCAGACACATTCACATTTTGGTAGGCCTTAAGGACAATGGTCAGTATCTTGAGGGTGTCAGCACATAAATATTTGAAGCTCCCAGAGTCTTCCGAAAAGACCCTCTGGTGAAGCCAGAAAAGTGACTTCTCGTCTGGACTTGTCAACTCATTCAATCCCTCTGGTCCACAGTTTTTTCATCTGTAAAGTAAGAGTAATTTTAATATTTGTCTTGTCTATCCGCAGTAGGGTAACTATGAAGTTAAAGAGACTCTCTAAGTATAAAATGATTCTGTTGAAAATGGCCTGACCAAAAGTATAAGACAAGTATACTATTGAACTAAGGAAAATATTATCAAGCATCAAAATCCATTCCTGAACAATAGGGAAAAAACTGGGAGCACAAAAATGTACATATGCACACACACACGTGCATGCATGCGCGTGCGTGTGCGCGCACGCGCACACACACACACACACCTGCTTAAATAATCTGAACAAGCTGTTCCAACAGAAAAAAAAAATACCAAAGAGAAAATCACTTTTTCATCTTCCTATCATTTTCAGGAAATTCCAAAAAAGTAAAAATAAAAGATGCAACAACAGCTTTTCCATGTGCTAAGCCAGCTGCTACTACCTTGACAGGATACTGATGTTTAAATAACAGTAATGAAATCCAGAGGCCTATCAGAAATATTACAATGCCTTATGAAGAGGATGAAACTAATCATCCATCCTAAATGAAAGAAATAAGTCTCTAGGCAAAGGCAAAACAGATGTAGAAGAAAATAGTTTACAATAACAATAAAGCTCCTAACATACCTCTTATTTCCTGTTCCTTATTTCAGAGAACAGTGGTGAATGAGGTATACAGAAATATGGTGTCACTTACACCATCCAAGGCAAAAATTCATCCATCCATCTATACGACAAGCTTTAATGAACAGTTACTATGTGCCAGGAAAAATACTGGGGAAAAGAAATATGAAAAAATAGTTTTTGCTCTTGAGGAAGTAAGGCCAGCAGAAATAAAATCTACCAGCATTCATTCTGCAAATATAAAGAAAAAAATCACACCCATTATTGTAACTGTCTCTCAGAGCAACCCTTTGGAGAAAGTATTGCCTTACAGATTTGAAAATTGAGGTCTATACAGTTTAAACAATTTGTCTAAGTATGTAAAACTAGCTGTTGGTGAAGCTGATTCAAACTTTGGTCTTCTGACCCAAAACCTTTCCCCAACACAGTGAGTGGATGTGCAGGCAAGGCTTTTCTTTAGCATCACCACATGATCTGTTGAGCCCTTTTTATTCGCATAGAAAATTTCATTTGGGCATCTCATTTCCCCTTGGCTTGTAGTCAGAAAACAGTATGAATGGGACTCTGTTATAAATCATCATGGGCCTAGTAACACAGCATTGAATTACATACAGCAAGAACTAATCCAAATGCAAGGAGAGATGGAAACACGATAATAGGAGGAATGTTTGCTTTCCTCTTTCAGCCCATGACAGATATAGTCAGCAAAACCTAGGTGATATTTTTAATTTTATTTATAATTTTCAGAATGAATGAAAATAACATTGAGAGATCATTGCCTCCCACCATTAAATTGGCACAGGTTTTATAAAAGGGATAAAAACAGTGTTTGCATTTTATAACATTTTTTTAATATGCATATCTTTGAATACAACAATTCCACTTCTGGGAAGGCATTAAGAGGTCACCATTTAGACAACCTTAAAAGCTTTGAGTCACTGTTCTCTCTCTTCCTCACTCTCTATATCCAACTACTTGCCAAGTCCTGTCAATTCTACTTCCAAAACGGTCTTTCACATCTATTTCTCACCCCATTTTCACTGTAAAACATTTTTTTCCCCTCATTTGACTATTAGCCTCTTTACTGGTCTCTTCAATTCCTAGTTCTCACCACTAAAATTTATTCTACATAGTTTCCCAGATATATGCTCAGAAGTACAGTTTCAACAGAATCACTCTGACGTTCAAATATAGTCAACAGTTTTGTTGCCTTTCAAATTAAGAACACATTTTCCTAGTTTCAATGACTTTCTACAATATGGCCTCACCATTACCTTTCACTTATTCTTCAGACAAAAGGGAGAAAACACGATTCTCAGACAAACCTCGAGTATCTTGCTTTAAGGATTTTACATCCTCTCCATAATCTATTTGAAGAAGTTCTTTAAATCCTCATAGCACTATTCTTGTATCTCTTTTAAATTATATTATATTCTGACTTAAATTATTTGCAGATTTAGTCTACCCTTATATTTGATCATACATTCCATGAAAACAGCCTATATATTATTTTTCTATGTCTGTCTTCAGTGGGGTTTCCTTGAGGCAGAGCCTGGGACAGGGATTCTTGAAAGAAATGCATTGAAGCAGTGTTCTCAGGAGAAAGTAGAGAAGTGATGAAAACAAAATAAAAAGTAGAAAGAGCAAGGCAAAGAAGTCATTTTAAGGGAAATCTAGCTTCAGCCTGATCCCATGGGAGCTTTGAAACAAAATGCACCACAGAATTGTCCCATCTGAGGTGAGAAAGCTGGGCTGTTACATACTACAACAGTCACCGGTGGCCATAGGCCACCTTTGGAGGGGATTGTAACTTCTCAGGCATCTCTGGGTTAGGGACTTTCTATAAGCCATAGGCAATATTTTTAAGAAGACCACAAATATGAATCTTTAACGACCAACATCCACAACTGGGGGATACATGTACCTACCTAGTAAAGAAGGTCTGGAGAGTGTACTTACATCACTTGCTAAAGAATCCCTTATAACACTTCTAGTAACTCAGAGCCAATAGTAGATGCTCAGTAAGTAGCTGTTGAAAAGAACTGCCTACAAGAAGAAATGGCTTTACTCTCTTACTTGAAGTACATTAGCATATTCTACAAATAGTAACTCATTCACTTACTATCTGCTATAAAATAGTATCATAGACTGGGTAGCTTATAAACAATAGAAATTTATTTCTCACAGTTCTGGATGCCGGAAGTCTGAGGTCAAGATGCCAAGCATGATTGATTTCTGACGAGGGCCTTCTTTTGGGTTGCAGATGGCCTATTACTCATTGTATCCTTTAATGGTGTAAAGAGGGAAGCTAGCTCTCTGGCCTCTACTTCTAAGGACATGATAATCTCATTTATGAGGGTTCCATCCTCATGCTATAATTATCTCCCTAAGGCTCCATCTCCGAATAACATCACATTAGGGATTAAATTTCCATGTAGGAATTGAAGGGGTGGAGACACAAACATTCAGTCCATAGCATTATTCTTACCCAGGTAAACAAACAAGCAGACAGAAAGAAAAGTAAATGGAATGTTATAATGCATTTACCTGATTTAAAAT
This sequence comes from Pteropus medius, assembly GCF_902729225.1. Classification (NCBI taxonomy): domain Eukaryota; kingdom Metazoa; phylum Chordata; class Mammalia; order Chiroptera; family Pteropodidae; genus Pteropus; species Pteropus medius. The sequence continues at coordinate 30,516,830 of NW_024344378.1, read as the reverse complement.
AAATTTTTGTACTCACTATAAGTCTGAGCTAAAATATTTACTTTTAAATTAATTCGTACTATGAAAAACTGAATAGTTTGCTATTCTTAGATATTTAAGATGAACATTAGTGAAAATACTGAGGGCAATTTCTGATGAAAGTGATCATTTTCTTAAAAAAAGAATGCCTACTAGTGACCCCATCAAGCTACTGATAACAGCAATAAATATTTATGGAAGGAGCCGAATGTTTTCTTACAAATCCCAAGAGAGTCTCTTAGCTGTAGTTAATCATCTTCCAAGTTGAGGTTTTCTTTGGATCAATAAGTAATAAACAAACAAATGATATTTCAGTAGGCAGCATATTAAACTCATCAATGATATTGGATTTCTGCTTTCAATTACATCATGTTTAAATCAATGTTTGGGATAAAATCAGTATGGTTTTATTTTAAAAGCTCTAATAAAAATGGCTAAAATAAAATGTGCAAGCTACTGAAACTCTAACCACATAATTTAGTCTTGCAATAATTCATCAAGCACATTTTGAATGCTAGCAATGTGCAAATAATTCTAATAAGAGGTACTGGGAGTATGTAGATAGATAAGACTTGTTTCCTGCCCTCAGAATGGTTACAGTCTAGTAAGGGAGAAAAATAAATATACTGATATCTAAAAGGAAAAATATAATTAACTTATTAAGATGTATCAACCTCTAGGTCAAAAATCCTTTACTATTTCCCCATCCACCTTCCTGATGAAGTACAAGTTCCTTAGCATTGAACACCCTTCTGATCTGACTGCTGCTCACCTTTCCGTTTATTGATTTTATTTTTTCAACAGATTATTTATTGACCACCACATTTGTGATGGGCATGAAAATGTAAATAGAAAAGATAGATATCAGCTTTGCCTTTGTCATTCTTATATCGCTTGCCTTTTTTTTTTTTTTTTTTTTTTTTTTCCACATATATTAAACTACAATTACATATACCTAATCATTACCAGAATCAGCCATTGATTTTTCAGCCTCTGGAATTATGGCAAGTGCTTTTCTTTTCACTTCGTATATATTTTTCTTACATTTTTTTTTTTTTTTTACCCAGAGAATCTTCTAATCCTTAAAGTTTTAGTTCACATGCTACCACTTTAAGCTATATTTCTTGATACCTACTATTAGAAGACGTGGTCCTGCTCTCTTTTGTACTTCTCTAACATCCTGTAGCCTTTGTCTTACTTGACTTATATTATTGAATATACAATCCTTACTGTATTAGAGACAGCCCCCAGAGGAAACAGCTCTCTTGCATTTGGATCATTTGAAGAAAGCTTACTTAGAAAAGGACTGCTAATAGAGGTGTGGGCAGAATGTAGAGGATAAGTATGTAACTCAGGAATAGTAGGAAAGGAGTTGTCACTGTCTTCAGCCCAAAGTCAAAGGGAGAGAACAATTACTAGTACCTGAGAGTAGAAAGTCAGCAGAGGAGGCTACCTTTAGAGGAGCAGTGACCTTCAGAAGAGGAACATGCCAACTCAGGAGTGTCACAGAGAGGAGAAGTGTTCTAGCCTCTCTTTTTTCTCCCTCTTTTCTGCTGCTGGGTTGACCCTGCAGTAGGCTAAATTCCATTGAAAGGTGAGGGCCAAGGAGCCCTTGTCGTGTTCCATGCGGGTCACTGTGCTGGGGCCAATAATGTTATCAGTAAGTATAGAAAACAAATCTGTGAGGCTAAAGGGGTCAAATCGGCCATATGCATACATTTGACTCCTTTTCCAGATTCTGAATTCTTTAGAATCTGAGTTTAAATTTGCATGTAACCCTGATACTTAAGACACTATCTGGAATACAAATGCTTATTAAGTACTTTCTTAATGGATATTGTTATAAGCACAGTGTGAAAGGATACTAGTGTTCAGAAGAACACAGTTATAGCTCACTGACAGCAATGAGTACAGGAACACAGGTACCACTCCTTGATAAAGTTATCTATACCGAAGATGCTAGTTGTTGGATTCATTAATGCAGTAAAACTAGTCTGATATGTCACCTCCAAACATTTTCAGACTGACAACATGTACAGATGCTTGGTTAGCTGGTTTGTATGGAAACAGTTCATGTGTAATTCATCCATTTGCAATTTTATCCCAGAAAAATAAATGAAAAATAAAAATACAGATGTTTTGATAATCAGATTTTCAAAATCCTTTTACACATCTGACTTTTTACCATTGTTCTTTTTCAAAGATAATGTTACTCCTTACCTCCTTCTCTAGAGCACAGAATTTGAGATGCATTCATTCAAGTGCTAATGGAGTAATACTTGATTTGGGGGGTGTTAATTTACCAGAGGAATATCATGGATTAATGAAATCTACAGATGACTCTAAATCCTACTTAGGAATTTCAACATCCTCTTCTACTAAACTTTTAAATGAAACTGTAACTGTTAACACAATTGACTGACAGGTCTCACGAACTTTCAACCTGAATATTCTTATCAAATAGCTGGTACAGAAAATAACCAAAAGACTGACAACATAGGAAAAATTCAAGGTCTAAATCACTTGTAAACCACATTATCAGTCACTGAATTATTGAGCTGAGTATATGTTATGGAGTTCTCTCTCATCAATGCTATAATGCAGTTTTTATAGACGTTTTGCTGGTTGTATATAAATTCACTGCTTTTGTAATATAGCACTGTTTTTGAGATCAGGAACTCTCCTACCAGTGCACTGAACATATTAAATTAAATTATATCCATTTATGGGAGAATAGCTCTTGAGATTTTAGATCTAAGACTGAATTTGACTGCCTATGTTTTGAATGGAAGGCCTTGCCTTAAGTTTTATATGTTTTACATGATGCAGCCCAACTATCTCTCCTTAAACTCCATGCCTACGATGAAACAAATATGTGCAGCTACCCCAAGAAGTACACTCCTTCTACTGCAGTTCTGTTGCCACACAGAGAAGAAAGGAAGGGGGAAGATAAGATGATTATAGATGAGACTGAGAAACCTATGAGGCTCATCTCCACCCTAATAATGCACAATGGACCCTTATCCCCACTATCTTGCCCAAAGCCATGGCTGCTGACTTGCAAACTTTTCTTCTTTGATTGCCAGGGAATCATGTGTTCCATAAACAATAATCTAAATTTGAAGTGAAGATGAGGGCATTCAAAGTTCTTGTCTTTGTCCTCTCCTTCACAACAGCTTTGTGAAGACTCCATGGAGCATCTTGGGCTTCAAGGAAACAAGTTTAAAACCCAGTATTTGTCCAAAAAGATGCTATAGCACTATAGTACTCTCACCTCCTAAACTATTCCATAAGTTGATCCTCTTTATTTATTTTCTTCTGCCAAAGAGCCCCTTCTTTCTTTTCAACCTGGCTATGCTGGAAAAAGTATACCAGGGGTAGACAGCCTCTTAATGATCGTCCTGAATATACACACTGACTATATTTCCACATATCTGCACTTCAGTCCTGTGGATTCATTACAATCCCATAATAAACACAACTTTCCAGAATGCAATGCCAATATTTACCTCTTTTTGGAAATTTTCCTTTCTTGTCTTCTTTAAATCTATTCATCAATGTCTCAGTCTCCTACAGCTACCACTATTCAATCCACAGGTGTTTGTAATGATTTTTGGGGTAAGTCCCCTTGCTAGGTACCGTAGACATCAAGGCATATCAGAGATAGCCTTTGCTCTCAAAGAGCTTACCACCTAATTAAGGAAATGGTATGTATAAATAATCAGAACATGGCAGAGCATAAGTACCAAAATCAAGATATAGGTCAAGTACTTTGAGAGAGAAGGGAGTTGTTACCTTAATATGTATCATGCTTATTATCAAATGCAACTTTATTTCGATGCAATTCATATATTAGAAAATAATATATGAATTGCATCGAAATAAACAATAAACATTAAGCAAATTTCACATTTGCTTCTGCACAATTTTGTCTACAGAAAATTACACCCATGCCGCGGTCCAGCCACGACAGGATCCAGGGGGCCCCGAAGGTGGGCAAGGCGTCGGCGCGGGAGACAGTTGACTACACAGCTCAGAGGCGGTGTGACACTGTTCCGTTTTATTGTGATTTGAGTACAACTTTTATACTTTTTATTTGGCATTTGATTATACTTTGTTGTTAAGGTAGCAGGGAGTTAAATTTCTGTGGTTAGGCGGAGCAGAAAATCTTATAGAGTATATTATTATTAATGTTCATGATTAACTAGTACATTTTTCTCTCAATCATTAGAACAGAACTACCTGATGGAACAATCTAAACTTTTAATTATTATATCTATTACGTAAGATACGGTTTGATTTAAGTAAAGGTGATAGATAGATGTATTCATAACAGCAAGTATTGGCTTGTGGGCAGACATTGTTCTTCTTTCTGCCTGAAGAAATCTTTTAAATGCTATTTGATTTATGCTATATCTAAAGTTCAAGCTGAACCTTTCTCATAGCTGTTCAAAAGTTTCCTTGGTGCAGTAATGAGGAAAATATTTATAAAAACCAGTTTTACAAAGCTGCTTTCATAAGCTAAGTTTCTGTTCCTTTGTTTTTAAGCACCAAGGAGATCCTGACCTAGCCAGCCTTTCTATGAAACTTAAACTACTATAAGGCACATGAATTCTATCTTTATTCACTACATGTATACTATCTTTATTATAAGCTTCTGAATAAGGCAAAGGAAGATCAGGTAATCTTTTCATACTATTAGCCCCCCTAGGTGGATACCAGAGTTTTCCATTTATCCACTAGGCCACAAAAGGAGGCCCTTCTATAGTAGGCACAGGCTTATGAGTAAATTTCTTATCCTTACTAATTTTTCTACTAACTGCGTGGGAACAGGAGTATAAACTGGTTCTAGTATTCAGCTTGTTATAATTTATTCATAATATCTTTAAGAGGCGCGTCAAAAGGAATTTCCCTTAATAATTGTTCAAATAAAGGGTTTACGCATTCTGGACACGTCAGGGTGACTAGAGCTGATTCCATACGCGGGGAATTTACTATGTTTTCCTCAGAGCCAATTTTGAGGAAATCCATTTGTATAGCGTTTACACTTACTAGAATTTGTGCTACCCAAATTCCCCCTCTTAATAGGATCATTTCTAAGAAACCAATTATCCCTAAACACATGCCACGTCCTCGTTCTTGACGATGCATTCCTTGAAGCCTCTGTCCCCATCTCCGGACCTTGTCACGCAGTAGGGTAGAAAGAGGACGCGGCACACCCAGATGAATTAAGTTGTGGGAGAATACAAAAAAACACACGTACACAAACCTCAAATCTTTACCAGCTACCTCAGTGTATTATGAATCACACTTATCCACATCTAGGGTTAAAACATTCTGTGCAATTTCAGATCATCTTCCTTCTAACACTTGTTAATAATTCACAAGCTGCAATCCTTCTGATACTGACTTCCACTAGCAAACTTCAGGTCTTTTTCAAGGTAAAGTATCACATTTACTAGATAGTATTTATGTATCTCTTAACCAATTAACATGCGTAAAAACATACTACCATTTTCACTAGGTTTGCATCTTCTTTTCAAGTGCCACTGAGGAAGTTTTCGAGTGTCGTGTCCCTAACTTCCTTTTTCCCATAAGCTACATGGTTGTTTTTGTGAAATTTGCAGAATGTGGTGATTTTTAGAAATATATATGTAGTGTTATCGGAATTGACTGTATATGTGAATAGCATTTGAAAAAGAATATAAAATATATATAAATGTAATTTACCTAAGGTTTCACAGACATATATTTCTTCCTCTCTTCCTCTCCCCACATACAATTATTAATTTTCAATATGGTTGCTAAAACTATTTTGAGGGGTGGATAAAGAATGGTTCTAACCTTTTGCAAAGACAACAGTGCTAAATACCAATCTTGTCCTCCCACAGGCTGACTTATAGTCTCCCCTTCACAATAACAGCAAGGATGGTCCCTTCTCTTTCTTTATCCTTAATCCTCAGATCCTTAGAGTTTGCAAGACTGTAGCATGGTTTGAGTTGGAATCTTGCTGTAGCCCAAGTAGAAATGTGTTCCATCTAACCCAGACCTAAAACATAAAGTCATCACAAAAACTATATTTCTCTGTAACACTTGTATATCCAGCTCCTATCACAGTGCCTTACACATCTTACATACTTAATAAACATTAGCTGAAATTTAATTAGTAGAAAAACTACTTCTGATTGTTCTGTTGCTGTCAGCACATTTATCTCTTTCAAGTGAAATGCTTAAGACCTTTGACACTTTCCTAAAAGGTACAAAAGAAATTACATATCCAAACTATCATACTTTTTAAAGAAATGGAAAGCTATCGTGTTTTCCTGAAGTTAACATTGAGGCCAACCTTAAAATGACCTTATTTGAGCCCTAATTTATCCCGTAGAACACTATGACTTTTGTCTTCTGTTTAGGAATTCTTGGCTAATAAAAAGAAAATAAAATACATTGCCCATCCTTGTTTTAGAAGAGTATAAACAAAAAAAGCCCAAAATAGCCAACTTTTTTTCTGAAGTTGTCAGAATGTGGTACTTGTTACTATAGGAACAGAGCCAGTAATTACTCATCTTTAATTTGTTTAATTTAAAAAGCAAAAGGATTGGGAAATTGAAAACTGATGTTTGAATTGAATTAAGGAGGCAATTCAAATGCAAGTAACACTAACCTGCCTCAGGGATGAATGAGTCAAATTCAAAGATAGTTAATGATAACATAGAGATAACTAAAATAATCATCGATTGTTGAATAAAATGTCCTCATCCAAGAATCTAATTAGGATCCATCTGAATTGTGGTTTTGTTTGTTTGTTTTGTTTTATTTTTTAATACAGTATCTTTTTTCTCATATGTTTTTAGCAATTTCTAAAGCCTAACCTGAAGACTATGGGTCTCGTGAATGAGCAAACATAGAGCTGGTTTTGACACACCATGAAACTACTAAAATATGACACTTAATTGAACAAACACATTTCTCCATTTGATGTAACCTAGAGAGAGGCAGACAGTCCCAGGACTTTCGGAATTTATTTCTATCTAAAAACATATTCGTGGCTAACATGAAAGACTAGAAGTTTTATTTTTCAAAAGAGGACAAAAACACCCTAGAAATTTGGACACAGAAACTTGATTATATTTTTTTAAATGTTAAACCCTGATACTAAATATTAATCTTTTACCGTGTGACCAAAATGCACCGCAATTTACAGAATATTAGATATGATTTCTCTTCTACTATCTCACTTATTACCAAAAAAATTTTAAAAGTATTAATTTTATGGTTGGAAAATGTCGTAAAAATATGCTTAAGAAATTTAAAAAATAATTTGAAACTAATGAGTTTGAATTGAGTGTAAAGGTTATATTTTAAAACTAATAAGGATAAGTAGAAATCATTTAGCTTTCATTCCAAACAATTCACAAAAGTGTTCCTGACCAATTCCAGCAGGAGTCTTGACCTTGGACTTCCCAGCCTCCAGAACTATGACATAAATTTCTGTTATTTATAAGCTACCCTGTCTGTGGTATTTTGTTGCAGTAGCTCAAAGGACAAAGACAAGTGTGTACTATTTCATTCATCTTACAGATGAGAAAACTGAGGCTCAGAGAAATATAACTTATCCAGGATCACATAGGTAGTGAGTAGAAAAGATGAGATTCATGTAAGAGCAATCTTAGCACCACTGTGTTTAACTATTTCTCAGAAAGCAATACTCATGTGGTTCACCCAATTTAATTTCTCAGTTACACTTTGCTTGAGGACTACTAATATTTTCTTTTAATAATTTGCATAGTCAGAGACTCAAGGTGCCCAAACTGATAAACAAATCTTAAGAGAAGTATATCAAAGTACAACAGTTTGGCCTATTTTCCAGCTCCTGCTCCACTGCTCTTAGCCAAAGCACTTTCACAAAGAGTCTAGGTGAAGACTGAAAGGAGCAAAAAGTCAGCTTAACAACTTGAACATAATAATTATAACAAACACTTATTATGTCTTATTATGTGCCTGGCATCACAACAGATACATTACATCTTTAGTTTTATTTCTTCCTCTCACATTCACATAACAACAACAGGGAAAAGATCTGTGTGTGGTAGGTCACTAGACAGAATCAGATGATCTGGGTTAAAATCTAATTCTGCCTATTATTATTTGTGTAGCATTAGGGAAGTAAGTCTACAACTTTAATCTTCAGTTTACTCATGTGTATAATGGGCACCATAAGCCTCCCTTATAGAGTTGTATGGACGACGTAGCTAATAAATAAACATGAAGCATATAGCATAGTGTCCAACACATAGGCTCTTAATATATATCCATTTATTGTTAATATGTTATTTTCATTCTCCTTTTAATTTCAATTGTACGTTCATAATATTTTAATTTAATTCCATATATGATGGTGACTAGGCAGAAAAGCTACCTGATTCAGGCAATGTCCTCAAATGGAACCTTGCATATGATAGGCATTCAGTAAATGTTTGTTGAATGAATAAACAAACAATTGTGACCCAAGAATTTATTATGTAATTTCTGCATTTACTCTTTATCAATATAGGTTTTAGAGCCTTAATATTAAAACAAAATAGGGATGAACTCCATGGACAACATGAAACAAATTACATTCTTCATCACTCCATTCACTGGTAGGAATTTGCTGGCACCTTGAGACAAAATGGCTAAAATATAACATTTCTGCCTACAAATCTTATTGTTTCTTTAATTCAGTTCCCTATATCTTTGTACCATTTTTTGTCCCTAATAAGAACATAGATTTTTCATTGATTTATAGAAGTCAGAAAAGATGGAATCTTCTAATTTTTGACTGTAGAAAGACTCCTCCCCCCAAAAAACCTAGTCTCATCACACACACACACACAAAAGTTGAAACTACGTGGCAATGGATATGAACTTGTAATCATTTTGCAATATTTACACATATTATATCATAATGTTGTACCCCTAATACTAATACAATGTTATATATCAATTATATCTCTTTTTTTTTTTTTTAAATCTTACCAACCAATTCTAACATGTAGCCAAGAACGTGGATTAAAAACATGTCTTACTGGGTCAATATGCCTCCTCCCAATGACCATATCAAAAATTCGGCTAAACTACAGGACAATCATTATTGAGAACTGCCTGACGTCTAATTGAACAGTACTCTTATAACAAGGTATAAAGAAGAAGGCACCTTAAGACTGGAATAAGGGACAGAGTTGAGGATCGGATTAGTCCCACACTGATGCCCACATGTAGCAGTTAAAAATAGGGAGGAACCTCTCTCTGTGGAGTTTCCCTCTGAGGACCAAGGGGTCCCAACCCCACACAAGCTCCCCAGCCTAGAGTTCCAGTGATGGAAAGAGAAGTCCCCACAACTTCTGGAAAACCAGTGAAGATTGTGGCTGAGTGAGACAGAGGGCTGCTGGAGTAACAGGCATTCTTCTTACGGGCCTGAGCATAGACTTACTTAATGATGGACTCACTTGCTCTGAGCTCCAGCACTGGGGCAGCAGGTTGAAAGGTGCCAGGGACATATGGGGAGGAACTGAATTGTCTGGCTCCTAGGCAAGGGCTGGAGGGACAGCTTTCTCCCAGATGGAAGTGTTAGCAGAAACCATTGTTCCTTTGTTGAACCATCCATATGCAAGCAGGTGCCATATTCTCCATCAACCTAACACTGTTCACCCTACCCTGCTGATTCCTTGAGACCTCCATCCCACTCAACTAGCAGACCCATCCAAGCAACTTCCAGTGGCTTTTCCACACAAATGGCCTATCTTGGCTTTGGCCGAGGGCTTTTCTAAAATCTCTAAAATGTTCACAAACTCCAAACAAACTCCAAACTCCAGCATTTGGCCTCACTGTTGCCCATACCTCTTGCTAAGTGGTTCCAAGCACAGTACTAGCAGCAGCAGACCTCAGTGTTCAGCTTAGCCTCTCCCAGGCACCTCCAAGCCCAGTACAAGGGGCAACCATCTGCAGATCACTTTGTAGCTCATACCAAGTGGCCCCAGGCAGTAAAAAGGCAGCAGCTGAACCTGGCCTGCACCAAAGCCCCTACTAAGAGGCCCTATCATCAACACACCTGGTGGCCATCCTCAGACCACTCCCAGAGCACCACCCAACCACCTCTACAAATGACACACCCACAGGGAAGACTGGGCGGGCATCAGAGCCCCACTAAAGCAAATCCTGCTTCATGGAGTCAGCCCCTGTACAACGGCTCCTCCACTGTAGTCATGGTCAGTCCTCATAGTCAACCAACCTGAGGGTTAGTCCTTCCCATTGACATGCCAACAGCAATCAAGGCTCAAGTACAAAAGGAGGGCACACAAAACCCACACAAAGGACATAGCTGGAGCACCTGGCTCAGGTCATCAGGGCAACTGTGCCACTGGGCCCCACAGGACACTTACTATATAAGGGCACTCTACCAACACAGGAAGACATAGCAGACCTACCTAATACATAGAAACAAACACAGGAAGGCAGCCAAAATGGGGAGACAAAGAAACATGTCTCAAATAAAAAAAAAAGTTCCAGAAAAAGAATAAATAAAATGGAGATAAATAATCTATCAGATGCAGAGTTCAAAACATTGGTCATACGAATGCCTAATTAACTTAGGGGAAGAGTAGATGAACTCAGTGAGAACTTTAACAAATGGATAGGAAACATAAAAATGGAGAGGGAAAACATAAAAAAGAAACAGTCAGAAATGAAGAATACAATAACTGAAGAATACATTAGAGGGAATCAACAGACTAGATAAAGCAGAGAATTAAATCAGTGATTTGGAAGATAAGGTAGCAGAAAATGCCCAATCAGAACAGCAACAAGAAAATAGAAATCCAAAAAAATGAGGATAGTTTAAGGGCCTCTGGACAACATCAAGCATACTAACATTCGTCGCATAGAGGAACCAGCAGGAGTAGAGAGGGAGCAAGGAATTGAAAACCTATTTGAAGAAATAATGACTGAAAACTTCCCTAACCTGGGAAGGAAATCGACATACAAGTACAGAAAGTGCAGAGTCCCAAACAAGATGAACCCAAAAAGGCCCATACCAAGACACATCATAATTAAAATGTCAAAAGTTAAATACAAAAATAGAATCTTAAAAGCAGCAAGAGAAAAGCAATTAGTTATCTACAAGGGAGCTCTCGTAAGACTGTCAGCTGATTTCTCAACAACAATTTTGCAGGCCGGAAGGGATTGGCATGAAATATTTGAAGTGATGAAAAGCAAAGACCTACAACCAAGATCACCCTACCCAACAAGGTTTTTATTTAGAATCAAAGACAGAAAAAGAGCTTCTCAGGCAAGAGAAAGCTAAAGGAGTTCATCATCACCAAACTAGTATTACAAGAAATGTTACAGAGATTTCTTTAAGAATAAAAAGGAAAAAAAAAAGATCAAAATATAAATAATAAAATGGCGATAACTATATACCTCTCAATAATTCCTTTAAATGTAAATGGATTAAATATTTCAATCGAAAGATATCGGGCAGTGGAATGGATAAGAAAACAATGCCGTCTACAAGAGATTCACTTCAGAATGAAAGACACAGAGACTGAAAGTAAAGAGATGAAAAGAACATATTTCATGAAAAAGGAAAAAAAAGCTAAATTGTCAATACCTATATTGGGCAAAATATACTTTAAAACAAAGGCTACAGCAAATGACAAAGAAGGACCCAGCAATTCCATTTCTAGGTATTTATTTGAAAAGACATATGCATCCCTATGTTCATTGCAGTATTATTTACAATAGCCAAGATATGCAAGCAACCTAAGTGTCCACTGACAGACAAGTGGATAAATAAGAAATGTTACAAATATACAGTGGAATATTACTCAGCCATAAATAAGAATGAAATCTTCTCATCTGCAATGACAGGATAAACCTAGAGAGTATTGTGCTTAGTGAAATAAGTTAGAGAAAGATAAATACTATATGATTTCACTTATATGTTGAATCTAAAAAAACAAAATAAATGAACAAACAAAGCAGAAACAAACTCATAGAACATTTTAATGATACCCAGATGGAGGGAGGTTGGGGAATGAGTGCAAAGAGGAAGGAATTAAGATGTGCAAATTGCCAGTTATAAAATAAGTCATGAGAATGTAAAGTGCAACATAGAGAATAAAGTCAATAATATTATAATAACTATGCATGGTGTCAGGTGGGTACTAGACTTACTGAGGTCATCAATTTGTAAGTTATGTAAATGTCTAATCACTATGTTGTACACCTGAAACTAATGTATGTCTGATGTAATTGAAAAATAAAACATTATTTTTAAAAAGATATTTCATATCAACAAACAGAAACAAACAAATCAACACATTAGACATTAACAAACTTACACGCTGTATACGTCAATTATATCTCAAAAAAACTGGAAAAATATAACCTAAAAAGATGTGTCTTACTAAAATGTTGTTCAGCATTCAGGGCTATGGATAATACTATTTACATCACTATAATACCAATATACAGTTTTAAAGTATCCAGCAGTGTCTCACATAATGGTCCTGATAGTAATGCAAAATATCCTATCTTCTAACCCACCAACCCCAAAAACATTCCAAACATTTATTTTAAAGACATTTTTAAGTACCTTCAAATGCTATGAGTGTGCAGTTGTCTTTGCTTTTTTAACACAGGACACCTGGCATTATACTGCGTCCATATTTTAACTGGCATTTTTTTTTTTTTTGAGAACACATAAAAGTGGGCCAGAGTTGCAACTATTAGAAATCTCTCAATATCAACCAGCAGACACACACACACAAATTAGTATTTACAGAATTTCTATTTTGCTTCAAACATTGTGTCAGGTTCTATGAATGCACATAGCAAAAATATAGGGCATATCTATAAAGAAAACTATAAAAACTAACATTCTAAATAAAATAGCTAGAAAATAAATGCTATATGGGTGGTATTCATGAAAAAATATAAAATGGGAAAGTAAGAGTGATTAATATGTACAGTAATAATAATGACAACTTATCTTTATTGAGTACTTACTGTGTCCTGGAACTATTATTCTAAGTGCTTCAAGAATATTAACCTATTTGAGGTTCTTAACATAGGAGCAATAATTTTTTTCCATCTTACCAATTAAAACTCTGAGACAGTGGAGACAGAGGACTTGCTCATGGTCATAGAGCAAGTAGACAGTGTAGCCTGGATTCAAACAAGTGCCCTAGCTATATAATAAGAAATGGTTCTATTGAAGAGGCACACTGGAACTGAGTCTTGAACGAAAATCTAAGGTTTTATATATTTGTTTTCATTTACACAAAGTAGCAGGATATAATCAAGAGACTGTCCTCTCATTGCCGCATGCTACTACATGACCTTGGTCAGGGGGGCTCCTCTCCAGATTCAGTTCTGACATCTGTAAAATGCTAATCCATGATCACTAGGACCACTTTCAGTTTCACAGTAATCTGAACACAATTTAAATGAACAGAAGAAAGATGGGAGCACGTACTACAAAGGCAGACATAATGAGCAGAGGTATGCATATAAAATGAGAACTATGAGAATGATAGCGGTTGGAATCAGCTTCCTGTGTACTAGGAAATGCAATTTACTACACTGCCACAGTGATCTTTGTAATGGTTTTTGTGTCATGAAAGAAATATACCATCTTAAAAAAAAAGTTCAGTTTACTCTGAGTTTCATGAAGAACATATGACTATGAAAAAAGATAAAAGATGGACATCTGAAGTCTCTTCTGTCAGAAAGAGAGTTCTTCTTGAATTTCTGCAAACCAGAGTCATAGCATACTCCTCAAAGAAATTTTTCCAGGTTTTATGTTTGTTTATTCTTTGGTTTATTTTTTTATTAAATTTATTGGGGTGATATCGGTTAATAAAATCATATAGATTTCAAGTGTATAATTCAAAAATACAAATGTATATTGCATTGTGTGTTCACCACTCAAAGTTAAATTTTCTTCCATCACTTGACCCCCTATATATTTGACCCCCTTTACCCTTATCTAATTCCCCCCAACTCCTTTCCCTCTGATAACCACTAAACTGTTGTCTATGTCCATGAGTCCCAGTTTGTTTTTGTGACAATAGGCTGCATCTTGAGATTATCATGCTAAACGAAATAAGTCAGACCAAAAAAAGTAGAGAACAGTACGATTTCACTTATATGTGGGATATAAAACAGAAAGCAACAAACTTTCCAGGTTTGTAAGGACCGATTTCACCTATGTTTTTTCTGGATGACGTCAAGACCCTCAAGAAACTATGACCCCTTGTTGGAAGGGTCCAGAGAGTGACACTTCCCAGTGGTATCTTGACATGGCCCAACCTTAATCACATAAAAGATGGCTAAGAGGAATAAAGCTAAATAGGAGGCACTTGTGCTCCATTCATAAATGATTCAGAATCCTATTCAATTTTCTTCTTGCTCTTTCCACCTCAGTTTTTTTTGGAGATTCTGAGTCTTTAATTTGTCTGATTCTGTCCTGGTCTTGCCGATGGATTGCGGTGACTACATATTCATGGCTTTAGGTTTTCTGTGGGATTTGACATAGACATATCCTCTGGGGTCTTTTCATTTCTGTATTCTTGAGTTAGGATACTGACCAGAATTTACCTGTGAGGATGTCAACCCTGACCCGACCAGGAATACCCAGTGTCCTATAAATTCCAGGTATTAGATAATTTGTCATTCAAAAATGTGTTTCAAGTTATTTTCTGAAGGATTATCTTGTCATAATTTTATTCCTTCATTTGTTCCAAATGTGTCTTAGGAAAATAAAGAGTAAACATGCAGAAAAATATATTTAAATATATATTTGATCTAAACCATCATATAAGATAGTACTAAAAGAATTATTTTGGCTGCTTTTGTTAATGTAAAAAAAAACTATGAAATGAAACATTCCATAATTGGGGTGTAGAGTTGTTTGTCAAGCTGAAAAAGCACATGAAAAACTTTATAATCTTCTAAAGTTACTGATGTGTGTTTTTCTTCTCTTAGAATCTGTGTCATCAAAAAATAGCCCATGGCTAGCAGAGGTTAGTTATAATTAAAAGATCCTTCATAAAGAAAAGACAGAGGGCAGTCCATAGTGAATAAACACAGCTGGCTCTGTTAGCCTTGCATTTCCTCTTCAGTGTTTACCATAAAGTGGAAGAAAATGGCATTAAGTGTTTAGAGCCTCAGACTAAATCGACAAGGAAAATTCTATACTCCTAATTTTCCATTCACATTGTACCAAACTTGGGAGCAATCGCAGACACAAGCATGAAGAGCATTGCATCAGTAAGGATCATGGAACAAATGAAAGCTTAATTACATAATTTCCTTTTTTATCAGCGGAATAACTTGTTTCATAGGTCAAATGTATTCAAGAAACCGAAGCAAGATCTCACAAACTTTAGGTCATTTTCACTATCCTAGTGGCTCTCAAACATGTTTTAAAAAATAATACCTTCAAAGGGAGAAAATTCCCATTGTTCATTCTAAATGTTATATATAAATGATATTTGGACACTGTAGCCTTATTATCTGAGAAGCAATAAAAGTCTATATAACTGTAATAAGAAATTCACAAGATGAATAAATTATTTGAGGCATTTTTTGACATTTCTTTGAGATATGAAAATAAATTATTCTAATTTCTACATTAAGTAATTTAAATTTGCCCAAGCTATCCACTTAGCAGCCAAACACACTCAAAGATACTCAGATTTTTGGGTGGTATGACAAAACTCAAATTACACTAAAGTTCCTGCATAAATACATTGTAAAATTTCAATGTCTTAGGGAAACCAATACAAGGAGAAAACATCAACTTTTACATAATTCTAGTCTATTTTTATGAATTCTTAAAATTGTAACTGTCATTTGGTACAAAAATTATATTTTCTTCCAGTTACCTGGTTCTCAAAGAAATGATAGCCAAGATTTTAAAATTAAATGGGACTTACTCCATTGCCCTCAGGTAGATGTGGATCCTATTACAAAAGTTCCTTTTACATATTTCCAGCAAAGAGGGGGTGGGGGATGAGAATGGAGGCTTTCTTTGCTAGAACTTTTGCAAAGAAATGTAGGGGAAAGGTTTTTATAGAGAAGACACAGATGCAAAGCAAGGAAATTATTTGATAGACTTTAGCTTAAGTGGTTGCCTTATTTGGGGAAGCCTCAGTGACAGTTAGATATTATCCTGATGTAGGATGTGAGTGGATTCTCTAGCTGTGCCAGCACCATTTTCTCTCTTGTTCTAAAATGCTACCTTCATCATCATGTACTAAATTCCAATTTTTTTGGCTCTATTTCTGGATTTTTTTTTTTATGTCTCATTTTTCTGTGTGCCAGTGCCACATTGCTTTTATTATTAAAGATTTAATAAATTTTAATATCTGGTGGGGCAGGTCTATGCTCATTTTTTTCTATTTTAGAACTTTCCTGGATAGTGTCATTTGTTTTTTTTTTTCATCTAAACTTTCAAACTAGGTTTTCTAGTTACAGAACTTGTTTTGTTTTGTTTTATTTTGTTTTTTTTAACTGTTAGACTGTTTTACTGGAACCACATTACATTTATAAATTATCATGAGGAGAATTGATAACTACAATGTAGTGTCATCCTTCTTTGGAATCATTCAATAGTGTTGTAGTGTCTTCTCTATATATGTCAAGAACATTGCTTGTTAAGGTTATTACTATTTTTTACACCTTTGCTATTTTTTACATCTACTCTGTTGCTTTCTGTAAATGTTTTTAAACTTATTGTACTGTTCTTTTTTAAGGTATATATGGATGCTATTAATTTTGTATGTCATTATGTTAGTGAATTCTTTTATCGTTTACAGTAATTTCTTCAGTTAGATTCTCTTGGTTTTTCTGGGTATCAATCAAAACCTTTACAAATATGAATAGTTTTAACTTCCCCTTTTCTAATCTTTATGATTGAAATTGTGTTCTTTTGTATATATGTATTTATTGTTCCCCAGGTGTCGTGCTTGACTTTACTGAATATTTTCTCATTAAGTATAAACAAAATTTCATCAGGGAAATATATATAATTTTCTATTTTATTGAGTGTTTTGCGTTTGTTTGTTTTTATTAAAAAACACTTGAATTTTATCACATGCCTTTCTGGAGCTGTAAGATGATCATATTATTTTTCTCCTGATTAATTATATTATTAGATTTCCTTATATTGAATAATCTGAGATAATTTATATTTTAATGCTACTGAATTCTGTTTTCTATATATATTTTTTTAAGGATTTTTGTATAGCTTAACTTGAGATTATTCTCTAGTTCTGTGTGTGTATATATGACAAGCATTCACTCCATTTTAGAGACAATGTTGTGCACACTTCACAAAAATAATTTCAAAGACTTCTTCCTTTCTCAGTGCTCTGAAACACTGATTACCTTCAGTTTGTTTATTCTTAAAGATTTGTTAGAATCTGTGAAAACATTTTGGTCTAGTGCTTTTTTTCTGGTGGTAGCTCTTAGGTAACTTTCTCTACATCTTTTATGGAACATGATCTATTTTCATTTCCTATCTTTGTGGTTAGTTTTGCTAAATTAGATATGCATATTTTGCTCAATTGCCTGAAGAATTCTTTATCTTTAATTCTGAATAATATTGGAATTTAGTACATGATGATGAAGGTAGCATTTTAGAACAAGAGAGAAAATGGTGCTGGCACAGCTAGAGAATCCACTCACATCCTACATCAGGATAATATCTAACTGTCACTGAGGCTTCCCCAAATAAGGCAACCACTTAAGCTAAAGTCTATCAAATAATTTCCTTGCTTTGCATCTGTGTCTTCTCTATAAAAACCTTTCCCCTAGCTCCTGTTGGTGGATTGCTCCTAATTACTTTAAATTTGGCGCTGCACAATTCGAATTGTTTGCTTACATAAACTCTTGTAAAATTTAATGAGCCTCAGCTTACCTTTTAATAGTAGCAAAACATAAACAGTATAATACCATTTTAAAAAATGTTTATGTATATACTTATAGAGGATGAGACTCAAAGGTTGCAGACCAAAATAGTAATAGTGGCTTTCTTTTGGTCATAGAATTAACAACGATTTAAATTTTTGTCTTCTCGCTAACATATATTCTAAAATGACCATATATTTATTCTATAATTGAAAAAGTTTTAAAATCAAAGAAGCAAACATCTAAGTAAAATAAGCCTTAATCAATGTCCCTTTGAATGCATTAATGTAGAATCTTTTTGTCTCAGCACTATTTTATGAATAGAATGGCATAAGAAAAGACTACACAATGAAAATATTTGTCTGAACTTGAGGATAATTATAACTTCTTGCCGAACTTAATATTCATGAGACACTCTTACAAATGCTTCCTTTATATTATCTTATTTAATTTTCACAATACCCCATTGAGGTTGATATAGTTATTGTTCCATTTTATAGAAGATAAAATGAGGTTAAATAACCTTTTTAAGATCACATTGTTTGCAAAGCAGCAGAGCCAGGACTCAACCCCATGAAATGTTTGCAAGTTTAGCTATTCTGTATACTGCCCATACCGATAAAACAAGTTGAATATTTGTCAAATCCCCACTTGATGATGTGAGGTGTCATCATAATCAGAATCAATTTCAGGAGGTGGTAGATGCCTTGCAAAGTCAGTATTCTGAATGCTAAAAGAAAGGGACTGTCAGTCTCTGGACCCTGAAGGATCAATTAAACTCTCTCCTTCATCTCCTAGAAATAGGCTTTTGCAGAGGGATGTAACTACCAGAGCTGCAATTCTGTACCTGAAAAGTGGCAAACCTAATAACATCAGTCTCTTGACCCAGGTAAGGTAAGCATTATGAACTTTCAAAAAAGACAAGTCGAAGAGTTTCATGAATTAAAAGTAAGAACTCTATGACATTAGCTAAGTGATATTACATAATTAGATTCAATTTAAAAGGCTAATAATAAAAATAAAAACACAACCTGTTGATGCAATAATTTTTTTTGATCTAGCTAATCATCTTAAAATAAAAATAGGAAATTCCTCATCAGTTTCATCCCAGCCATTACTAAGTGACATATAAGGCAACTGTAAGTTGTATAGGTTAACTTCCCACTTGCTCATTTCTTCTAAATTGCCATGGCTACAGCAGGATACAGCTACATAAACTTCAGCAATGTTTGAAAATAAAATATGGTGATTCTTACTGATGTATGAATTTACTAAATATTTTACTTAAGTGAACCAAAAAGCCACGATATTAAGATAAAATTTTTCAAATCTGGTGAGACCAAATGTTTCAATAATAGCAGTTAAGATGTGACATTGTCTATGAAGTTTATCAAAACAGGTTTTGGAGAAGGTTACAGATGAGTCATGTTTATTCTGTGAATATTAAATAAAAATGAAATTTAGATAGAAAGACTTCAAAATACCATGAAAATGCTTCTTCACAAATACCATTCACCTTTAGAAGTAAAGATGTCATTAGAGATCGATAGTTGAGAGAAGACTGAGGTAAATGCTGTGTGTGCTTGTGCTAGAGGACGTGACTGAGACAAAAATAAATGGTGGCGCAGGAATGGCAAAGACATTTAACTTGGGAGCCAATATCAATCCATTGGTCGCGCCTGTCTAAAATGATGGGCTGAAGAGATAACAAGGCTGAATCTGGCTCAGGGCGGATTGCTATACTTGACTGGCTATGTCCGCCAAGGGCAAGGGATAAACATATAGTGGTGTCCATGTTTCAAACTTGGTATCCCTAGATTATTAAATTAGGCAGACTAGGAAATCACAGTTAGAATTAGTATCAGAACAGTAAAGATAGCCTTACATGTTTTTCAGATTAAGTACATGTATATGTGTGTTTATACATATGAAAAAGGTATTTTGTTCCGATTAATGTACAGATATGGACAAATAGTGGGGAAAGGCAATGGAATAAATCTTGGTGTCCCTGGCTTACCTTGATATATTCAAGCTTCAAGATCTTAGGTGATCTCAGCTTTACCTCTCTTGATTGAAGTTTACTCATTTATAAATTACAAATAATAATACTATGTATCCATTAGGGTTCTCAACAGGACCAAATGAGATCATGTACAATAAGTGGTAGCTATCATACACTGCAAAATGGCATTAGATGTTCAGAACTCCTGCCTAACAGCAAGAAGAATGCTTAAGGTGAGCTCCATGGGAACTTAAGGGGCGAGATCCAGAGTACTAGCTAATTAGTAAGTCTTGAAACTACAAAGTTTAATATAGAACAGCTCATGTCAGGGAAAAGCAACATGATTCATTTCACTCAGTAACAAATTCATTTATGCACAGTTTGTGCTTTCTTACAACCCAGCATCAGCTGCACACTACACTAGAGCTTGCAGGTTTGCATGGCATCTTCATTAATTATGAAACAAGATAATTATTATTGTTGTTGTATTATGTTATCATCTGACCGTACTTTTAATATTTCTACCCAAAAGTTCACTATCCATCTAGCAACAATTTAAGAGAGAAATAAAACCAGAGAAAATGTTATTAAGCTTTTCTCCTTACCAGAATGTCTTGTAAAATAATTTATGAACAAATGCCACTCTTTTTGATTAATACAAAATATATTCATAATCAGTAAGATTGTTACAATTCTACTTTTTTTTTTTAACAATTCTGCAGGTATTTGGCCTATGTGCCACCCTCTCATCTCAGTGCTGTCCATTCCCAGATATAAGGATAAAGTAAAGCCAAGAGTAAAGGGCTTCTGGCTAAGAAAGAATTCAATGTCCCATGAGGGCTGCTGGAATTCAAGGAGAGTGATGTCCCCTAGACTTTATAGTTGCCGCACATGCTGACATCAAACTTCACAGACTAGACCTGACAGTTGCTGGATATTGCATGCAAATCTATTCCTTGATGTTTTTGTTGAATTTCTGATTAAGACCCATTGACTGTCTAGTTCCATTATCTGCTAGAACCTAATGGGTAACTGAAAGCACACGTTTCTAGTCAAGCTGGGTTCCATGACCCACTCTATCCTGTGACACACTATCAGTTATAATTATTGACAATAATAAGCCCAGATTATGGTTTGTATCCATCCTGTTGACCACAAACAGAGCTGGTGTAAATGTGGTGCAAAGACCCATTATTACAGGAATGTGGATGGAGAGAAATGGACACATTACAGCTGTTCTGAGACAGAGAAACTTGGCCTTTTGAGGTGAAATCTTTATAACTCACTAAATTTATTCTCAAGCATATCTTACTCTCTTTATAGATCTAAAATAAGTATATAATATCAAGAAAGAACTCTGATTTTAGGAAGAAACAATTCCGTATCAGAATTCTTTACCCCAGAGTCTTCAATGCCAAAAAATCATGACCTGAAACACCATTAGTTTGAAAGAGAAGCACTTTTTTGTAGCCATCATGAAGGATTTCTGCTCTGTACAACAGATGTGTTATATTCTGTTGGCATCTACATAATTTTAAAAAAATGCTTCTGAAAAAAAGATGACTGTGCATACAGTCATGGGAATAGGAATCCTCATGAAAGAAGTGGATTGGAATTACAAAGCATGTCATCAAAGTTTCCAGCTATTTATTTTGCCACATCAAAATAGTTTTTCAGTGAAAATTTGACTTTGATTACTTAGTAGACCACAAAACTATTGCAACCCAACTTTTATATATGTGTGTGTATGTATGTATATACATATGCATACATATACACATATATGTATATGTTATATATACATATATACACACGTACACACACATACATACACATATGTGCAAGATATCTCCAAGAGGCAACACCATGTAGAGGTTAAGTACACAGACTCCGCAGTCACATATATTTATATTCAATACCCCTTTCTTCCCCTTTAGCAGATACGCCGTGGTGGGCAGGTCAATTTAAGCCTCAATTTCCTGGCTTATAAAATGCCTATAATATAACCGACCTCTTTTAGGGCTGCTGTGAGGGTTAATTGAGATAATTTTTACGTCACGCTGAGAACAGAATAGCTGGTACAAGGTAAGCATTAATAAGAGCAGTCCTGACTATTTTTATATTCTTCATCAAAAATCAAAAAACTTCCTGCAAGCTATTATTACAAAATTTTCTTTAAAAATATTCTGTACAATAATCACAGTCAGTTTTATTTGCAAAGTGTTCTTTCAGGAAACAGAACAAGAAGGTTTTTCGTTTTTGTTATTGTTTTTGTTTTTGATTTTGTTTTGCAGTAAGTTGGTATTAGACTTTATTTCTCTCAGCATCCCTGTCTTCAACTCAGCGTAGTAGGGTGGTGCTTTCTGATCCAAAGGGTCACAGTAATAAATGCCATGTGATAAGAATTGAATTCTAAATAAGATCAAAATGTTACAAACAACAAAATGAAATTTTATATACAAAATCACAAAGTAGGTGTATTAAAGAAATCAGGGCCCCAGAGTGCTCATTTTTACCTACTTTGAGTACTTCCAAAAAATAACCTGTTTTAAATTAAGAACCCTAAAATAATCTGCCTTAAATTCTAAGAAATAGGCAAATAGAAGCCTCTCTCCCCAACCTCTGTTTAAGAGCTATTCACAGAAAGACTGGAAGTAAAGTTTGTCTAGGAGCACTGCTGCTGCCAGAGAAAGAACCCTAATGAGAAATGCCATATTTTGCTGTGGCAGCTGTGTCTATATGCAGACCTACTTATTCTGAAATCATGCAAACTCATTTTAATAGGGTCTAAGCATTATGAGCAGATAGAGAGAAATCCACACATTTTACTTGGTTCACTATTTATGGAAGAGGCACACCCAATCATTAGATTTAATTAGATTGAAATTATATGATAGAATATCGTACTTAAATTTTCCTATATGTTAACTGGGTTTCTTTGTTTACTAAATATGATTTATATCTTCTATATGAGCTGTCTTCAGTTCAAAGACGGAGGTCTTTGGGATATTGATATGTGAGAAAAGTATGCGAAAAGGGAGGGAGGCAGACAGCAAAGACAGACCAAGTTTACTTAACTATTTTTGCCTTTAGGCCAGCCCCGAGGTTAGAAATAAAAAGGAAACAGATGATAGGAACAGGTGACATAATCAACCAAGCAGCCTTTATATGTACAGAGAATAAGCCTCCACAGGGTGATCTGAGTTCTGACAGATTCCACCTCGCTCATAAATGTCCCCTCAGAGAGAGTCCATGAGTGGCGTTGAAAATTCCCTCAGTATCTGTTCCTGTGCATTAAGTGTTTGAAGGTCTCCGCTCAAATGTCATGGGGCAGAGGGGAGATTATAATACATTAAGACCTTGTCAATTATTATGATCTTCATTTGAAGTAGATAAAAGGAATAGGTATGTGGCCAGCTCACAGAGTTCTGAGGGATGAGGCAAAATAATTAAAGAACCTCAGCGTTTATGGAAGGCTATGTGCCAGGACATGTGCTTAAAAACGTGAAAACTTAAGGTTACTTCATAGTAGGGATGGCTAGTATGATGTAGGGACTATCGTTATTTTCATTTCACAGAAACGGAAACAATGCTCAGAAAAGTTAAGTAATCTTTTCAAGATCACATAGCTAGTAAGAGGAAGAGCAAGCTTGGGGACGTCTGACTCAAGAGAATAAGTTTTTCACCGCTAGTCTTGCATTTGGATAAAAACATTTAGAGGAGAGAATCCAAGAAAATTTCAGTATAGAAAAATATGTTCAAAGAGTAAAGGCCAGAAGGGAAATCCAGACCAATATTAGGCACCATGTATCTGAGGGATTACAGCACTCAAAGGTAGGCCAGTCAGTTCACTATAATTTGTAACTCCTAGTTAAGAAAGAGGATTCAAGAAGAAAGGCTGATCTGTTATCTCACAATTAGCATGACGAGTAAAATCAAAAGTCTTTCAGCCTTCCACTGGTTCTGTGTGTCTTCAGGCTTTTAATGCTCTCAATGGTTATATTCTATTATATCTAAATGGGTAGGTATGGATAAAGCTGAGAATTAACTATCCTATAGGAACCATATTATTCTAAAACCTTATCTAAATCATAACTTTTATCTTCATTTAATTTTTATCTGCGGATATTATTATATATTCTCCATCCAAAAAAACTTTTTTTTAAGAAAGTAAAATTGTGGATCCAAGAGATGTCTGATTGACATCTTGAAATAGATTCTGATTGAAACTAGTACATATTCTGTAGAGTCTAGAGAATTTACTTTTTTGACATATTTCTTGATAATAGTAACCTCTGTCAAAATATACATACATAAAAAATAAATTTTAACAATATAAAAATGTAGCGCACCAGTGTTTTTCATTTAACTGCATTAAGGTCTCTTAGTCTAGTACTAAGTACTAAGACATGGTCTTAGTACTAAGACCATGTATCAAAATGTTATATTGGTTGGTAGAAGGTCAGTGTATTTGGAAGATGTGTGTGTTTTCTTATCTATTAGATCATAAACAATTACATTAAAAGTTGTCTATCTAATAGGGGAATATCAAATCTATATTATCTCCTCATTGTTTCCTAGATTAATTCTCTTACTCTAGCAAATTTGTATTTTACAAAGAACTGAGATACACAGATGTGCATAAAGACACAAGTTCCTCCACAGCATAATCACCCTGAAAATATAAGGAGTAAGAATTAGAGATATTTACATTTAATATTAAATGTGTATTCTTTTAATGTATGCATTTTGTGAGGAATATGATGGATTTAGAATCTGTCAGCTGAATTGCTCCTCATTTAATTATAAATATTTCTTAGCGATCACTCCTAAGATTTATATTTCATACGTATTATAATTTGCAAATCCAGGTTAAAAGTTAATATGCAATTTTAAATATGTAAGCCTATTCTTTTAAAAAGCCACCCCAAATTACATTTACACAGAAACATGTGGCAGACAAAGACATTTGAAGATTG
The DNA here is from genome assembly GCF_902729225.1 of Pteropus medius. NCBI lineage: Eukaryota > Metazoa > Chordata > Mammalia > Chiroptera > Pteropodidae > Pteropus > Pteropus medius. The sequence goes on along the minus strand of NW_024344378.1, from coordinate 30,491,876 downwards.
CAGTTTCACAGTAACTGTCTTCATTGGCCATTTGATTTTATGTGAATCCAATCCATATAACATTTCAATGATGCTACAAATGGAAATTATTGTAAACTGGTATTTTAAAGCAATGTAGCAATATTAGCTTTTTAAGTTTTTTTACACATTACACTTTTGACAGTTATGGGCAATACAGCTATGGAATACATAATACATAAATCAAGAATTAGTATCAGTCTTAAGATTTCTACAATAAAAGTTAAATATATTCTATACGATATTTTATTTCCACTCATAATTATTTGGATGGATATGTTAATCTGTATTCTATTCAATCATTTATTCAACAAACATCACTAGTGCTTACTATTGTCAAGTTTTGTGCTAGTTCCAGAAAATATGTCAAATGTAATTGAAAAGCAAAAAATTAAAAAAGAGGATATGATGTGGTTATCGAGAGGCTTATAATATTTTACAGTACAGCAGCTAGCAGACTCCATTTACTCGTCTTATAGTCAAATAAGGAATAAGTAAAGTTTGTTAACGGGAAAAACCAATTGACTTGAAATATTTACACTTTTACTTACTAATGTCTTCCAAAGAGCTACTTAGAAACAACATAAGATTTTTTTTTTATCACAATTTAATTTCATTTTAAACTCATCCATTTTACTTAGTGATTCAAACGACCCCATTTCCATCCTATCTGCATTGCAGACTGTATATCAAATGGTAAGTATGATTGGAAAGAATCTATTTGAGAATTTCTAGAAGAAATGCCACTGTAATCAAGTTAGGGAATAGTTGAACACATTAATTATAAACAAAAATGCCCCCAAGTCATCTGGCATTCTCAGCTATTCTTAGAGAGTACTAGGGAGAAAAATTAGATGATATTTTACTAAATTCAAGTTTTCTCAAAATACTGACTCACCCCAACTCTAAATTCTTCAGATTTCTACATTTTCTGATTTTTAATCTTAAAAAAATATTTATTTAATGCCATACTTAGCACAAACTTTTGCTCCTGTTTGGACAATTATATATACTTTGTTTTATTATACCAATGACATTTTATAGATTAATGTGGGGAACACAAATACTTAGGATTGGATGAAAATTGATAGTACATGTAACATAACACTGCTCTGCTGCTGATGTTCTATCTCTGTCATATACCAAACATTATCATCAGGATGACATTCTTGGAAACTTCCAGTGACAGAGATCTCGCTCCATTCCACAGCATAGGCAAGCTATTTACACTGTAGGATTTTGTGCATGTGGCTCCTATGCATGAAATGCTCTTCCCCTAGTTTGTCACCTAGCCAAATGACACTTGTCATTCTGGATTAGCATCAATGTTATTGCTTTAGAGAAATTTCCCCTGACACGCAATCTAAATCTGGTATCTCTATTATAACTTCTCATTGTAAGCCTTTCTTTCCATCTTTGTACTTTTCACAATTTGTTGATTATGTCTTATTTAATTATTATTTTGATGTCCATCATATTTAATCATTACAACAGCCCTAAGAAGTACTAGGTACTTTTATTATCCACATTTTACTGATGAGAGTACTAGCTGCTCACCTAGCATGGTGCCTTGCTCATATTGATAGATAATAAATGATTGTTGAATAAATTATTTGAACCAACCATCTCCCAGAATTAAAATTCGGCTTTTTGGACATGATGGGGAAAGTATGTCAAAGAGAACTAAGTTTGCAACTGTCCTGACTCTATGACCCTGATATATAGAGAGAGACATGTATACCTTTAAGCCTCAATTTTTTCATCAGTGAAATGATTATAACACAATTATACACAGAATTGTTAGGATTTAATCAGCTTTTGTAATTAAAATAGACTAAACAGAATAAGCTTTCATAATTTATATTTACCCTAATTCTAGTCCATGGATGTTTACAGAACACATTTTATTTCTCCTCCAAATGATAACCTATCAAATAAAATATCTTGCCCTTTATTCTTCTAGTTCATTGGCCTGTGTTTCTTAAATTGTCCTTATGTCCATTGACTTATTAGTTCATTCAACAAATATTTATTGAATACATACTATTTGAAAGATAGAGTTACTCATAAATCCTGGTCTTCCTGAAGCATACCACTCAATAGAAAGCCAAATTATACAATCAATTACTCAGAATCGGGATCACTCAGAGGACTTGTTAAAGCATAGACTGCTGGGCATTATCCCTAGACCTTCCGATTCAGTACATGTCGGGTGGGCCTTCAGAATTTTCGTGTCTAATAAGTTCTCACCTGATGCTGATGCTGCTGGTTCAGGGATTACACTTGGTGAATCAATGAACTAAATATAGTGATATTTTCCCAAGGAGAGGTAGGAAATTTGGGAAGAAAAATTTTTAAAAATACCAGGAGTTTAATGAAAGAAATGGCATAGCTCTGGCCTTAAAAGAAGGGAAAGATTTGACAGAGGTTAGTTTTTGACTATTTAGAAATAATCGTATTTGAATGAATATGACAAGATATTTTGATAATTCTATGATTGAAAACAAATTGAAAAAAATACATAAAATTCTGTTTGAAAAAAATAAGTGGTAGCTATTATAGCAAAACCTATAGCTATAGGTTTATTGGTAGAAACTAATATACACCAGTGTAAAGGAAATCAATTAAAGAAATTTTGAATCTATAACTAATATATGCATGGATTAAAAGAGCGAAATGAGACAATCTACATTACTGTACCATACTGACTCTGGCTTAAAGAACACATACTGAGTCTAGCCGACCATCTTAGCTATTACACTGTTGGTGTTTTTTGATTCCAGACATGGCTTGTTCTATAAAATACATAATTTCTCTGCAGCATTGTTAGTAAATTGATTAAAACTAGCTAGTTATAGATAAGAACTTAGTGGGAATTCACAGTCCTTTTACATAGTCTTTCACTGAAAGAAAAATAATTATAATGTATAAATAAAAAAACTGCACATGTATAACACTGCATGCTACTATGGGGAATGGCTGAAGCTTGATGTACCCAATGTGTTCTTCTCAAGTAGGGCAAATGTAGGTTCTGAGTCAATTACAACTTCAAAGGTAAGATTTGAAAGAAAATTGGAAATTTCAGAGCTGAAAGGAATTGACACTGGAAGTATAAGCAATGAACTGCACTGATGGAAAATAGAGTCCATGAAAAATTAATAAAAGTCTAATGTGTCATATTCATGTATCAATTCTGCAATTATAAATATGACTGGTTAAGCCATTCTTTATGAATTAGCATAGTCAGTGGTATGCCAGAGCTGACTCAAATGGATTAACAACTCTGTATTCAGGTATTATGGTGACAGTCTAAAATTGGCCCTGATGGGAGTATTCATATCACAGAAATTTATATAGAGACTACAAACAAGGGCATCTTTTTTTTTTTCTTTCTATCTTTTTGTTTTCCAGAGAAGATTGTTAAACATTTACCATTTTCAATTTTGAGTTCCCACTTCTTAAGACTAATGTAATAATATTTTTTATTATATGCACATCCTTAGGAGAGGAAAAAAAATTAAATATTTTATTTCCTTTGCTATTTTTTCTGTGCTAAGAACAATTAGTATAAATTTTTAAAAATGTTTACAATGTTCTTAAATGAGTGCTAAGGGTTCACATTCTTGATTACATCAGTTCCTCCTCTCAAGCACCCTTTGAGAAAGGTGTTATTATTTATATTTCACAGAGAATAAAACACAGGTTTATCAAGGTTAAATAACTTGCCCAAGGTTTATTCTTGACCAGTATACATTACTGTTCCCCTAGATCAAAATTCTTTCTCATTCAACCTGGGAAACAAAGATAATTGAACTAAAGGTGATAACCTGTTTTCCATTTTGAACACTAAAAATAATTTAATTTAAAAAGAGTGTTTTAGTTTGTATTAGTTTAAGTAAGCATAAGGGAAACATTCTCAATAGCAACAGATTTTGTGAAATTCAATCCTCTCAAATTTTTAGAACGTGCAGGTCGACCTTACATAGTTCATCTAATCACACCTCAGGAAAGATTTGATCATTTTTTGAGGTTTCTTTCAATCTAGCAATCTTGTGATACAGCCGAACAGTTTTACAAAAGAATATATTTGGTATGATGAACTGAATACATTTGTCATGCATGGTAAAAGTTTATTAAACTCAGTTTCATTTTTAGTTACAGACAAAGTATTATAAGATATAAAAAGTTAAATATTTTACTCAATTTTTAAAAATTTCTTGGTTTTTTGGTTTTGTGGGGACAAAGTTTAGCTCAACAAGTAATCTCTTTAGTATAATAGGATATGCCTTCACATTAATGGAAGATTTATTTATAGTTTTGTGAATCTCTCTATTACTGTCATAAAATAATATTACTGAAATTTTGTATAAACCAAGTGTCCCATAGCATGATCACAATATGGTATACTGTCCTTCAAAATTTCATCTTTAAAAAGTTGAGTATTTATATATGTAGCTTTTGAGCACACACACACACACACACACACACTGCCCATCTCGAAAGATCATAATCAAAAGTCTGCACAGTTCAAATGATACTATGTTAGATTAAACAAAGAATTTTTTAGAATTGGCTTATAAAATTTCAACAGAGGATTTAGAGCTTAAAAACTAAATGTGGGAGATTTTAAAAATTAAATAAATAAAAATTTCATCTAGAGGTAGATAATTTTCAGAATTAACTAGATTCTTAATAAGTATCTTAAACAGTTTTAGAAGCTATAATGGTTCATTATCAACTTATTATTTATAAAAATATAATTCTAGATTTGAAGGTAATTTAATATAGGGGGGTGTGTGTGTGTCTGTGTGTGTGTATCTAGATTCTCTAAAATAAACTGTGAGGTTTTGGTGTTGGAGAGTATATTTAGCATTCAATCAAGGTTGATTAATAATTACTTGTTAAATAAATGAAATGCTTACTACGTGCTGGCCCAGACAAGGCAATGAAGAACACCAAGGTTTCTGCTCACAAGGAACTTAGAGTCTAGTAGACTGGAGAAGTTCTTCAAAATCAATACTTTCAATTTATCTTTTAAACTGAAATTCTACTAATAAATTTTTTTTTAAAAACGTTTGATACATAGATCTAGGCTTGAAGATGTGCAAGTAAATACACAAGAATTCATTCATTCCTATTGGAGTATTTGGAAAATAGTGTGTAGTGTTCCAAAAATAGAATAAGCTAACAAGATATATACCATCGTACATACAGATCTTGGAGAGAAGATAGGGCCAGTTTTCAAAACGGCATACTACAAAGAAATTGAAACTATTTTTCTTTCATATTGATAGCTCAACCCCAGGCTTTCCAAATGAGACAGAATATGTCCTGTGTGTCATCCCTCAGTTGCTTGATTATAAAAATACTTATTATCTTTCCAATTTTTCTTATTAAATTTTATCTTCAGATTAGATTCCTTATTCCAAAACATATTTTTTAAATGTTATGTGGTTTATAACTTTTATTTTAAAAAGTCTTTAAACTTAAATACATCATCTCTAATTTTTAAGCTAAATATTAGTAGGAAGAAAGAGGAACACTGAGTTTAAGTGGAAAGTTAGGTGAGTTTTGGAGAATTTAGCAGTTTGGAATAGGTGATGCAATTTTATTACATGGAAGTGACTCATTCTTTCGCCACTGAGTGTGATATCTGAAATTGTTATCTGGAAGCAAACTTATCTTTTGAAAAACATAAGTAATGGCTTATCTTGATTTGTTCATCCTAGATAATAAATATAAGACGTTGATTTAAAAATAATTGAAATGTTACAGTTTTCTCTGTTAGTGACAAAAATACGTTAAAACATAATTTGAAAGGAGAAAAATGAGTTATAAAACCGATCCAAAAGTTCATAGGAGAAAACACAATATCCAGTATAAAATAATTTTTGTCTTATATGATTAATTTAGTATTAATGAAATCAACATGTAGTGAATATATACTGTGGCAGGCACTGTGGTAAGAACTGGGGTTATAGAGAACAGAAGTAGTTCCTAACCTTAAATTGCTTATCAGAGGGAAACAAATATGGCATAATGTCCTCTAAAATTCATTCTCTCCCTTTGTTTTTGTAAAAAAAAAAAAAAGCACCTTATCAGTTTTTCACTGGACAGATGGCTACCTTTGGAGAGATTGCTTTTTCTTTCTTTTCTTGAGCTAAATTTACAGGACAAGAGAATGAGAGCAGGTGAAGGATACAATTTCACTTCAAAGGTGAAACTCCTTGCCATGTCATTCCTCTTCTCTCTCTCCCATAGATTAAAACACCTGGCAACACATGGTTACAGAGCTTCAGCTCTGTATAAAATGATCACACCTGGGCGATAATGATGCAATAAAATAGAAGAAAACTTGGTGCACGAATAACCACATGGAGTATAGCTGCTCTACCCGTCTCTTCCACTCAACTCATGGATATCACATGAAATAAGTAAACTTATATTTTTAGCTTACTGTGTTTTGAGGGCTCTTCGTTACTCCAATTTAGCAAATCCTAACACAATAAATAGGCGAACAATGATTGTACACTAGGTATTTGCTGACAATCTTGTTCCTCAAATAGTATTGCCAATTTCCGTAAAAGGCAACTCCATTACTCCAGTTGTTCAGGACAAAACTTGGAATCCTTTTCTCTTTATCTATCTCACATACTATTTTCAGTCAAATCCGTTATTAAGTACTATTGGCCGAACTTACATTTAACCATGTCTTACCACCTCCACTTTTACCACCTTAGTCTAAGTCATCCTTATCACCCTTCTTGATGATTTCAATAGCTTCCTAACCAATATCCCTGCTTCCCTCCTTGCTACCGAGCTTATTTGCTTATTTGCTTATAGCTGCAAAAAAGCCATAAGTTAGAGCTTGTTGCTCCTCTGCTCAAATCCTCCTAGGAACTGCCATTTTGAGTTTTAAAAATATTAAAAGTCATTAACATGGTGTACATGGCCATTGTAGCTCTGTTATGTCATTGATTTCTTTACCTAACTCTCTTACCACCACCTCCGTAAATCACTCACTCGACTTCAGCCACACTGACTTCCATACTGCTCTTTGAACATATCAGCCAAAACCCTGCATCAGGGTTTTATTCTTTCTGACTAAAATGTTCTTCTCCCAGATATCAGCATGGAGCATTGTCACCTCATTCATGTCTATGCTTCTGCTAAACATTCGATTTATAGAGGCAACACAGCAATCCCTGCCCCATCTTACATGTCACTTTGTATTTCCTTACCATATTTTGGTTTTCATAGCACTTATCACACCTGATTTTATAGATTTCACAGATATATAAATAAGTATTTCCTGAATGAATAAATGGTATGAATAAACAAAACACAGTTTGACCAATGTTCTCGTATAGAGGGACACAGAAGGTGTTATAGAAACATCAGAGAACAGAAGCCAGCCCAGTTGGAAGATGTCAGAGAAGGCTTCTTAGCCGAATTAACTTCTACATTGACTCTGAAGAGCAGAAATGTTTTAGTGTATGTTCTCTAGTCAGAGAAAACACATGAAGAGTCACAAACACAACTGCCTATCTGAGGAAGTTGAGCCAGAACCATTGAGTAATGAGTGCAGAATCTACCAGGGGCAGATTGATAAGCAATGGCTAACCCCAGGTACCTGACACAGTACTTGATGCTTAACTTATGTAATTTGAAAAATGAGAAAATGATGACTGAAAAAGTTTAGAGCACTTCTCCAAGTTTACTTAGCTAATTAGATAGCATAATCAAGATTCGAGATCATATCTGCCAAGTTCCAAAATCTAGCTCTCTTCATTCTACTGTGGAGTATTCTGTGCTAAGGTGTTTGGATTTTTACCATGGGAAGGCACTGGAAAATGTTAACCAGGGAGATGACATAAACACATTTGTCTTTTAGAAAGATCATCCTCATGGTCATGTAGAGAATATACGAAAATAGAATAAGCCTAGAAACAGGAAGACGTGTAGGAATTGTTAAAAAAAATTCAAAAGAAGTTATGAATGCCTGAACTAAAGCAGTAGCAGACAGGGACACATGTTAATGATAAGCTAATAGACTGACTAGGATTTACAAATCAACAGATGTGGGGTCTGGAATAACTCCTAGGTTTCCGTTGCAAGCTGTTAGGGAAAACAAGAGGTGTCATCAGGCAGCTGGGAAATAGAGTAGGTAAAGTGCAGAAAGGATGATTTCAATCATTTCAACATGGTCACATGACTACTTAATGGACAGACCTGGATTAAACTCCAAGGATTTATGGCTCTGACTTTAGTTGTCATTCTCTGAAAGACCACTAAGACCAAATGGCTAAAGCTTATAACATAAAGTACAGAAACAAGAGGCAGAAATCTAGTTCAGTAGTCAGTCTAGTTATGTCAAGGAAAGTCTATGCTTTGTGAGAAAAGCAAACAAAATGTACTGTTGTAGAAAACACCGCGCTATAACTTGCATAAAAAATAATTCCTAAAATTAATTTTTCATCACAATATATCATATGTGATCACAATTGGAGTAAGCCTTTTATCTTCCAGTGTTATCAATCTCTTCAGAGCTGCCTTTGAGAGAAGAAAAAAGTGTTCTTTCCAAGAACAATAAATGAAAGCATCAAGGTTTTGTTTTGTTTTGTTTTGTTTTAACTTATCCCAAGAAAATGCTTAATATCGTGGTGGTGAGATATCAAATACGAGCAAATGCAGTAGCAAATGAAAAAGTCTCTTGCAAAATGCATCACAAAAAAAAATTTATAGAGATTTCGAACATTTACTCAGCAATAAAAATTTAAAAAGAAACATCCAATCAATGCTGATAATTTAGGTTTACATATGCATTGAGAATACTACACTGGGACCATATATAAAATAATGTATTCATCTTTAATTTGAAAGCATTTAAGGTATTAGAAGAGTTCCTGTACTGAGCCTTCAAAATACAAAATGTTACTTACATCTTATAGGATTTTTTTAAAGTAAGAAATTAGCACAGTATAAAACCATTTCCTTCTCCAAAAATGATGATTGGATTCAAAGAATATTTGATCTTTTTATTCCTTTAGAACTATAATTAAAGTCTAATTATAAAAAAAATTAAGTATTCTACTACACTAATTTAAGATCATCACTAGAGAATTCAATTCCTAAATCTTGAACATTAGAAAGTGTGCAAACAGAACCCACAAAATGCATTAAGGATATCTGTCAAATCGTGAAAACTGAATGTAATTAAGAGAACAATAAGCACTCCAGTGGCATTTACTTGCCCGTTGTTGATCTGTATTGGCTATTTGCTCTAAATTTAAATGCAAGCCTTCATAAAAATTTTTCTATTTTTAATTTATCAAGATTTTATTTATAAGACATTTGTTTTATAACATGGTCCTATTTATTGGAGGAGGGAGAGTCAATATCTGATATTGAACTTTAAACTAATCCTAGCTTGTTTCCTGAAATGAACATCCAGTTGGACATTTTTGTCTTCAGATAATATGGCTTAAGGCCATAATTTTCAAACATGTAGTCTTAGAATCTCTTTACATTATCAAAAATTATTGAAAATCTCAAAAAGTTTTTGCTTATGTGGGTTGATGTTTACTTCATTAGACCTTAAAACTGAGAAGTTTTCAAAATATTTAATCACTTGAAAATAATAATAAACTTATTACATGTTAAAAATATTTTTATAAAATTAACTATATTTTAAAAATAAAAAAATTAATAAGAACCAAGTAATTGTTTCACACTTTTTGGAAATCTAATTGATGTTTGGCTCAATAGAAGACAGTTGCTTTCTATGCTTCTGCATTTGATCTGCTGCTATATTACTCATCATGTGGCTTCTAGAAAACTCCACTGTACACTCATGAGACAATGAGACAGAAGACATATAACATTGTTTGTGTTATTATGAAAATAGCTTTGACCTCGAAGAGCACCTGAAAGGTCTTCAGACTACACTCTGAGAATTGCTGCTTTAAGGATATTAGTTTGCATAAAATAGGAAGGAATTTTCAGTTTACTGCAAAGATTTTTCATGGAGAATTTAAAAATATTTATGACTCTATCTATGAAATCTATTAAAATTACAAAACCATCCATTTAGTCTGTTGCTTATTAAACAACTATATTACAAGAACCACATTTATCAACCATCCTCCTATGTCTTCTTTAATTAAGAGAATAGTTCTTCCTTTACATTCTGACCTCTTAACTGAGTTTTCAGACATGTATATCCACCGTAACTGACCTGACATCTTCAATGGGATGTCAAGAGGCATCTTAACTTCCTGTTGTCAGAACACAAGTCTTGATTTTCTTTCTTCAACATGAAATCCTCTCACTTTTTCCCATCTCAAAAAATGGCACTATCATTCACTCAACTATTTCAATCAAAAGCCTAAAAGTCATTCCCAATTTCTTTCTTTGAGCCCATATGGTATCTATAAGCGGCCAAAACATACTATATTTCTCTTGTCTCCCATACTGTCATGGTAGCCCAAGCCAACATTATATTTTGCTTGGATTACAGCTAGAATCTCCCAACAGGTATCCCTGTTTCCTCAAGTGCTCTACATTTTTTCCAACATTGAATTATTTGTGCATTCAATTTATCTAAATATAATACATATATCAGATCATATCCCATCTCCACCTAAATTCTTTAAATTTTCTCTAAATTTCTTGGAATAAAAAATATTAGTCTTCAAAGAAGACTAAGGGTCTTATATAGTCTTTTATATGACCTTGGCACTACTGACTTCTCTAAATTTAATTCACGCCATTGCCTTCTTTCTGCCTTTTTAGTATGCCAAGCTTTCCGAAACCATCCTATAGCTTTGTCTACTTGCTATTGTCCTCCTCTGGAAAACACCATCCACACTTTTGTGTGTCTTACCACTTTTTGTTATTCAGGTCTCACCTCAAATGCTACCCTCTTCGGGAAGCCTTCCCTTACCCACCCAATCATTGCCAGACCCATCATTATGATTCTCTCTTACATCAGCCTGTTTTATATAATTTATTCATAGATATTTCACTAGATGTAAGTATTTTGCTTATCTCCATGCATGTTCTTTGTCCCTTTCCCTTACCACCATCACTAGGATGTAAGCTCTAGAAGAGAAAGGATTTATATGACTTGTTTACTATTGTATCCTCTGTGCCTATGAGATAGTCAACACTGAGAAGGTATTTGTAGAAATTGAATTGTAGGAATGAATAATCAAATGAATTAACAAATGAATCATCATACAGACACTCTATTTCAAAAAGAACTTCATTAAATACTTTCTTTGCTATTCTCAATTGTCAAGGGAAATACAAAAAATTTCATACATTCATCGACTACAGGCAGTCAAATCTATACTCTTATTTATCTTGAACACCCTCTCTACTTTGGCACAAACACACACCATGTGGAAAGGGAAGGAAAACATGGTAATTTAGCAATGCCTGCTATGTATATATGTAATCTAATTCTCAACACAAAGAAAAATCTGCTGAAGCATTTTTCTTATTTCATATGCTTTTGACCTTTAGAATTGATATAATAAATAAGACTTTAAATTCATAGGATTAAATAAAAATAAATTTCAAGACTTTCCATACAAGTCATCTTAATTTTCTTTTAAGAGGATGGCATACAAAATAGTGCTAAAAAATGTACAAACTAAGTTTTTTTTCTTTGAAGACTAAATTTTAATTCACCTTGAAGCCTTATCATTGATACTAATTATTGTCATCAATCATGTTTTTCTTGTAAATTTAAATTTAACTATTGATAGACTCCTATATATGATATTACAACCACCCTACATCTCCTGAAATATACTCTGAACTCTGAGAATAAATAATTTTATGTAAATTCATATATACATACAAAAACACAAAGTACTAATATGTATGTACGTATATATCCAACAGGATGTCAATAAAAATCTTTGCACTAGAAATATTGGAGCAAATTATTACAAATCTTTAAAAAATGGTTTTAATTTGAAGGCATGCATCAGCATTGAGAAAAACATCAGGGACAACATAAAAGTATATTAAGATTATTGTTGAAGGTATTAAATATTCTAAAACATCATGAAATTTAATGTAATAAAAGTATAATTTTAAATTATGCTCTGTAAACATGAGATAAATATGAAATATAACACCAAGTTATATTCTAGCCATAGAAATGATAAATATGTATATATCTGATGAGTATATATGGCTTTCAGTGAAAGTTTTTACAATAGGCTATTAATTAAACTTTACTGGAAATAAATGCTCACTCCTTTCTTTTTACCACTGGGGAATAAATTATCTCTTAAAGAAGCAGGCCCAATTTTTCCAGAAAAATTTTAAACACATTAAATATTAATTACGATTTTTATAAAGTTTTGTTTTTCCTCTGTAAATACACCATATGTATTTATGAAATAGGAAACAAACCACCTTTCACACGAGTATGGCTACCTTCACTAGATGCTTTTTCTAATATAGTTTTGCTATTGATAAATGAATAGAGTAACTTAATTTGCTTTGATATTAAGAAGCATACAGAGTAACTTAACTGTTCTTGTTAAATTACACAAAATAGCAAACAGCAAATAGAATTTATATAATCTGGTTTTAAAAGCATTCGCTCCTGTTATTCTTGTGAATGTAGATAATTTTGTGATACACAGAAAACAATTTATGTCAGTAAAGTTGGGCAAATTAGCAGGTAAAAAATGGTACTAAATACATCATTAATGTAAATATACTCAATAACAATTCCATGATATTTTAATACTCATAAGATGTGAATTCTCAGGAATTGATTTTAAGACCATTTTAAATCATCTACCCTAATTCTAAATCTCTGTGCAGAACTTGAGGAAATTTAGTACAAACATATTTTTATTTTCATCAGAACAGAGTTTATAGAAGGGCCTAAATATAAATATCAGACTCAGACTGCAGCCTTCCAAAGCTACATTAGTTAAATTCAGATAAAGTATGTGCAGTTTCAGTCTGTGTTTCTCAAAAATACGGAGTCATGGGAGAATTCCAATAAGGACTTCAGAGACCTATTCTGATATTCTCTGGGTGGGGGTGGGGGTGGGGTGGGCTGTTGCCATGGTAGTCACACCATGCAGCTCCACTGTGCTGGGAAGTAGCTCCTATTTGCCCTACTCTTTGAAAGTGTGCCAAAATGATTACTAACCATTCAAGGATTTTTCATTAGAGGGATGGATATTAAAAGCATTACTCTATCCAGCCCTCCACAGAAATCATTAAAAATCTTGTTAAAGTCCCTGAAGAAATACATCCATGTGTTTTTAAAATGAACCCGCAACAATTTTAGAATCCTGTTTAATGTTTAGCATGCAAACTATTCAACAGATCCATGTAATAATGGCTGAAGTAAATTTTACCTCATTAGCAAGAAATCAATATGTTATTACACTATTGCCAAGAAGGTACTAATTCACATATTCTTTTCGTTTTTTGGCTATGTTGTTTTTCTTTTTAATTTTCACCAAAAATGTATTTTAAAGTTCCAGATTTGGCATTGAAATTGAATAGAGAAATTAATATTTCAACAAAATGAACCAGCATTGAAATAAAATCCATAACTGTTATGAAATAATAATGAGAGAAAAATATATAATTGTAACTTTTTAACATAATCCATGATCTGCTTTACCAATTTCAGATTAATTTTTTGAAAAAAAATTGATGGTTTTTCAACTATCATCTCAAAAAAACAAGCACAACACTATTCACTTTCTTAATGTAATAAATAGAATTCTATCATTAATAATTTGGAAAGAAAATGAAGAACTATATATTAGTAGAGCCACATGTGATAAGGCTATATTTTTAAAAATCAAATAGGAATTTAAGTAGCCAGACGTATATTCAGAACACTACACTTCAAAATATGTCATTTTTCCAATAAGGATATTCTTGATCATACATCTTATTAACTTTTCTTGAATTGTACAACAAATGGCATTACTTTATAATGGTACATCTACACACTTCCTTACATATTTTAGCCAAAAAAAAAAAAAAACCAAATATTACTCAGCTTAATCACCTACCCCTATTCATCAAATCTGTCACTAAATGATGTGATTATTTCCAAATATAAAATGTACCCTCACAGAAAAAAGAAATTACTATCATCAAGCATATTCAAAAACATATTTACTGTCCCCCAAGGATAATTTATAAAAAATTCTTAAAATAATTGGGAAAAAAAAAGAGAACATAGAAGCAAAAATGTGTTGCCTTTCTAACTTCCTGCTTTGAAAAGGACAACTCTCTTTAGATTATAAATGTAGATATGTTCCTTGATCCATAAGATCTTACATGCCTAACCTACTCACATGCTCTCATGGACGTATATACACATATACACATACATGGGCATGAGAAATACTGACTTCCAGAATTTCTTACAAAGATATAAAAAGCACAAACCAATAAGATGATAAATATATTCGACTACACTAAAATTACTAACTTCTGTTCATCAGAACATATCACAAAGGAGTCAAAATGCAAACTATAAATGGGAGAAGATATTTGTAATACATGTCATTGAAAAGGATTAAGCTCCAAAATGTATAAAGTCAACCAACCAACAGAAAAATGGGTAGAAGACTACCACAGACACTTCACAGAAGAAACACAAACAGCACACAAACATATAAAAAGATGCTCAGTATCATTAGTAATTAAGAACAAAATAATTGGGAAAAATCCAAATATAATCAATAGTAGAAAAGATAAATAAATTGGGTTATATACAGAACAAAATATTTTACAGCAAAAATTAAGTGGCAGAAGAATGCATGCAGTATTATTAGTTTTATATAACATAAAATATAAAAACTTTCAAAAGTAAACATATACATTGCATATAGGAGCTGATTTTCAAAAGGAAAACTTCAGAAAACTGGGTTCTCACAAGCTAACTCATAGGATATTTATTCATGGATCCAGAGACAGAATTTTAGAATTTGGAAAAAAGATAGGAGATGTGTTACAATTCAATCCCAGGAAATCCCTTCTCCACCCACATATGCTATGCTTCTCCATGTACATGCTATGTAGTCGCTGCTAAAACATCTCCTGAGATGGAGATCTTGCCATCACATCATGCTACTCATTTCACTTTTGGAATATATTAATTAGCAGAATATTAATTCTAAAGACTACTTCTCTATAACATTTATTCTTTGGCCACTTAGATTCATTAAGAATTCCCTTTTTTTGTGACAGTGTTTCAACCAATATTTAAAAATAGTTATCCTTTCCTCCTAAATCTTCTATCTATATATAAAATTATGTCAATTTTTTTAAAAAAAATACTTGTTATGCTTCCTAGACTTCCTCAAGTATATTAAAATCTTTTTTGAAGCTTGACACACCAAAATAATTATGATACCCCACATACCATCTAAATATCTTAGTTCCCTGTCTTTGCTATTGACTCTACTACTGAAATATATTTTAATATTCACATTTAATACTTCCTGATTCTATGTTTATGATAATTTTTTTAAAAATAGATATCTGTTTTGTTTTGTTTTGTTTTTATATGAACAGTACATAAGCTTGCCCTTTAACATTATAAGCTTGGTCTTATAAAGAAACGGCAAAAATAACTTTAAGTGCACTGATATTTCAACTATTCTAAAGATAGCTATCAGATTAATATGAAAACTCACAAGGCCAAAAGGCAACACCTAATTTGAGAGGATAAAATGGTCTGTTTCTCACGTTAAATTTACTGAGGGCTCATTTATATGAAAGTACATTCCATTTCTTCACACTGTCAGGTAGTGTTTGAATGCCAACTGACATGGTGAGGCCCATCATTAACGTTCAATTTTACAGAAAATCCTTCTTTGATGTCCCCTTTCAATATATCATTTAATTATATAAAGACAGGAAAAATGTTTTTGAGGTAGGGGGAGTAGAAGTTGCAGTATGAATTTGTGTAAGTTTACTATTAATGGTGGCTAGCATAATTCAAGTCCATGTTGATGAATAAATAGTGATGGACATCAGCATAACAGGTAGCCCTAGTATTTACCAATTCACTGGAAAAGGAAACAGATGACCAGTCTTCAGAGACAAAAGTGAAATCTCAGTGCAATTAACAGAATCGTGTGGCCAGTCACTGAGAGTTGATGTGAACAATCACAGATCACTTAGAGTAAGCACACAAAAGTCCTATTAAAATATTCACTGGATGATGAGCTGAAAGAATTGTTTCTTCTTTATTTTGTTTAAACCTATGAAAAAAATAAAATCAATACTATTGATTGTAGGCAGAAAAAAATAAGGCTTTCAAGGTACATAGCAGAGTTTAGTCCTAAACAATAAGGACACAGAGGTTGACTAAGTTTAAGCCAAACCACAGCCATTTTTCAATAAGAAAAAAGGAACTAATAAGAGAGGAAAGGATGTGAGATAATCAGTAGAAAGGTCGGTAAGCAGTTCCATGTTCAAAGGAGGCAGGAAAACCTAAAAGGTGTTTATAGGAAACATCTAGATTATTTTCTTTTTAAATTGTTGCAATTCTATTGTTTTCTTGCAAGTAATCAAAACTATTTTTTTAATCCAATGGTTTAATGTTGTGTATCTTATATGAGCTTCCCAAACTGGGGTCTATATAATAAATGTGTACTGATAGTCCTTCTAATCTGTATTCTTTGAATGTTAATACTGCCCAGACATTAGGTATGGGAGCCCTGGAGCCAAATGGCCATGATTTTCACCAGAACATAATGTTTGCATGATCTTGGCCAAGTTATTTAACTTATCCACACATCAGTTTCTCATCTACTAACATTTAAGTAATATAATATCTACCTCTTCAGATTGTTATGAAGATTAAAATTTTAATCTTCATAAAGTGATTAAACAGTACCTGGCACATGTAAGTACTTACTAAAAGCTATTACCATTAAAAAGCATTTCATGAAAAAAAGTTGATGATTTAAAAGTTTAACTTAAACTAGCCAATGGCCAAAGAACATGAAACACACACTTGTCATTTTTAGAAAATAAAATCTACCATCTTCCACAATGAAAAAAATGTAATCTATCTGCTTTTACAAGAATGATCACAGAAAACAGACAAAACCAGTATCTCTAAGCAAATGAATCATGTTAATGGGTACGAATTAGACATTTTTCATGAAAATATTAGATTAGGTTCCCAAAGGTATATCATTCACATCACCAATCTGAATCAGTAAATCAAAATTTGTTTTATTTTGGATGACGGTAGAGTGCAGTTTACTTTTATGATAAAAAAAAGAGGGAGGCCAAGGGTATAAGGATATTAACAAATTTTACATAATTAAGGCTGATGTCTATTTGTTTAGGAAAGTAAACTGCATTCAAGTATTTTGTAAGAGGCATTTATATATTTGAAACATAATTAAACTGTAAATAGCCTTTACAACTTAATTTACTTACATAGCTGCCTTAAACTAATATCAAACAATTCTGATCAAAACTTGAAACTGAAACTTCTACTAGTCATCAATTTCAAGTATCTGAAAGTCAAATAATTCATTTTGCTTGAGAATACATGATAATATATTTATACTACCTCCGGATGATTTTCCCCCACTTATCCTAATTAGTAAAGTCTTACCATATGACTATTCTCTTTTGTTAAAATGATGATAAATGTTGGCACTTAGGTATGCAATAATACTTGGAACACTGCCCAGGCTAAAATAAAAATTACTTAAGGCACATGTTAAACAAGCATTTTATAAAGAAAACTTCATTACCAAAGAGAGACAAGAAAAATTGGACTGATTTTCCATGTAAACTTGTTGGGTGTTTTTCTGAATGTCTTGATTACAAGTAAGTGTATGAAAAATCCTCTCTATCATATTCAGCCACTGTTGCTATGGTATATCCTTATAAATGTTAATGTTCACAGATAAAAAAGAATCCATCCATCGATATCAAGAATATTGCTATCTAAATTTTGAGAAGATTGAATGGTGTTGATAAAAAGGCTAATTGAACAATGAAACATTTCCTCAATTACCACTCATAAAAATTTAAAGAATAGGGTTCGTTTGTTTGTTTGTTTGTTTAATTATTTTGACATAAGGATATTAGCACAAGATCAGCCAAGTTACTTTGAATTGGTTGAACTGGGTCAGATCAACATCGGTTTATAAGATTATGGTCACTTTAATGACTTTAACTGAAAGCCAATCAACAGTCATTATTTCAGGTTCCCTTCTTCCCACAAAAAGAAAACATGCCATTATAAATTCCAAGTTAGCAATACACATTATAAAAACTTACCTAAACATAAGACATGTTTACACAATACATGCCTTAATTTTTGTCAAAGCAGTTTCTATCTTAGTTTGTGCAAAATTTATAAAAACAAACTATCACTCATATTAATTAGGCAGTTAATATGCCATTCAACAGTTTTTCAAAACAAAAGGGAAAAATGGAATTGTCTTATGTCATCTTTGAGGACATAAGACATAGGATGGTAAAATAAAGGGGAATAAGTAAATGTCAAAAGATCAGGGTTACGAACCCTACCTTCCATGACATACACCAGTGACCCCACATCTCCTTCTTTGATGATGCAACTGTCTTTTCCATACTCCACTGGGTACATACAATCCACAATCTCCTGAATCTGTGACAGCTCCAAGTTCTTCATAAAGTCATTGTCAAGGATGGCTTCCTTAATGAGATCCTTGGACCTAAGGCAAGGGAGAGAAGGTTTAATGGCACATCTAGTAAGTGCTTTCATAGTTTGTGAGGTTAAGCAAAGCTATACAGTGTTCTAGCATACTACAAATACATTTTCTTGTTAGGAATGCAATAATTTTCTTAAGTACCTGAAAACAAAGTAATTCTATGGCCACAAGAAAGGCACTGAGGAAATTTCCTTTAAGTAAACTACCATTTGATGAATATATGACAAGCAAACAAGAAAAATCTTAGAATCCCATTGTTTTTAGAATTTTTTTAACCACAAAGTTTGTAGAAAAACCAATGGACAAACATTTTAAGTTAGAGTTTTCAACTTAGTTTAAGAATAAATACAAACAAAATACAAAATGCTATAGAACAAATACCATTATTATTATGTTTAGATATTATAAAAGAACATCTGGATGTATTATGCTTCTTGCACTAGATTTTATGCTCCATGAGGAAAGGGATAATTTTTAATGTTTTCTCTAATGTAGGCCCAGCATCTATCACAGTAATGGTTGCAATATTGATGATCAAGACATTTTTTGGACTAAAAAAAAAATGGTAACAATTGGATTTTTAATTAGCTATTTAGACAACTGGTAGAAACATGACAGTTATTTATCCATACCTCATCATTCTGTAGAGAATATTTCTTCAAACAACTAAAATTGAGTTAATCGGTAAGATAAAAATCTATTGAACAAGTTGTTTCAAACACAACATGATTTAGACATAGGATTAAACAAGTAGTCAGCAGGAAAGATATTTACAAATTCTAGAATTGAGATTCAGTGGTTAACAGGAAAGTTTTGCAGAACTTAAAAGATGGTGATAATTTGATTCACTGGGATAATAAGCTCCAAATGACTTCCTGAGGAAACAGAAATCAAAGCGAATAGAAATCAAAATATGTTTTGTCAGGAGGAACACAATCAGAATACTGACAGGGAAGTCAGGAACTAGGGAAGACGAAAAGCAAAACCTTAGCTACCTAGAGGGGAAGCAACACGTTTGGGATTTTATATTAAAAGCCTTAACTTGAAAAACATTTGACTACAATCTGGTTTCTGTCCACATTTGCTTAGCAAGTGGCTTTCAGATAAATGAGCTGCAGCAGTGAATGCTGACTAAAGAGTGAGCCCTGCCCACTTTTGGGTGGCTTCTTATCTAGATCTCAGTCTAATTGGGCTAGCCTTCACACCTTATGTTTCTAATGACTTGGCTTTAAGTAATGAAAAGTTCTACATAAAAAAATGGAAACAATTGAAAAGTCATCATTATGAAAAATATTCTTAGAATGTACTATTATAATGCAATTAAAATTATGTTTATGAGGAGTGTTAATGGCATGGGGAAATTCTTATACTATTTTTAAGTGAAAAAGCAGGAAACTATTACTTTTAGGATAAGAAAGTATGTGTATGATAAAATGTAAAGAAAATAGTCTTTGAAGTTATTAGATATATCTGGGGCCTAATCCAAGCCCTGTCACCTATTAAATCTTGAGCAGGTTGTCTTACTTTTCTGAATTTCCATTTTTTCATTTGTAAAATGGCGGAACTATATGTGAGGACCAGTGAAAATATAATGTTACTTTCAGTAAATGGTAGGGATAAAGGTGGTAGTAATATTAATTGCAGCAGCAGTAGTAGGAAAGGAAGAAACAGAATATACAATTATGGCTTGAAACAATATCAGAAGGAAATAAAATGTTGGCATTGGTTGCCATTGGTGACAGAATTATATTATTTTTCTACATTTCTCTATAAAATTTTCTAAAACGGGAATGCTTTTTTATATTGAAAATTTTAATAATAAAGGTAGTATATAAAAAGTACTATGAAGAAAAATAAAAATAATAATCTATTACTTCTTTAATACTGTTATTGGTATATTCAATATTATTCTTTTTAATAGATTCTCTTTCACCTGGCCTGCATTTAAATACTAATGGCAGAAATTATCATCAAATAAAGAGATGGTGATGGGTGGCCAGCCAGTGGTTAAGGATTTCAGAATAGGCTCTAATTAAACAGTCTATTTGTGAAAATTTACTTTAATTTGTCAGGGCTATTTAGTTGTGTCTTCTATTAAAGCCTTTTTTTTTTTTTAAATCAGGCTTGCCAAAACTTTATGTCTCTTGAGGCAAAGAGTTGTTTCTCTTGAATCTCCAATACAAGATGTAAAACTGTGTCTCCACCTATGATTTTAATGAGATCTCCCTTCTTAATTATCCTCACCATTCCTGAACTCAAGAACCTCAGTAACACCTTTACAGTGACTTCTGAGCTCTATTGTTCTAGGATTATTTTCCCAAACACCAGGACTTATTTGATCTTCAGGAAATTAATTTTAATCAAACTGATAATATTCTCTTCACTAAAAATTCCTTTATTTTGTTTGGGTCAGAGAATGAGACCCTCAATGGGTTTATATTTTCTAATATAGCAAAGACTAGATGTTATCAATCTCAGAATCCCAGCATGTTTAGCTACAGATGGTATCTTATCCTTTGGGAAATATTAATAGTGCTCCATTAAAAATCTAAGCCCTAGAAATGCCGCAAGATTAGAAATAAAGCTCTCTTCCAAGAAAATAATTAGTTCAGTACAAAGATAATTGAGGAAAGCCACTTTCTCTCTTCTCATAAACAATACTATTAACCTATTTTAGGAACACATCAAAAAGATGAAACAATGAGGTCTAACACAATCCCTTAGAATTATCCAAATTTTCTAGTGCTTATCAAAAGTGTGGGGTGGAAAGAAAGAAGAAGGGAATTTCAGGATGATCTTGCTCCTCAAACTTCATGTTAAATGAAGAACATCTGATGTCAAGTCTGAAGAAACAAACTAGAGGCTTTCATATAAAATTTTGTGTCACTTTAAAACATAGATCCTAAGATATAGGATCTATGTCTTATCATTTATCCTTTCATACAGGTATTGTCCAATAATGTTTGCCTCTGAAATGTCACATACAATCTATCTCTGCCTTGACAGCAAGACAGAAATCTCTGCATCTTGTGTAGTGTAACTCAAAGATGTTCTTGTCAGTAATACTTAAAGACCTGCCCTTTGTGTAATTTTCCATTAAGTCCTTTCCCACTAAGAGCTTAAAACCTTAGGTCAACACATTGGTCTCCAATATTATAGACTATAGTCAGAGCCTCCACCAAACTCTTCTTGAATTTTTTCTTTTCATGAAGAAGCAGTCTAAGACACTCACTGTAACTAAGATGTGATGCTGCGTATGAGATCAGTTAAGTTTGTTATCAGTATGGAGGCTTGGGAAAGCTGCTATCACAAATTTCAGAAGTTGACTATCTGCTCTAACTCAGAGTTATGTTTTAACAACATTTTGCAAGGAATCAGCAGCCTGACCTGGGAGGTGTAAGCAGCATAATATAAAAATCTTGATTTTTGATCCTTCCTATCTGCTTCTATGAACAAATAATTTATTTAAAGAAATAAAAGACTTTTTTTTTTCCATGCCCAAATTTGTGGCTTTTTAAATCCAAATACCCATAAAAGTAACTTGGTTATTTCACACTAGACCTATTCTTTGTTATCATCAAATTGCCAGCCTCTGAAATATCAGCTATTTTTAATAATGTGCTGATAAACTGGCTTTCCAGAAAAAAAAAAAGCTCTGGTGGTAGTGTGTGCCAACATCCATGGTATAAATACTCCCACCATAGCCAAATCAAGCTACTAATGCAAAGTCAACCTCCTTGCAAAATTCCTAAAAATTTAACAAGCAGTTCTTATATGAGCCAGTATGAGTTGGCTCCAGCACATCACTGGATATAGATTATTTTTCTAACACCCTAAGAGTTTAGTGTGCCTTAATTTATAAATGCTGCAACCAACACGATGATCCTTTCCTCATTCAAAAATTTCTTTTAGTGGTATAATATTCCCAAATAATTTAATGCCAGGATTAGCAATAGTTCTTCCAAACTTTCAATTTTAAGAAAATGAATTGGAAAGTCCACTTCTCCATTTGCTTATTGCAGAGACATTTCCTAAATAGGTGCAAAAAAAAAATGATAGAAATTGTTTGTCTACACAATTTCTTAGATAAAAATGGGCAATCCTAAGGTGAGTATAGGGAAGTATGCACCTACTTCTCTAAGAAGGGAGCTAGTATTATTCACTATTAATAAACAGCTTCACTAGTTTTCTCAACATTAATAAAAGAATAATCTACACTGTGGTTATCATATAGTAGGCTAGCAATATCTCCTTAGCACTAGTGTTATTTCAAAGAGTGGGAAGGCTATTTCAGATTGGGTGGTCAGGAGGCTTCTTTGAGCTGAGCACTTTTGATAGAATCCAGCCATGCAAAGAACATAGAGAAGAGCATTCTAGGTTAAAAAAAGAAAGAAAGAAAGAAAGGAAGAAACAGAAAAAAGAAAAGGATAAAAAAAAAAAAGGAAGACAAATACAAAGGTCCAGAGGTCAAAATGAGCCTGATTTGTTCGAGGGTCAGAAATTAGACCTGTGTGGCTAAATCATAGAGTGAGCAAGAAGGAAGGGGATAGGAGAGTGAGATTGCAAAGTTAGGCAGGAACCATGTCTTATAGGGCCTTGACAGCTGTGATAAAGAGTTTTATTTTATTCTAAAGCTTTAGGAATCCAGTGAAGGATTATAAGAGAAGGCATAATTTATAGGTACTATATCAGACATAAAGAATATATAATATAAATTTATTTTTAAATGTTACTGAGGTCATAGAGGTTTTCTGTCATGCATTTTATCAATTAATGAATACTAAAAGCATAACTTTTTATGTTAAGAAGAAATTCTTATAATTGAAACTTTTTGGAACTGTCTCATAAATCTTCCCTTTACTCGGACTCTTAGGCAACTTTTACATATTAGAAGAAAATGGGGTCTCATCTTCAATTTCAATCTATCTCCAGAGGCTGAAAAGTTACTCTTTCCATTCACAGCTTCTCTTTAGTCTCCTCCAAACAAATACCAGGCAATAGTAAATATGTCCCAAACCGATATTAATGAAAAATTAATATCTGATCTCTTCATTTGACAAAGACTCCCAGATACTTTAAAAAATAATCAAAGCTATAAATTATTACTAATAATGAAAATCAGCTAAAGTAACTCGAAAATGCAGAAAACTTCCACTATCAACTCTTCGATTGAAAAAAAAACTCACTAAATCTCTTTAGCTCTCAGTGGTCATTTTTAAGTTCAAATGTCAGTAGAAACAGTAAATGTAGTTTCAAGGTCACCTTTATCTACATACAGTATAGTCTCTGCAGTTGGTAACTCAGGAGTCCAAACTCTCATTGACAGTTTACAGCTCTTTCACTCAGATAAAGTCATTGCAAGACCCCTTAAGAGTTTCTAATTCCAGGAGTCACTGCAGCAGGATAACTCTATCTAGCTACTGTGAAATATTTCATTAATAACCTATAAGCAAGAAAATCTCTTGGAGTAGGCCTCTCACTGCCTCTACTGTTAAGATTCTGCCCAGTGGGTCCTATTTCTTGCCTAAGAGGTTTCCTGAATGAACTCTGTAGGAGGCATAAGCTAGCTGAGAGCTAAGAAATATCAATTAGCTCACATTTTTTAAAGATAAAATTTAATCCCGCAAAGCTATTGGCCAATTTAGCTATTTCCTCAAAACTGAAAATCAGTTTTTAACAAGTTTCAGACTTTTTTCATATCAACCAACTCTGCTATAGCTATCCAAATCTTAGAGCAAAAATAGCCATGAAGAAATCAAAAGTATTTGTAGCATTCATGCCTATAATTGGTATTTGATACAAAACACGAGAATCACTGAGCCAAAATATTTGATAACAACATTGCTCTTAGGTGACTGACAATATTAAACCTTTGTCTATTATGCGCATTATAAATAATTTTCAGTCGCCATTCCTGGATTAACTTTTTTAATGAAATTCTAAAATAAATGAACATCTGAATGAAATTCAGATATTATAACTCTGACAAAAAACATTTGTTTGCTCAAACATCCCTTAAGCCTTTTTTTTTTTTTTTAACTAACACGCTCACCTTATTCTCATTGACTAGGAACAATGTTAAGTAGCTCTTGAAATCACTGGTTAGATGTTAACAGATGGAGTAGACTTGTACTAATTAAGGAAAATAAAATTATTGTTCTTTGTAGGCATTCATCAACACCCAAAAAGTCAGGATTGAATTCTCTCATTCAGCTCTTCAAGTCATTCAGTGTTCCAGAGATATATTTTACAGCTACTTCACACTAGTCATCCTAACTTAAAATAGGGCATTCTCCAACAGAGCCCTGATCAAACTCTTGTCCTATAAGCTCCTCTTTCACATCATAGAAGTAGAACTGTGGAGTTTCAGAGAAGTACCATAAAGTGTTTTTTTTTCCCCCCCGTAAGAATAAGACCATACACATTGCATTATAGAATGTAAAAACCCTGTGGTCTGATGAATTATGAATTAACTCTATTTTTGAAGTTTAGATATTTAAACTACAAAACAGAGCAATGACTGGGGAAAAAATAGCATTTTGCATATTGCAATATGATATTTTGAAGCAACTTTTTATCTTTCAAAATACACAAACAATTGAGTTCTCCTAGAATTCACTTGTTTTCAGCAAGGTCAACATGATCACACAATGAGCATCCTTTAAGTTCCCTACCATTCAGGGTGACCCTGCCTACAGGGCACAAATTGGGTACCGTGATGTTTTGTGTAGTCCATTGAAACTCAGTGTGTTTAATTACCATGTGTTATACATTGTCATCTCAATTACTACAATGATTTGATTTTAAAATTGATCACAAAATAATCACTTTAGAAAAGTTTTTTTGTTCAGATGCTTCTCATATTTAATTTCTGGGATAAATTATCTTACATTTTAAATTACTTTACATTTGTTTGCCCCAAAATGTGTTTACTTTCATTTGGCTGAAAATTATGGCTTAGATCATTATTTCCTCTGGTGATGCTTCCAGAAAATTAGGCCATATTTAGCTTCGTTACAGTGACATGCAGGTCCTAGGAGGCAGATAATGAACTTGATGAACTTGGTTCAATTTCATCTCCAAACAGCTTAGTTTGCATTAGGCTTTAATACATTAGACACTTTGAGTCTTCTTGAAGAGAGACAGCATATATATTGAGAAAATTTTTAAATAACTAAAATTTAAAAACTGTACAATCATGCTCTTAGTTGTAAAAGCTCTGTGGTTCCTAGGTTTCTTAATGAAAGTAAAAAATTAACAATAATTACAACATGATTCATCATCATAGTAGTAGTAATACTACTACTACTACTAATATTTGCTAAGTTGTTACTCTATGTTTCCCAACAAAGAGCCTTACCTCATTTAAGTCTCACACTGACTTGCTATATTAGCCAGGGTGGAACTGAGGCTCAGGGAGTTATATAACCTGTCCAATATCATGCGACTACTACATGACAGTTAGAATTAGGATTCAAAGATAAATCTATTTGACTTCTAAGCCACGCTCTACTAAATTGTTTGACTTCTGAGCCCACAATGCTAAATTGTATTGATAATTTGAATATAGCATCCCAATTATAAAATCCAAAAGCAAATGTTCTTCTCACTTATCTCTAATTCTGCAAAAGAGTGCTCTGTTTGAAAAATATGACCTTTTATCTGCATAGAGTATTTCATGCTTTTGAACCAAATCCTCATCTAACATTTCATCCTACCATTGTCACAAACTGTGCAGTAGGTAGAACAGATACTATTGTCATACCTTTTTGACAGATAAGAAAACAAAGGCACAAAGGGGTTAGATGCCTGAGAAGTTCGTGTTAGAGGTTAGAGTAGAACTCTGGTCTACTGACTATCAGTCTGAAATAAATGCTTTTCAGACCTTCCTTCATTACACACACATTCATGGTCTCTGTGTCTGTCTCTGTCTCCGTCTCTGTCTCTCTCTGTCTCTGTCTCTGTCTTTCTCTCTTTCTCTATCAATCTCCCTCTCTTTTTCTCTCTCTCACACTTTCAGCCATTTTAATGTACAAACTTTCTTAGACAAAGACTGAACAAATCCATTGCACCAGTATCAGCAGGGAACTACTGCCATTTGACAATAATTCTATGGTTTAAAAATTCTATGGTGGTTCATTCAGAGAGATTCTCTTTCTGATCTAATTCATTCTCCACATTGCAGAAGTTTGAGCATGTTTTATGGCCTTAATAGAAAGATAACCTCTAATACAGAAACACCTCTTGAACTCAGGAATAAAATTCACCTTATTTGGATTCCAGTGTGTTCATATTTGTTTTTTCCTCTCTGTCGTAAGCACACACCCTTCCTCTTTTCCTCTGTTTCTCTCCCTCTCTCTTCCTCCACTTCTCTCTCCCTCTCCCCACTTCATACAAACCTTGCCTCAGATGGACTTGATATACAAATATAGAGGGGAAATAAAGTATACGAAAATTTACTATCAATTTAGGTAATAGCTATATAATAATATTACCTAATAAATATTACTTATTTCAAAATAAAATGGAGGCACTCATTATATTTACAGAATAAACACATAACATTCCAAGAAAAACTGCAAAATGGCACCATTTTGTAATTAATGTAATTAATGACCTATAATATAGATATATTTCAAAGAAGTCTGAAATAAGATACTAAACATTAAATGCTTTCTATATTATTATAGTAGAAATCTAATATGTAGGATTTATAAACTTAACAAGACATGTTAGTATAATGGTTTATGATTTATAATCTAATGAGTTAGCTACCTTAAATGTTTACTAAAAAAAACCGAGAGGGTAGGAAAAAAGGGAGGGAGGAAAGGAGGAAGGTAAATGAATACGATTTTATAACTTGAACCCACTATTTATCTACTTGTACCATGCTGTCCTTTAAAGATTTGTCTCTTTCGGGGACAAATAGTTAATATTTAATATTTTTCCAAAACAACAATTCTCAGTTCAAATTCAGCCACCGCAGGTAAATACAAGCAACAGTGATTCATGGGTTTATAACACAACCAAAATTATTCACAAAGTGATTTAAAAAGTGACCTAGAGTTGCTGCTGACACAAGTAAAGTATTTATGGAAGTAAGCTATACCTACAAATCTGAAAAATCAGTCCAAAAAAATGTATCCTTTATAAAATAAGGTCACAACCATCAGTGAGAGAAGGACAAAGAGAAACAGAGAAGCCATAAAGAAGTTTAGGCAGGCCGTGAAGCCAAGGAGATGAGTATAATAAATAAATACAGAAGGCACGAGGTTTATAACACAAAATATATTTGAAGTGCAAACAACACATTTGCAGGTACACAATCTAACACTGTCTGAATGCCTCCGGCCAAAGGGGGAATGTAAGGGCTTTGCCAGGCTGAGATTCCAGAAGTCAGAGACAGACTATAAAAGGGAGGAGGGTTGATTCTTGAGATTGTGGGGTACTGAGTAAAAGTGAGGTCTAGAGATAAATAGCTTAAAGAATGAATCCAAAGGGAATTCAGGTAGTACTGAGCCCAACGTTGGGTCTTCAATCTGAGGCAACTAGATGGAACAAGAGGATTCAGAGGGCAGACCGGAGGCAGTGCTTCCAGAATATTCCTGGAGCAGTGGTTCCCAGGAATTCAGGGGACTTCTTCATGGAGTGGTCAGGTTCTGACCTAATCCACAGATGTAAAAGTA
This sequence comes from Pteropus medius, assembly GCF_902729225.1. NCBI lineage: Eukaryota > Metazoa > Chordata > Mammalia > Chiroptera > Pteropodidae > Pteropus > Pteropus medius. Next base: position 30,463,432 of record NW_024344378.1, on the reverse strand, counting down.
CTATTAAAGATGTGGGGATTGTTGGACAAGCCCTCTACACACACAAGCCCTCTAAACCCTCCACGGTTTCTACATTTTTGTCACTCTCCACAATGGATGAAGAGAGCAGGGAAAGGGATGAAGGAAAGTAAATAGGGGGAAGTAATCCATAATGACACTTTACCTTTCCTAGTGGCTAGAGTCTAGGTACAAAGAGAGCTGCTTAGGAGAAAGTCTTTTGAGTATTTTTAATTGAGGTGCTTTTGTACATGTTATCTCATATTATCCTCCCGGTGAAAACTCCCAAACACAAATCGGCCCTCCTAGTTAGGAAAATGGTTGCTGTATCATTCAACTTCCACCCCACGGTCCTTTTAATATCAAGACCATGCTGTTCCAGGTATGTCAGAAGAATTATTTGGGATCTGAAATAAAGACCTGTCTGTAAACATAATATTTAGGCTGAGATTTAAGGATAAGATGAGCCATTCCATAGGAGATCTGAGAGAAAGACACTTGAAGCAAATAGAACACAATGTTTTCAGGCTTGTGTTTGGAGAAGGAAGTCCCTGTGAGCTATTGACTTCTGATAAGAGAAAGGATGGCTAGAGATGAATTTAGAGACATAAGCTGGGGCTTGTTTAGATGGGGCCTTGTGGATTGTGGGGAAAAAACTAGGGAAATAGAAAGCCGTTAACAGGGTGAATCAAGGATAGTGACATGGTCTGATATATTTTAAAAGAGCACTATATATTTCAGTGAATGAACTGGGACAATTGCAGATGGAAGGAGAGGGGAAGGAAAGCTCAGAAAAGATGCTATTGCAACTATTTTTAAGCAAGCATGATGATGGCTTAGATTAGGAGAGTGACAGTAGATATGGGCAGAAGTATGAACAAATTAAAAGTATATTTTGCAGGTTGAAGCTCTAGGACTTACTAGTAGATTAAACGGGATGAAAGAAGGGAGCAGTCATAGGTTTCCAGTTTAAGCAACCAAATAGACATTGGTGGTGTAGACTAAGATAGCTTAAACATGGAGAGGTTACAGGAGACCAAACAAATCCAGGGGTGGATCCATGGAGAGGAGCTCACAAAAGAGATTGAGAAATACCAGAAATAGGGAAGTATAAATCAGGGAGGTGATGAGAAGGAAGCATTCTAAGAAGAAAGAATGTCTATTTTTTTCTTTTGATTCTCACCAGAGGTGTATTTTCTAATATGATTAGTTTTAAATCACTGGTCTATCTCTGGCATGAGTCAATCATTTATTATAAATGAATATTGTGCTTTAGTTTGGCAATAATAAGCATTGCTCTCCATTGTGTCAAATTTAAAAATACCTTTACTATGATTTTACTCTTCAGGTTACATTAAGCATAAGAGTATCACAATAACTGAAACTTACTTGGAAACATAATTACTTAAAAGAAAGCCAATAAGACTTACTGTCATCTTCCACATTTGAAAAAACATAGATGACACACATAAACTACACAGACAAAAATAGATATGTATTAGAGTCTGCAAAGTTTATTGTGATAATGTTATATAGAGAGAAATTCACATTATTTCTTAAAAAATTATCAATATCTTAAGAACCTGGATTCCTCCTTAGTTATCAGAGCAAAATGGCAATCAACATAAATTAAATCAAATTCAGACTGCCATCTTTGTGGTTTTTTAAAATTTCTTCTTTTAATACAGTGATTAAACATTTAGATAACTTATGAAGTGATCATCCCGATAAATCCAGTACCCATCTGGCACCATGCATAGTTATTACAATACGACTGACTACATTCTCCATGCTATACTCTATATCCCCACGACTATTTTGTAACTACCAATTTGTTAGACTGCCATCTTTGGAGTGAGAAGGATTTCTCAGTGTACAAGAAATACACTCGTTAGCAACCTGACAAAATAATCCATACAAGAAACTTGTTTAACAGATTTGATTCTCATACCAAGTTACTGCAGATAAAGAACCATTAAGCAAAAAGGCAGGCAACAGAGAACATGAAAGTGACTCAATATTATTCATACGTTGACTCACTCAACATCATGTAAGCCTCATTACCCTCCTCTTTATTTACTTCCTAAGTTGAGAATTATATTGTAAATGACACCATTCAGAGAAATGACTGCACCATGAAGATCATTAAGATTTCTGTACCAAATATAGTATTTAGAAGTTCTAAATGTCAGTAAAAAAAAGGCTTGTTCATGGTTAATAAAATGAATACCTCATTTCACTTTCAACTATTATTAAAGTTAGTATAATGTTTATTATTTATTCCTTACATTCATAGATAATTTCAGTCATTAAACCCAGCTTCTTAGTTACCTTAAGTTCTTTTGAAAACAAGGAAGGGGTAAATACGTAAGTCAAAAGTATATACTTTTAATTACAATTTTAATCCACTTTTTGAAAAATGATGATGTTCTAAGCTACCTGTTTATCCATACTCAGTTCATGGCCACTGAAAATTCTGCCTAAATTTATGGAACCAGATGCTCCATTGCTAACTTGTACTAAATTTGGCAGATAGTTATCTTATCCTCTCCCTGATACACCCACAGTTTCCATAGTACATTATACAAACCACCAATATGCTCCCTCCTTTCCTAATAGAAGTCTCCGAAGTAACTTTCACCCTATTATGGTTACCTGTCATACTTTTAGCAAAACCCAAATGCATTTCTTCTTACTACATTTAATCGCCAACATTTTCTTGCATCATTCCTTTAAAGCCTTGGCTCAGCCTTTGATTACCTGTTAAATGGGTATGACCTTTTATACCCATCTAATATTAAATGGACTTAGGAGATGTTATTTGCAATGTGTTCTTTTGAACTCATCCCTCAACTTGTCATAGCCTAAGTCTACTATAAATTGAACCCTTGCCTCACTAATTTTAATCTCGAATCCCTTTAGGATTTGTGAGGACCACTTCCCAATTCAGTTGGTAAACTCCAAATGTCATGTCTTCTATTTATTTACCTGCTGCTACTTTTCTTTCAGGACAACTTATTTAGCATGTCCTTCCTTATAGTGGTATCAATAAGGTTTCTACTAGGTCATATCTTTCTCTGAATCATTATTTAGAACATTCTCACCTAAGATTATCAGAGTAATTCCATGTTCCAATCATTCTCCACACACACTGGGGCATCAGAGTAAACTGAGAAGATCTTTTTAAAGATACCTAGGATCCAACCCCAAAATTTAATTTCAGTTGGCCTAAGGCATGAATGACCCAAGAATTTGTGTATGTACTGTCATATACATGTCATACCATGAGAAATATATTTTAATTACATATTAACATGTAAAAATATTTTGGAGTTTGTTAAACCTAAGCTTTTATGCATATTTTACCAGTGTTTTTCTCTCGTTTTTAAGTTTCTGTTCACTTTTTAAAAAATTAACCAGTAACCAATATGGCACATTCAAGTATTGTCAATCCAAAATAACATTTTGAAAAACATAAACAATGTGGCGGAAAATATCATCCTTTATCCTGAAGATGAGTTTACAAAACTATAAATACTAAACTTTAAAAATAAAAGAATAGTACACAGAGAATCACAAGAAACTTCTCAATTATGACTTCGCATGGAGTCAGAGACAGAATTCTGTTACCAGGATATTTACTCTCTAAAACACTCTTTTTCCTTTACTTATATATCAAAGTTTCCTTATCTCTCTGTTTCTCTCCCTCCCCTCTTTCCTCCTTCTTATTCTCCCTTCCCTTCCCCCTCTCTATCTCCATTCTCCTCTTCCTCTTCCTTTTCCCTCTCTAACCTTGACTCTTGTCAACCCACTTAACATTTACAGTTCCTGGGGCTCTATTCTAAGCCTTTTTTCTTCTCTTTTAATGTTCTCTCCTTAGATAATCTTGCTAAAACTACTATCTCCATGCTGACAATGCCTAAATCTATATCTAGAGCTCTAGCTGAAAGGCTTCTTGCTTACACAGGTACCTCAAACTCACCATAGTCATACTGAATGCATCTTCTTTTGAACAAATCTGCTTTTCTTCTGGAACTTTGAACCTTAACCAGTAACATCACTATCCACCCAGTTGCTCAAACCAGAAGTCTAGAGGTCATCTTTGACCTCATCCTCTCCCTCGCACTCCATAACCAGTCATTAAGGCTCACTGAACATGTCTACCTCTTAAATGTTTCTTGAATCTATCCACTTCTAGTCATCTCCATGCCACTTCTAGTTTAAGGTACCTTCATCTATCAACTCCATTTAGGAATTGATTTAGAGACTTCTCAATCTCCAAATTGGTCCCCTGCTTTCATACTTAATCCCTTCCAGTCTTTTCTACATGGTGTAGTAAATTTTAAAAACAAAACCATAACAAAACACAAAAATATGCGTGTGAAAACTGAGAAATTCAAATAAGGTCTACACCCGAGTTAATAACACTGTACAAACATAAATTTCTGGGTTTTTACACTACACTCTAATAACATATAACATATTATCATTAGGGGAAACTGGGTAAAAGGTACATGAATTTCTTATGAGACTTAAACAATTTCAAAATAAAAAGTTATTAAAAAAATACAACTCCAATTATGTTCTCTGATTTTCACTTCACCCCTTTTTAAAACTCTTAAATATCTTCCCTTAAATAAGACCAACATCTTGACATTGACTTTCAAACCCACTCAAGTTCTGGTCTACCTCATGCTCCATTTTCCTTTTAGGATTTGTACTACAACTGCACTAGTCTTCTTTTAATATCTCAAAAAGAACACTCTCTCTTCCTTTAAGAACTACAAATAAGCCATTCATTATGGTTAAAATATAGTTTCCTCGAATTGTTTTTGGGCTCATTATCTGCCTATTCTTCAGATCTCTGCTAAATGTCCATTCATCAGGGACGTTTTCCCCAGCCAGTCTCTACTGATCCATTCCTTCAAACTAGTTGAATTCACTCTCTTTTAGGTTTCCACAGTACCCTTTACTTTTCTTTTCATAAAATTTATCATGCTGAAATTTCTTGTTCAATATCTTTTCTCATCCCAGGAGTCCATAAACCCAACATGGTCAAGGAATGAAAGTCTAGCAAGAAATACTTGTTGAGTAAATGAATGATTTTTTTAAATTGCTGCTAAAATCCAAATTCTTCATCAATTTAATCATTCCCAAAGGAATTTCCAGACTATATATACATTGATATATTGAGCCATATTCTACCTTTCTACAATTGGCAATACTTTTTATGATAGTTTAATGAAGATTTATGACAGTATACCAAATATTATAGACTCTAGGGGAAATGGTGTGTCATTCCAGATGTTAAATAAGAACTTAGTGTAGTTCAGAGATATAACTATGATGTTATTTAAATATCTAATAGAGGAAAGGAATGAAATATGCATTTCTGTTCTAAAAGTAGCTCTATAGGAAGTCTACAGATTCACATTCAATTGAGTATATGACAAAAGAGGAACTACAAAAGACATTCATTATTATTTTTCCATTTGTATCCTGTCATATGTGCTCAATTTTCTACATTCCCAGGCAATTTACAGTAACATAGAATGCTTGGTATCATTATAAAGCATTTTCTAGTCTACTGTATATTACAATGAATACTATATTATTCCAAGAATCAAAAGATTTCCAAGAAATCATCACATAGAGATTCAACCTGGTTTTAGAAATGAAGAAGCCAACAAGATCAGAATTAATTGATGGTTCAACCAGGATCAGATTACACAGGTTGTCTGGAATCTAGGTGACAGAACTCTGCCTACCCTTGCATACATATTTTAGAATTTTCCATAAGTGCATCAATGTGCAGACATTTCCATCTGGCATATTAAACCCTTAGCTTCTTTTTATTGAAGTGCTTAAAAGTACAAATAATTTTTAAATTTAGAAGCAATGAGAATGCAATTAAAATTTTTGATCACGGCAGATGTAAGAAAAAATTGAGTAACGTTAAAATTCTGAACTCAGAATTTTAAGACTTTGAGTTCTTAAGCTTTGTTTTCTCATGAGTTCACTTTAAATTAGAGTCTAAATGAGAGAGTCAGGAGATAAAAGTCATAAAAAGCTTTATATCAAGACCCAGGAATGAATTCATTAGCAAGAGAAGAGCTACAACATTGTTGATTTTTGGGGGGTAAGGGGTTTAAGTTAATGCTCTAACAATGTGCTGTCTCTCTCATTTACACCTGTACCATTTACCTTTTTAATGCATATCTTATCTACTTATCTTATGCAATAGATCTTTTAGTCTAAATTATTGTTCATCAAAATTCACGGGTGGGATTTAATATCCTCCCTTTGATATTAAAATCATGTGTAAAAGCTTGTAGAAGATAAGTAAATAAAGAACTAGGTCATTTGTTTTTCATATTAGCAATGTTAAGGTATTAGAAATCAGAGCTCTCTACATTCTTCTCCAGAAAGCCAGGTAGCAAATGATAGCATGGCAGTAGCCCAAGCAGAGCGGTTGTAAAAAGACCTGAGTATGAGTCTTTTTTGCTACTTCCTCACTTTTTTGACCCTAACTGTACAACCTAATTGAGCCTCAGTTATGTCATCTGAAAAGAGCACCTGTTTCTAGGATTGTTGTGAAGATCCCACAACATAAGATAATAGTTTAGGCACCTGAAAGTCATAAGTGCAAATCAAAATGCAGGGGAAGTGAATGAAGAGCATAAAAAAGAAAGGTGCCCTACATTGTAAGAGTAGAACAGCTGTGTATGTGAGGCTCCTGGAAAGGCGCTGGGGCTGTAGCTGGTGTTGGTGGCTGGAGGGCTTGGTACAAAGAAGCCTGCAAGATCAGTGGTAGCGGAAAGTTGATTTTCCCTCACATGAGCAGATCCTCTGTAGACAACTAAAACCATTTGCTCTCTGACACCCGCCTCTTTGAATTTCTCTAGAGAAAAGATTTATCCATAGAAAAGAGAGAGAACTGTTAGCACTTCTAACCATCCACTCTTCTATGTCTCAAATTTTACTGTAAGGTTCATTTGGGCAGGTTAAAATGCAGACATGGAAGCTACAGCCCAGATATTGGGACTCAGTAGATCTGAGTTAGAATCCAGCCATCTGCCTTTTTAACAAGTATTTTAAATTATATATATGCAGATGTCCACAGACTACAGATGGAGAAACACTTTTCTAGATTGTCTATATTCTGTCTCTGTATGAAATCAGACCAGCAGAGTTCTGTCTCTCACAAAATTACTCTAGTTTCCCCAGTGAGATGTCTTCAAAAAAACTATATTTTATAATAAACCTTGAGCTTTTAGGAAGTCTTGACATAAGAAACAGCCCTAGGATAACAACTTTTGCAACATATAAGATATTTAATGTTATGTTTTACAATGTCTCTTTTACTAAGCTTATTAAATAGTGTCTTTTATTATAAATTACTTTGACATTCTCATTTGAAAATAGATGAGATATAAGTAATAAATATATATACTTAAATTATCTTTCTATACATATGTATTTCTTGATCTATATTTCGTCATCCTGACAGCTGAAAACCAGGAACCGCTCTGCCTTAGGGCAAGTAGCATCAGGCAGACAGCAGCTAATTAGTTATCTGGACCAATCAGACACAAACCCACATGAACCAAAGTGGAAATAAGGAGAAATGGTATGAGTTCTGCTCTTATCTTTAGAAGGAAGTATTTCTAATATCTCCCTATGCAAAAGAGCTTCGGTTAATTTTTTTTTACTTCAAACCCACACATAAATTTTACCAAGAATTTTGACTTTTGATTATGTCTTGAGCTAAAGGGGATGGTGGTGAAATGCATTCTTTTAGGCTAAATAGCCATTTGCTGCATATCTGATTATGCAATCATTTCTTGGAAAAACTTATTACAAACAAAATTTATTATTCTGACATAAAAATTCTGTCAGATATGTTCATCCCCCTTCATAAATGAAACATCTTTTTGTTAATCTTACTTTTTTAAATTAAATTCATTGAGGTGACATTGATAATAAAATTACATAGGTTTCAAGTGTACAATTCTACAATATATTATCTGTATATTCACTCTTCTTTGACATTATGAGGAAAGTTCAAAACTTTTCCCTAATAAATAGTCTTTCACTTTTTCTAGAATAACAACAAAATGATCTTTTCATAAAGAACGAAGAGGAAAAATAACTTTTAGTTTTAAAGTTTTATTTATTTATTTATTTATTTATTTATTTATTTATTTATTTAATAGTTTTAAATTTTTTATAGTTTTAATAACTGAAAATGAGCTATAAATGGATATGATGGGCTGTCTCATCTATCCAATTTTCTTTCAGAACCTGGTAGAAACTTAAAGAATGTCATTTCTATATGTACACAATTCATCCCTTATATTCCAAGTAATTTCAGGAAAGAGAAGAGCGACATCTTATCCCTGTACTGGAGATACTACAGGCTAGAGGGCAAGATTCTCATGTAATGTTTTCAATGATTGAAAAACTGGGCCCATGGATGCCATTTGACTCACATTTATATCTGGCCTGCAATGACATTTTAAAAGAAGAAAATAAAGATGAGGAAGTGAGAAAATTTTTAGGTAATACTTTAAAATCATGTATTTCACATTTAAAGAAAAAAAAACCTATATTTCCTGCTTTTCTTAAGAAAAGAGAATGTTTGGCATCACTGGGCCCACTTTCCAGGAAGGCAAGGGTCAACTGAAACTGATTCTGAACTGCTTTCCTTGGATGCAGCATGTATTCTCGAATTCATTCCAGTTCCACAATCTGGTCCATTTGACTGATTTGTAGATCTTACGTGACCCCAGTAGGCATCTAAGCCACATTTCTTCATGATGTGATAAGTGCTATGCCTGGGATACTGCTGGGGTAGAGCACTCGAGGACAATGGAGCTGATCTCTGGTTAACATTATATTCACTTGCTAAGCTTTTAAAAAATGACAAAGTCCTAGGCTCTACCCCAGATGAATCAAGTGAGAATCTCTGGCACTGGGACCCAGACATTAGTTTTTCAAGGTTCCCTAAGTAGTTCCAATATGACCTACAATTGAGAACCCCTGGTTTAGACCAAGGGTCTTCAGATTTTGGCTCACATTTCCCCTAAAAGTATTTTTTTTAAATATATGGCCCAATTCATATTTTTAAATTGGTATCCAAAATTTTTCATCATAAGTTGAAAGTGTTGCAATGGATATAATTTCTTTCAAGGAGTTAATATGGAAATTTAAAAATAAACTGCTGTATCACTCTTTTATCACCCAGTATTATCCATTTTTAAAAGTGCATAAATAAATTCGTAAACCTCAGAAACTGTCTATCTCTTTTCTTCTTAATGAAAATATATTTCTATTCTAATTCCCCCACAGAAGGTAAGATATATTTTTATGCCTGAAATCTTTTATTGAACATTCTTTTACATATAGTCTCAGCAGGTCAGCTTTAGAAATGAATACATATAAAATTAAAAACTCTGAAAATACATATGGAATTTGAGAATCTGGTTTCTCTACATATATTCATGTTCTTGTATCTTTTGTCTTAGCCTGGTATCTCCCAGAAAACAGGGACAGAAAAAAGAGCTTGTATGAAAATAAATTTTTAGGGGACTTGATCCCAAGAAACAGGAGAAGAAAGAGAGTGCCAATTCACGCAGTCATTGATTTAGTAACTGCAGTGGCACCTAGGGCTTATGCCACTGGGGACCCTCCACAGAGTCCTGTAAGATGGACCTCATAATCATCTATGAAAGACACAGAAGAGGAGAATATTTGTATACTGGCACTCATCTCCCATTGGTCTGGGATTCCCCATCATTACCAGTAACTCTCATCCCCTTCCAGGTTTATACAAGGAGATACATCTCAGAAGTAGGACGAGGTAGGGGAAAAGAGAGGTAAAGAATAGCTGAGCATGATGCTATCAGGTTACACCTGTGCACAGATGGTTATTGCAACAATGGTTAATGGTTAAAAAGGTGGGCTGAAAGCATGTGAACGTGGGCACAAGAGATGTCTAATGTTCCCTTATGAAATCTTGGAGTTTCCTCACTGTGTCCCAGCTGGAGACCACTGACATAGGAGAGCCAGGAAAGCTTTAAGGAGGTGATGCTGGACATAAGCCTTAAAAGGAAATAAGACATTGCCAGCAAAGTGGGGAAACATTTCAGACAAAAGGAATAATATGACCAAAGGTACAGGACATAAAATAGAATGATATATACAATTTGTTAAAGTGTACATCAAGAGACAATGGAAAGAAAGATGCAGGAACTAAACCATATTGGACTTTTTATGTCATGCTAAAGAACTTTCTGTTTATTCTGAATGCTATAGAGAGACACTGGAGCCTTTTAGGCAGGGGGGTTTCATAACTGGAGAAAGATAATTAATCATAAAATGATTAAGGCCTAGACTATAATTGAGTCTATAATAATGAAGAGTAGAGAGGATACTGGAGAAATATTTAGAAAGGGAGGCCATAGGAGTCCCTAACAACCAAATGGGGTAGAAAAGAGAAGAGGTTTAGGATGACTCACAGGCTTCTGACTTGAACAATTGGGCTGATGACTAAGTAATGCAAATACAAGCAGTGATTTACTCAAGTTTTAAACAATCCAGGTTCCCAATTTCCCAGTTGTTTCCTATGAGTCAGACCATCTAAGCAAAGCCATTACAATGAGGTCAGTTCATGAAGGTCTATCTTAGAATCACCCCTTCCTTGAAGTCTTTTCTACTTGCACCCAAAGACATGGGGTCTCTCTATCCACCACATTAGAGGGAGAAAATTACAATGTCTTCAGAAAGGCCTACATTTTGATGCTCCCAGGAGCCCTATTCACATTGAACATGGAGTTTTCCAGAGTTAGGAAACAAGATGGCCCTTCCTTTAGAACTAGGGAAGTCATCGCAAATGAGTGAGTACAATCCAGGTGAAAGTAAATGGAGATTGGTGGGAATTCAGGTAACTTGGCTACCAAAAGGCACTAACTTCTAAATTTTCAAAATGTCTTGCTGGCAAAATAAAATATATTTGTTTCAAATGTGGCTTGTAGATGTCCAATTTGCCTCATTTGCAAGTATAAATTCATGAAGACCTTCTGAGGCTTTCTCCTAGATGACTTGCATGACTTTCTCACCTGACTCTATCTTAAAATGTAACCATAAGTGAAAGAGATGTGTCACTCAATTAGACTTACAGGCTTTTGCAGACAGATATCTGTTTCTATCTTTTGCTGTGTTTTCCTACTTTTAAAAACTTGGAGGCAGTGGTAAAGATAATGAGATGATGTGCATAAAAGTATGTCAAAAGTCACAGAGTGCTTACAAATGTGAAATGTTAATATCATCAGCATCATTATGAAATAAAGTGAAAAATTCACCAAGACTCTATCTACGACAGATAGCCAAGAAGCAAAAGTAAGAGTCATATTAAAACTTGGAAGTCATGATGGTGTCTTGCAAACCATCATTACTAGTAATGTTCTTTTTTAGGTACTCTATCTTATTCTTTCTTATTAAGTAGGCAATATAAGCTAACTTCTAATTACCATGTATTTAATTTCAATTACTGTGAATATAGAATATATTCTCATGTCAATTAAAAGTAAGATTTTACATAAGGCTATTTCTCAGACCTGAGAAAACTAGATGCATTTGATTTGTAATTTTTTGTTCCCAGCCATCACTGTAGATAGACACCAAACATCTCAGCTTGGACTCTTCAGCCTAGGGGTCATGTTGTTGCCAAGACTTTTCCATATTGTTTATTTTTTTCTCTGACTTTGCAAATTAGGAGTTAAAAGCTTAAACAGCATTAGTTTCCCAAAGCAAAGCCACAGGTGTAAACTAGATAAAGTAACTTATCACAACAGACATGTAAATGTAAATTCAGATTATTTGAATGTCCCGCACAAAGATACTGAAAAAAATAAGCAATCTATTTTTAAAATATTAGGATAACATTTATTTCCATGCAAATAAGAGATCTTAGAGTTCAAATTCATATGTAAAAACAATTAGGTACACATGTAACTCTGGGTCTAACAAAAATTAAATTAGACAGGGAAATGATATCCATACTCATAACTCTAACCAGAGTTTTTTAAGTTTCATAATTTTTTTTAAAGCAAAGAAAAAAATTTTTATGCCAATATTTAAGAGCTATATGGAGAGTGTGTAAGTTGACTCATAGGGTTGGTATAAGAATGAAATGGGTAAAAATACAAAAAGTACTTAGAATATTGGAGTCAGATGTAAACACAGTCTGAGAGCTTCTTTGTGAAAGAATTCAGATGACCACAAGAATAGGTTGTTATTGAAAGTTTTGTCCAAGAGATCAAAGAGAGTGATGATATGCAAACTGGACTGATCACTAAACAGCAATTTATTTTTTTAATAGAAACTTTTGGGAGTTTCCCTAGCTTTTTCTGTACCGGAACAGGAAGATTATAGGACAATCAGGGTTAACGCCCTATTTTTATAGGTTAAAGCTATACTCTCATCAACCTAAAAACAAATTTCACACATAAAAATTTTTACATATGACTGCTTACAATTAGTACAGACCTAAAAATTGGTAAATAAGAACGAAATCTCATTCTCATATTTAGAGATCGAAAGTTTGAGGGCTATCTCTATTGTGTTACCAACAAACATGGGTCAACTTGCGTGAATCCTCATTCTTGTCAATATGAACAGGCAATATCAAAGATAACTTCTATAAAAGAAAAATGAAAGCAAAATATAGACACATACATAAACACACAGACACACACACACACACCACAGCACACAACATTTCAGGGAAATGAAAATTACCTAAAATAATGTTAAGAATCATAATGACATCAAATTCGTGTCCCCAGAGGAGAAAGTCAAGAGGATATTGTATTGACAAAAGTCTAAGAGAAAATGCAATGAAGAAAGGATAATCAGAGAAGGAGTCCTTGGCAATTAAATACAGCAGTCAAGTTTCCAATTAAAATTAGACTGACACTATATCATGTTTCCATTTGGGGTTGGGATGGATAAAAACATGCATGGAGATATCGTTTTTCATTATAAGCCCTTCTTTTCTTATTAATTTTTTAAACCATATATATAGATAAAAATAATAAAATTGGTTTTTAAAGAACAGTGTTAAAAATTGTTATAGGATTTTATGATTTCACACAACTATCAGTCATTAATTGAATGTTTTTGATAATGTCAATGCCCTTCAGCTAAAGATCACGACCTGCAGTTGAAGGACTTGGGTGTGTTACTCACTGTGGAGAGGGAGAATGCACACCCCGGGGAACTGTGAGCTGTCTCAGTAAGCAGGTATTAGAAAAAAATTATTATAGGATTCTAGTTTTTCCTAGATAATTTTGAAGAGGTTCTAAAGAGGTGGAGGTTCATTCTAGATTGGCTGTTGTCAGAAAGCAGGGGCAATTCCATGACCAGATATCTCAATAAATCTTATCTACACACTACAGCAAGCCCAAAGTGGCAATTGGTAAAGAAGTCACAGCCACACATTTAGCGAGAGAAGGAAATGTCTGGTGTTTTGTTGCTTGCACAGTAACCCAGTCTAAACTAGACAGTCTATGAGATTGTTTATGTCCAACGGGAGAACCACATGGTTTAGTTTTAAAATGTGAGATCAGTTTTTAAGAATTCTGAAGTCTAGCTATGAGTGTCAATTCCTGGATGTCACAGGCTGTTTTTTTTTTTTCCTTTATTAAAATAAAGCCAAGAAGAATATGTCCAGTAATGATTATCCCTAATGTATAATTTTGGTTTACATGAATTAGGTCATTACATGTGAGTTTCCTCTCAGGAAATGATTATATCCTTAGAGATCAGAGACAGAATCTTAATTATATGTACATAACCTGAGTCAACACAGACAGGTCAAAGTTTTTCCTCTTCCCAAAGAGGTTAAGAAACTTGCCTAACATCACCCAGCTGTCATCTGGCAGAGTCAGGATTAGAACTGGCATTTGAACAAAAGCCTCTCAGTGTTATGCTAAAATTGTCTGTAAGTGACATCCCAACGAAATGAATGCCTCACTAGTGCATGGGAGAAGGTCATGTTTCCTAATTTTAATTTGTTCTATTATATGCCACTCACATGGCTTTTGCCCTTTGCTACCTATGTGAGATGGTAGGGCTCTAAGGGTTTAGTCCTTGGCTTTAGACCAAAGGGACTCCTGAAGAAGATTAAAGCATGAACTGCCAAGTGCCATCCTCATTTGATAGGGAGCAGCTTGTTTGTTCTTAGGCGAGGGCAACAGATGTTTCTAAAGTTGCTGCCAAAATGTTTAGTGGAAAGATGACACTAGAGGTACAGCAGAAGGTATGACAGATGTACACACAATACCAAGAGAAGAGGGATGGCAATGATGAGGGCCTACTCTTGAGGCTAGTGCCAACAATTGCCATCACAGAGGACATTAAGCACAATAAGTGTAGCAGTGTTCCTTAATATCGTGCCATTAAGTCCATGTTTATCTCCCCCATTAAAGGTACCAGTCAGAAAATTAATTATTGTGTAAGACCATTCATGAATCCAACGAACATTTAGTGGGTGTCCATTGTGGATGATGTGCAAATGAGTGATGAGATTTACCAATAAATATTCCTATGGTATCACATTACCTGTGTTCTTATCACAGTTGTCACTCACTAGCTGGGTGGCCTTGGGAAAATTACTTAAAATTTCCAGTCTTCAATTTTATCATTTATAATTAGGAAAAAATACCATCTGCAGAAGGTTGTTATGAGGGTTAAGTGAGATAGGGCACAAAAGGTTCTCAGCTTTGAGTGTAGTATTCAATGAACATTATCTATTATTCTTTGTAATGAATTTCTTCACTACTATAGTTATTTAATTAGAGAGAGTTTGATTATGTCCCTAACAATGCAGAAGGGGAAGAAATAAAAATTCACGGGCCCAAAGTTAAAACTAAATATATCAGCAAAAAATAGTATATAATAATTTTCTCCATCAAAGATCATTTTCAATCATTAAACAAAAATTATTCATAACTGTAAAAGGCAGAACAATGGCTCCCCAAAGATGTCTACTTTTAAATCCCTGGAACCTGGGACTGCAGTACCTTATATAGCAAAAGGGACTTGCAGATGTTTTTAAGGGTGTGGATCTTGAGATGGAAGATTACTTTGGATTTTTCAGTTGGGTCCATTGTAATCACAAGTGTCCTTATAAGCCAGAGAACCAGAGTCAAAGTGATGCAGTGTAAGAAAAGACTGGATGGGCCATTACTGGCTTTGAAGATGGAATAGAGTCAAGAGCTGGGAAATGTGGGCAGTCTCCAGAAGCTAGAAAAAGAAGAAAATGGAGATGCTCTCCCCTAGAACCTCCAGAAAAGAAATCCAGCTCTGCCTGCTTTTTCATTTTAGTCCAATGAGACCCTCATCAGACATCTAACCTACAGAACTATAAGATAATGAATTTCTGTTGCTTGAAGTCTGTGTTTGTAGTATTCTGTTACAACAATAATAGGAAATTAATACAATGCTTCTTGGCTTTATTAAATATATTTTTTTCAAAATGACTAAGGGGCATTTAGTATATGTGTAGTAGCATGCTTGCTAATAGAAAAAATTATAGCAGTTCACTGAAGAGTCTGCCTAGTCTATTATGTATTTATGTCCAGTGTACCAAGTTCATTACAGAAACTTAAATCATAGCACATCAGACCTGGATAGGTATTGCAAACCAATTAACATAAACTCCTCTCTGTGTGCTTGGAAAATTATTTGACTTTGATAGAGTTGGCAAATGGCTAACAAACAGGAATAAGAAAATGTGGTGGGAAAATTATTTGAGTATGTTCTGAAGGATGGCAGAAAGAAAAAATTATACATGACTCTTACAGAAAATAGTAGTATGTGCAGAGATTGACTTCAGGACTTTAAACATCCTTTGTATACCCTTTCCCTCCTCACAGAGAGACCCCTAGTTTATCGTGATTTTTAGTAACACCAGAAAAATCTGAATCTCCACCCCTTCAACAACCTCACCCCTCCTTACTTATATATTCATCACTATTTAGCCTCAGGTAATTGTCTCTATTAAAACAGAAGTAATCTTAGGAGGAGTGAGCATATTCACTGCTTTATTATTTATATTGAGATATTAACAGATTCTCAATTTCAGAGAGCAATTTCCAGTACTCTGTTCCACAACAAATGCTCAAAAATATTAAAAAATGCTCCAAAACTTTTTCTCAAAAGATAATTTTAAAAAACTTCAGTAATCCTTCTAAAGATTACAAATGCAACAGGAAAAATGTTTAAGTTAGGCTTTTTCGTCATTGATATATTGTGAATGTTCTGATACTTGAGACCTATATGCATTTATAAATTTTTATGTCCAAGCTCATAATGACTGTTTCTTTCTTTTAGATATTTCATACTTGCAAATAAGTACTTACTTCTCTATTGATGGGCATATATTATAACTTTCCTAGATTATTGATAAAAATATAATTTTTGAAGCCAAAAACCTTATTTAAAAATCCAAAAATGTCTAACTTTAATTTTAAGTGTTTTTTTTAATTTTAATTTTAAAGTACATCAATATTAGCTTACTGTAAAATGGAAAGATTTGCCTTGTGATGAGGTTAAAATTGTCATTATAATTTTAGGCCATGAATTTTAAACTCTCTAGAGAGATCATCTTGGAATAACGTTCAAAAAGAAAACAGGAAATGAATAGGGTCACTTAATTAAAGTAGAAAGTGGTTTTATATATTTTTGTTTTGCCAAAAATTTCTCTATCAACATATGAGCTGAGATTAATGCATGATTCATTTTCCTTGATAAGCATATTAATTGTACACATGTCTGTACCATGAATCTAAAATCTGTATTCTCGATACTCCTGATTTTCCTTCAAGATTTAATTGGGCATTTTAGATAATCAGGAAGATGTCTCTAAATAGTCAATTAAGATTTATAAAATGAATTTATATTTTCATGTGAAAAGTATAAAAGAGTGAAAAATACAAAGACAGACGAGTCTTAAAGATTATAAATATTTCCTTTAATTTTTCATCACTCACTGAAAATTTAATTTTACTTTACCTATGACACAATTTAGTACAAGTGACCCATGCTGATGAATAGGAACAGCAAAGCCTCTATGTTAAAAATAATATGAATTTTGCAAGTGAGCTTGCAAAATTAACCTGACCAAGGTAATCCCTAAGACATGGCTTAGGATTTCATATAATTTTTTTTTATTTTATCTAAAATGTAGCAACCACACATTCAGTTACTAAGAGACCAGGTTCCAAAATAATTTGAAGTTTAACATTCAGAACCAATAATATGCTGTTACTTCTCTAATTAACCTAGCTCATCCAAGAAAAGATGCTTTAACTTTATGGCAAGCTAAACCATAAATAGGCACAATACATACAGTCACTTACTATAGATGAAATTGAATATTCTTCAGAAGCAATGAGAGTAGGCTACAGAGGGAAGAGACAAGAATCAGATCTGTGTTCTAATCAAGATACTGTCCTTAGGTAAGTTTCTTTACTTTCCTGATCCTTGAAATCCTCATTTGAAAACTGATGCTAATAATAATATTTATCTCATGGGGTTAGTGTAAAAAGTATATAGAAAAAGCCATGTAAAACATTTACTACAGTGTTTGGCACTGATAAAAGTGCTCAGTAAAAGCTTTCTGTAATGATAATAAACAGAGCTATTATTATCATTTGTAATGCTTCCTTGAGAACTTTATCTACTTCAGAAACTCATTGAATACAAACATGACTTTTAGAACTCACTTTTTTTACTGGCTTAAAAAAAATTATTTTATGCACTAAAATTAAAACAATATGACCCTATACTGATCTAAGAAATTCCTTTCTAAAATTTATCCTTAAAAATTACTTACCTTTTGCACAGAAAGTTACTCCAACTTTGTTTCTGTTTCAATTTTTTTTCCCCAAATCCTATTATATCCTCTTCTCTTTGCTCTGTTAACCTTTGAAAGCTTTGGGCCTAAGGCTATAAAACACTGACCTAAAAATTGCCTGTCTGCTATTAACTGCATCAGGAAATAGTTTTAATAGAATTTCGAATTTCAGCATTGGAAGAGATCTCAAAAGACATTTTATACAACAGTTGACCCTTGAACAATTTGGGGATTAGGGATGTAGAGCCCCTGTGCAGTCAAAAAATCTGCAGATAACTTTCGACTCCCCAAAATCTTAACTACTAATAGCCTACTATTGACTGGAAGCCATGCATAGTCATTAACACATATTTTGTACATCATATGTATTATATCCTGTATTCTTAACAATAAAGTAAGCTACAGAAAATAAAATGTTACTGAGAAAATCAGAAGAGAAAATATGTATATATGTTTTATGCGTTCATAACATACCTTTTTCTTAATTTTTTGATATTTCTAGGCTACATGATTCATCTTTTTTTTTCTCAAATTGTCACAAATCTCCAAAAACTTTTCAATGTATTTATTAAAAAATACCCATGTATAAGTGGACCCGCGCAGTTTAAACCTGTGCCATTCGAGGGTCAACTGTACTTCCCTTTCCCCTCATCCAACATCTATGAGATGCATAATAAGTGGTCACTGAGCCTTTAATGAAAACTCCCCAGGGATAAAGATGTCACTACTTGAAAAGGCAGCATATAGTGAGACAGCCACTAAAGTTAGAGGAGTTATTAAGAAGTAACCAAATATCTCCGCAGCAGGAAACAGTTATTCCTGACTCAGTTTTGAACATAGAACTGGAATTATATCTAACAAAATAACTTAAAAACAGCCATATCTCATCTTGACTCCATTGAGAGCTGTTATATGCTTCATTTAAGGAATCACTACAGTATGTTATATGATCATAGTACTGTTACAAAGTTATCAAGATTTGGTTCTGCTGTGGTAAATCAGTGTCTCCTTTAGAACTCTGTCTTGTATCCTTTATCTATAAAATAAAAAGAACAACACTAGCTTTTTCCTAATTGTTAAAAAAATTACATGCGGTTATCCATGTACTGTGCTTAGCACACAGTACCAGGCAAATAGTAAACATTCAACAAATGGTGGCAATCACTAGAAATCATGCCCACGAGGTGTCCAGCAACATGCTCAGCACAAAGTGTGCATTACAAAGTTGTAATTATTACTCATTAGGCCATTTGTTTCATTACCCAAAACCTCAATTATTGCCTGCCAAAAAAAAAATATAACTCGACAAGCGCTAACACATTAAGAGCAAAGGAACTGGTTAAAATGCTGATACAGTAGGACAGGACAATGACACTATACAGACCTGGATAAGAAGAAAAATGTCACTATAACAGAAAAACAAAACTGTGATGGGACCCATTGCATAAATAGATCTTTGTTTGCTTTATAACGGAAGTAAAAAACACACATTGTGTTTGAATAGCCCATGTCGTCCATAATCAAGGCAACCAAAGTTGGGAAATTTCCAAGAAGTATTTTATTGTCCAAGTCAACACAGAAATACTACTTCTTCAAAACTGCCTCCATAATAATTCAGCAAAACAAATGGTCACAAACAAATTAACTAAAATGAGAAATAACCTGTCAAGTGTGCTTTTCCACTGTCTCTCAGATATATCCACTCTCTTATGATTCCACAGCCTCCACCGACCCTGTAACCTCATCCCTGCAATAACCTCCCACCTGATGCTCCGTCCCCTATTTCTACTCAACCTACACCAAGATGCTAGTTGGTAGGTAGAACAACCCTCCTCAGATATCAGTTCGATCGTGCCACTGCCTAGCTCAGAAATTCCTCCATGAGTCCATATTGCTCATCTTATCAGATCTTATCTCCTTAATTTGGCCTTCCAGCTTCTCTTCCATTATCTCCCACTGGTCTATGAACTACTTCTTGAACTCATTCACCTTCAGGGATTTCAGTCGAATTGCTTTCTACCATCAACCCACCACTTCCTGTTATTCCCTCTTCCAAGGCTAGCTCAGAATTCAATTCCTGTAAGAATTCCTGCATAAACCTTTTACTGTTCATTCTCTCACCATCAGCTTTTCTGTATTCTGTTTGTATTGTGTTAACATTAACCTCCTTTTATGTTGCCTTAACCCTCGTGATGCAGGAATATTGTTTATCTTAAACTTACTCGAATATCCTTTCAGGATTAGCCCATGTCCTTCATTTTATACACAGTGACTTGAGGGACTGAAGAGTTCCAATTCTTTGTAGAGTTTATAATTACATTCTACTCTTTCTGAATTAGTTGAAAATCATCCCACTGCCCTCTATTTGGTTTCACTTCTGCAGGAGGCAAGGAATACATGATTGAAACAATTTAGAGGGGCAGTAGCTATATGCCCTGATAATC
Organism: Pteropus medius; assembly: GCF_902729225.1. Lineage (NCBI taxonomy): Eukaryota > Metazoa > Chordata > Mammalia > Chiroptera > Pteropodidae > Pteropus > Pteropus medius. The sequence goes on along the minus strand of NW_024344378.1, from coordinate 30,443,068 downwards.
TATTTGTTAAGATAATGCCTCATATTGATATAGCATTTTATCATTCACAAATTGACCTCACATTTATTATTTAATTTGAGCCTCAGGTAAATTAAGCAAATCGTCCACCTCTCCCAATTAACTCTCAATTAGCAGAGATGAGAAAGAATTCTAGATCTGCTAAATAAATGACTAGTAACTTTTCCCCTCATTATACCAGAGCTGCTTCTCTACAGTAAAGCTCTCTCCTTTCCCCAGCCTGTAAATTTATGCAGTCTTTTCTACCCCGCAACAATCTTTTCTTGACTTTATTTTGCTAGCATTTACTCGCCTCATCTCTATACTTGCAGTATCACAATTCTTAAAAGGGAATTTTGGTAGCTCTTTATTATTCTTACAAGTTAATTTCACATATTAATTTATTAGGATCTACTGTCTATGCCTCACCTTTCCCAAATCTGGCTAGAAATAACAGTCACCAATCACCAATCTCTCTCTCTCTCCTCCCCCCCGATCTCTCCCCCCTGTCCCTCCCTCTCTCAAAATTTTTTTTATAAATTATTTAGAGTAATATTTATAATATCACCCATGCTTTAAATTTATGCTTCTCTGTACTTTGCACATAGCATATCAATAAATATTCAATGAATGAGTCAAAATAAATATTCAAATAAGTTTTAATTGCCTACCTACCTGAGCTCTAAGTCATTTGTAGAAATCAATAAAATGTTTGAATGTAAGCTTTATCTAATTTCTCAATCCACTTCAGTTACTATTAAAATGGCAAGAGTAAACTAGTCAAAAATAAATAAATAAATAAATAAACCACTTACATCTTCCTCTTCCTCTATTCTCAGGAAAATCAGAACATTTTATATTTTAATGACCACTTAGAACATGAGCTCTACCCATCTTAGTTGCTGTTATCTGTTTGATTTGTTTCTATTCCCTTTTCAAAATGGTTTTGGGCTATTAAGGAATAGCTGAAAAAGGAAACGGGCCATTTACATTCCTCTAGCCCCACTCCAATAGCCCATCGCCATCTCGAACATAAACATGCATGTGCACGTGCGCATGGGCGCGCGCGCACACATACACACACACACACACATTACCACACACACACAATACCACTCCACATTACACTATGGGTACCGGTCAATCAATACAGCTGATGAATTGCTGATTGCTTTTCTTTAGGAAATCAGTTGCGAAGCATCACTTTAAAAAAATCAATGGCTATTTCTATTCCTTATTGCAGAGAACAACACAATCTCCCTTCATCCAGAAAAACTTTCAAGAAAGAGTTTGCACGGTCTTCCCAGTTTTCATATCAGTATATCCTTTTGCATATTTAACCTAAATCGTCTCATATAGGAGAAATATAATATTAAAACAATTTTGACCAGAATACAATCTCCATTTTGGAAGATAGGAAATAGAGTTGAATAAATGAGTTGAAGCTAAATACTCAAGGATGTTGAATAATAGGCTAATTTGGGGTAAAAATATCAATTAACCAAGCTGTAAGTATGTGGCGGAGGTGGGGAGGGGGGGACAGTTTTAAGTAAAATGATCAAAGCGGCCTGTGTTATATACGTACAGGCTGCCTTTTTCTGAAATGCTCCACTGGAAATTCCCCTTCCAGAAACTCATCTCCGTATTCTGAGTGTGAAGCTCATAGGTGCAACGCCAACTGCTACTACAGAAATAGCTACTTTCAATGGAAGAGAGTTATGTTTGGCAAAAAATTACATTTTTTTAATTGAGGCTTTCATTTTTTCTTCTTTTTTAGCGTTTTGAAATAGAATGTTCAAAATATTCCTACTGCTGTGGCTGGTTTATGCTTAAAACAGTTTCTTTCTACTTATAACATGCTAATGTAATTTGACTATGCAAATTGCAATTTTTAATTGTTTTGTATTTTAAATAGGCTCTCCCTTATGAAAACCCATTGATCTCTATGTATGTGTGAAAAAAAGATTTAAAAAAGCATTTAACCAACAGTTTTCACTTGATGATTTTTCTCTTCCGTGAGGGACCAAACATGTTGATGAGAATAATAAGGAAGATATCTCTGGCTGATTTCGTAGTTAGGATGACAACTTTTCACAGTTAATGCCCTACATAACATACTGCTGTCCTCATGCTCAATTGAGAGCTTTAAAGGAACAGAAAGGCATAAAAATATAGTAGAAACTGCAGCAGCCTAAAAGGTCAGGAAAACTAGCTCTATTCCCTACCCGTGCCACTGACTAGCTGTACATTTTTGAGTTAGTCACATAACCTCTCTGGACCTCACTCACTAGTGACTGAATCAGTATCCACTTCTGTTTCACTGAAAAGCCAATAGCTCGTTCCACAACATTGCCCTGCATATTGTGGTTTATATTATGAAAAGCAAAGCCTATGGGTATCTGGTAGTTTATGAGAAAAACGGGAAGTTGGCACAGAAGTCTAAAATCATTCTTCCATGTCACCAATTAATGAGAGATTTTGGTAGCTGTTGAATCAAAATTAAGCTCTCTTGCTGCCAAGTTGAACCTCACAGAGCTTCTGCAATTTTTGATTCCAATTTCTGCTGACTACAACCTGGTATATATTGAATGACACCGTAATATGCTGACGGTATTTTAAAAAATCAATCCATGTACTATGTTAACCTAGTATTGCATTCATATAAATTTAGAAAATGAAAACTACTTAAACTGGTTGACACCAAAATCATATTACTGTGGACCTAAATATGTTTAAGAATGAGATTGCAAATTTGAAATATTGTATTTAGTTCTCTAAATTGACCTCATTCCAATTTTCCTAATGTACAATAAAAATTAAATATCTGAACAAAGCAAACTGATCTGGCACTTTAATCATCAAATCTATTTTCAGAATACATCCAGATCTGGTTCAGGCCTCACATGTCACAACAGTTTTGTAAATTCTAACTAGCAACATCTCTGGCAAATGTGCTTAATGAAAAGCAAAAAAAGGAAATCCAGCATCAGAAACTCATCAGGATGATAAAATCTGACAAGATATTATATGTATATTTTAAATACACATTTGTTTTATATACACTCACACATTCCTTTTGAGTAGATTTGTTCTAAGGTTGTGTGTTTTTTTCTTCTTGATTGACTAGAAAAAGTAGCATACATATACTATTCCAACAACCCACATTTTAATTCCTTTTTTTAAACTCAAGGCTTTTTTTCTGCTGAGATATTGTATAACTAGTATCTATGGTAAAGTTTGATTATACAGGACTCAAGCGTTGGTTTCCTAGGAAACTAGCAAATGTTTTAAATGTATCAAATGTAAAAATTCTAGTGCTTACCACTATGATACAATGATGATTTGGGACCTCCACTGGCAGAGCCTCTTAACCCAGGAAGGGTAAAAAAGATGTGATCATTTACTGTGTGGAAAGGGCTATATACTGTTATTACACAAAAGACACATATACAATTGTACTTAAACTATTTCTTGCAAGGAAACTCCATCCTCTGGCCATAAAACAATACTTTCCACACAAAATAAAGAAAACCACAACTCGGTTTGGCTCCATAGGTGGTACATTGAAAGAAGGCAAAAAAAGACAACATCCATTTGAGTGTCATGAGCTCCCTACATTTTACCATTTGCCCAACCTTGAAGGCTCTCTCTCTTCTCATCCGCCAACTCAATCAGTAACAGTCGACAAACCCTGTAGATAGTCCCTTTCACATCAATCATTTTTTCATCTCTTCTTCAACAGTTCCAAGTTAAGACTTCATTAGCTTTCCCTGTCTATTCTTGCTACCTAAAGCATCTCTCAAACTTCAGACCATCCTACAGCTACAAATTAGTCTCCTCCAAAAATCAACAGAGTAACTGCCCTATGCGAAACTATTCAATGGTTCTTCACTGCCTGCCTTCTACCTAAAGTCATAAATTCTTTAGTGACATGCCAGCCTATCCACAATTAAGCTTAGTTCTATATTTCCAAATTTCCCCTATCATTGCCCTCATCAACTCTGTATTTTAGTAGAACTGAAATATTCAAGGTAATAATCATGATTCCCCCAAGAACCATATGGCTTTGTCTCTCTTCATCTGAAGTGTACTCGTGAATCCAACACAAAGATGACAAAACTACCCTTTGCCCATATTCTCTCCCGAATACAATATAAAGACAAATGAATTCCACATATAATTACTAAGAAAGTCCACTTCTTTCCATTTGTCCTGCCCCACCCCCCATCTAATCAAAGCTGTCCTTGTTTCTTATGTGGATCCTGCAATTGGGCCCCTGGCTTCCAGAGTCATCTTCTCTTCATAGTTTATTCTCTATTTAGCCTACAGAATGATCCATTTTTTAGCAGCTTTACTTATGTATCACTGATATGCAATAAACAATACCTATTTAAAATGTACAATAATATACAATATACAAAATATACAAATTTCATAAGTTTTGACAGATAGATATGTGTAAATCCATGGAACCATCACAGCAGTCAAGATAATGAACATATCTATCACCCTAAAAGTTTTCCTCATGATGCTTCGTAACCTCTTCCAACCATCCCTCCTCCCACACTAGGCAACCATTGCTTTGTTCTGTTCCCATAGTTTGCAACTTCTAGAATTTTATATAAATGTAATAATACAATATATACTCTTTTGTGTCTGGTTTTATTTTACCAGCATATTTTAAGATTTATTCATGTTGCAGTGGATGTCAACTGTTTATTACTTTTTATTTTTGAGTATTCCACTGTACGGATATACCACCGTTTGATTTTCCATCCAACTGTGGATGGACATTTAGGTTGTTTTCATTTTCTAGCTATTAAAAATAAAGTTTAGGAAATTTCATGTGCATGTCTCAGTATGGACATCTGTTTTAGTTTTCTTGGGTAATTACCTAGGAGTAGAATGGGTGGATCATATGGTAGATATGATATAAAACGGTTTAACATGTAAAAAAATTATCTAAATGTCTTCCAGATGTTTGTACCATTTTATATTTTGATCAGCAGTGTATGAAAGTTCCAGTTCCTTTACAGTTAGTGTGGTCAGCTATGTAATATTAACCATTCAAATAGATATGTAATGATAACACACATGGTTTTAATTCATATTTTCCTAATAGCTAATGATGCTGAACATTTGTTCATATGTTGAATTGCCATCCATAGGTCCTCTTTGGTAAAGAATCTGTTTCAACTTTTGCCCATTTTTTTTTTTTTACTGGGTTGTTTGTTTCTTTATTTTTGAATTTTGAGGGATTTTTATATTCTGCATATAAGGCCTTAATCAGATAAATTTGCAAATATATTCTCCCAGTCTATTACTTTTTTTTTATTCTCTTTTAAAGGCAGAAGTTTTAATTTAATAAAATTGAATTTATCAATTTTCTCTTTTGTGGATTGTGTTTTTGTTGTAATATTTAAAAATTCTTTGTTCTAACTCAAAGGCAGAAAGATTTTATCTTATATATTTTAAAGTTTTATAGTTTTACATTTCATTTAGGCCAATGATCCTTTTTGAGATTTTTAAATTATATGATGTATGGATCATATTTTTGCTGATGGATATGCAATTGTAACCTATGTATATTTGTTCCAACACCACACTGCTTTGACACTGTAGCTTTATAATAACTCTTAAAATAGCGTCAGTCCTCCAAGTTTGTCTGTTTTAAAAGTTGTTTTGGCTATTTTGAGGTCCATAAAAATGTTAGAATCAGTCAATTTCTACAAAAATGCCTTCTATAATTTTGAATGTGATTGCCTTGAAATTATAGATCAATTTGTGAACAATTCATAACAATGTTATGAATGATGCAGGAATATACTATACATCCACATTTATTTATTTTCCTAAAATTTATGTCAGCAATAATTTGTAGTTTTCAATTTACAGTTTTTCACATCTTTTGTCAAGTTTATTCCTATGTACTTTATATTTTTTATGCTATTGAAAATATATTTTATTTCAATTTTTGATTATATATATGTAAAAATACAATATCTTTTGTATATTGATGTATTCTACACCTTGACTCACTTCTTAGTTCTAGTAGTTTTTGTGTAGGTTCCATTATATTTTGTACATAGATGATAATATTTGCCTGCCAATAGAGCTACTATATTTCATCCTTTCCAGTATGGAAGTCTTTTTTTTTCCCTTGCATTATTGCACTGGCTAGAACCTCCAGTACAATGCCAAATGAAAGTGTAAAAAGGAAGCATCCTCATCCTGCTCCTGATCATAGGGGGAAAACTTGGAAAGCTTCTCTTTTCAATTTTCTGAAAGAATCTGTATAGAATCGGCATTATTTATTCTTTGAATGTTTGGTAGAATGCAACATTAAAGCACTTTAGGCCTATAGTTTTCTTTATAGTTTTTAACTACAAATTTAATTTTGTAGTTTAATAGATATACTACTGGTCATGTTATCTTTTTTTCTTTGAGTGAATTTTGGTAGTATCTTCCAAGTAATTTATCCATTTTATATACACTCTAAGAATTGTTAGTATAGAGTTGTTCAAAAAATTTCCTTATTATTTTTTTAATAGTGACAGATGCTGTAGAACTCCTATCTGAATACTGACATTAGTAATTTGCATCCTCTCTCTATTTTCCTGATTAAATCTGACTAGAGGCTCTTCAATTTTATTGATGATATCAAAGAACCAATTTTGGCTTCATTGATTTTTTTTCTACTGTTTCACTGATTTCTATTTCACTGACTTCAAATCTGATCTTTATTGTTTCCTCTTATTCTTAATTTAGGTTTAATTTGCTCTTTTTTCTTTTTAGTTTCATGATATAAAAAGTGATACTTTGAAACTTGTAAATCAGATAACATCAGGTTCAACTATAAAATCCTGTAACATTTGCTTTTTCCCAGATATAGCATCCAAGTTCCTTACCTATGTCACAACACAGGAATTGATGTTCCCCTAACTCTTTGACCTTATCTACCACGGCCTTCCAACTAACCTACTATGCTCCAGCCCTACTGACTCTCATATACACCAAAGTTGTTCCTGCCTTTGGGTCTTTGTTCTTGCTCTTTCTTCTCCCTGGAACTTTTCTCTCAGATCTTTACATGACTGCCTTCTTTTTATCCATGCAATTTCATATCCAATGAAATCTTTTTTTAAAAGGCCTTCCCAGACTTTCCAATCTAAAGTAGCCCACCCACCACCTCGTCATACTTAGTCGTTAATACTGTACACTTCAAAACATTTTTACTATCTTGATTTATTTTCTCATATTTCGTTTTTTTCCCCCCCAGCTTCTGTCAGTTTATGAAAAGCTAAGTCACTCTTGCCTGTTCACCATGGAGTCCCTAACAATATGGCACACAGAAGATGTACAACAAACTCCTGGTGAGTGAATAAATATCCAGGCACTATGAAATTAATCTCTCTTTTGTCTCCATCATAAAGGTTTGTTATCCAGTAATATTTCAGTGACATATTCAAATTACAACTAAAACTCTTTTATATTTTTCCATTTCCTAGCTTCATTCTATAGGTCCACCAAAGGTAGCAAGGCCCCAACCTATGCACTCAAGCTTGTTTTATGGCTGGTCCCAGAGTGAGACTTTAACTACTATCTCTGTTACTGAAGAAAGGCAAAGGTCTAAGTGAATCTAAGCATGATTGACATATTCTTCTTCTCTTCCAGGAAACGTACCAATTTCTCAAGAAATTCCTTGTCCATGAAGCTGGGTTAAGATGTAATTCCAAGCTGAAATTTCATGAGGTATTTTCTTAGAATTTCTTAGTGCAGCAAAAACTGTTCAGTCACGTTAAGCTGTGTAAATCAATTTTTCTAGTTTAAACACCCTGTCTTGAATGATTTGTTCTCCCAAGAGTTGTAACTCTAATTTCTTCACATTTTCAATCACACCAACATCTACTGAGAATTTACTTTAAATGCCAGACATAGAACCATGTGTTTAAATATGGATTAGCGAACTTAAGTGCAATGATCCTGTGTGGTGTGTAATATTATTGTTGTCATTTTACAGTGAGGAAACTGAGGCTCAGAAAGGTTTAATAACATGTCCAGGATCCAATCACTATTTAACTTTGGTAGAGTCAGTACTCAACCCAGTTATCTGATTCCAGTGGCCTCACCTAACCATTTCTTTTTACTGCATACATTGCCAGAGTGAAAATACTTCTGGGGGACAGGTCACTGACTTGCTCATTGCTATTTTTATGTCATGTCTCCTATAAAGTAAAATTCAGCAAACATTTATTAAACTGAATTGGCTGTTACATATGTTCATAAGTTATGCTTTAATTTATCTTTCAGATAAGTGGCAAAGAGCACTAAATCTTCTATATCTCCAGCTACAATTTAGACATGGGCTGTTCTTCACTAAGATGATAAGAAGACAAAACAGAGTAAATTTTCAATAAAACTTACTGAACTAATAATTATATGTTGAAAGATTCAGAACCAATTTTTGCATATGTTTCACATACAAAATGAAAATAGATTTAAAATGTCTATTTGTCCCTAATTTCCAGATTTAAGATGACTGTTTGTTGATCACCAGTGCTCATGTATTTCTTTTTTAAATAGTAAAACATTTGAAAAATTAAGAAAACTACATAAAATAACAGCCATCCATGTAGGCGCTAGTCAATTTTGGTATTTAATTCAGTTTTCTCTTCTCCCTTCTCCCTCTCTTTCTGAATCAAAAAGAATTTGATATAACTAAAGCTTTACTTTATATAACTATTACCTCCTACCTTCTTCATATCATACAACATAACTGAGGTTGGAGACCATTCTGATAAAGACTTTTATAATTGCACTGCTTTTATGAATATCCATAACCAATAAATAGCATCATTTGTGTTTAGAGATTTTACATAAATGGTATCAGATTACACCTATTCTTCTGCAACATCTTTGTTCACTCCAAAATGTTTTTCAAATTTATACATAAATTACCATTGAATAAATTTTAATTAAATAAAACACATGTTTTTTTCCAAAAAGAAAGAAAAGTATGTAGCCTTATTCAAAAGCATTAAAAATATGTTCCAAAGGCTTTCTGCTTCCTCTCAGAGTCTATAGTACTTGTGTGGCTATCTCATGCCATTTATTATTTCCTCAGTAATGTCTTCCAGTATCATGATATATTTTAATTTGAATTTCATTTTTAGCAAATTTATATATGAAGATTCTTTAAATGTCAAATCCTTCTATAAGGCTCATTGCAACAGCAGTTTCCAATGTAGACCTCAATTGCTTTTGGTCTCTGGAATTGACTTTTAAAGGTTTTTTCCAATATATATTTTTTCTTCTTATATACATCTAACAAAGTTATATTGTTACTTTTTGCTTCCAGTTTAGCAATTATCTATTCATTTCCTACTATGGAAAAAATGATTCAGCCTTCTTTCCTCTTCCTGCCACCACCAACCACACACAAACACACACATACACTACTTCTCATTTATCTCTTCCTCTCAATGTTATAAAATACTGTTTTATCAGATCATTACTAAATGCTTGCATTGGTATGACTATATAAATGCTCTCAGCATAGCTGATTTGTGCAGTACATCCTGAGTGCTTCTTTTTTGAAGAGTGGTTTGTTTTCTTATTGTTAACAGCTGTGAGGTTTTTGTGTTTATTTCTTTTTTAGGTAATTCATTTTTTATTTATTTACCCCAGACTCTCCGCTAGACATATAAATCTCCTCTCAATACATTCATAACTACTAGGTATGCTATCAAGTTCATCTACTTAAAATCATTCCCAAACATGATGGGTAGCCTTGCTTGTGTCAGGATGAGTAGGTCTTTAAGTTTGATGCACAACTTTCATCCTGGGTCTACCTGCCACATTACCCTGTCACCTCACTTTTGTGTGGGCTTCCTTGCCTCCTGGATCTCACTTTCTTGATTCCCCTCCCTCTTTTAGTGGAGCACATACTCCAGTACCTTCCAGAGAAAGAGTATAGAAGGTAAATTGTTTGAAACTTCAATTTCCTGAACTGTTTTTGGTCTATCATCACAATCAGTGAAGATTATACTGGATACATAACTCTATGCTGAGGAATCATTTCTCTTTAGAATATAAAAGCATTACTCAACTTCTTTTAGCTCAAAGAAATATGAAATTGTTCTGATTCCTGATCCTTTGGATAAAATTCGTTCCTATTACCCACCTCTACTCCCAGATGTGCGTATTCTAAAATCTCATGATCAAATGCCTTTATTAGTGGGTCTAATTCATCAGTGAACTAAGCATTTTATGGGACTTTACAATCTGGAAACTCACATCCTTCAATTCTGGGTAATTTTCTTAATTTTTCTTTAATTTTTCTTCTCTCTATTTGATCTCCTGAATGGATCCTCTGGTTTTCTAATTTTGTCCTACTTTCCAATTCATTGACATTTGTTCAATTTTGTAGATTTTCTCATTTCCAACTCCTGAGTTTTTTACTCTACTATAATATTTTTCATTTCCAAAAGCTGGCTTTGTGTTCTGACATTTTTTTTTTCTCTTTTAGCAGTATTCTCTTCTTGTTTCATTCATGCAATATCTTCTCTTATCTCTCTGAAGTTTTTATAATAGATGACTGCTTTTTAAAAATGTCCTCTCTCAGCATAGCTCCCGTCTCCTTCAAGTCACTCTTTTCTTAGTAAATGTGTATGTGTTTCTCTTTCATATCAGATGCTTTACTCAAATATCTGTGAACTCCGACTGATGTTTAAGTTTGAGTCACTAAAAATGCAGATTAGAAGCTCTGTGCACAGAGATAGGCTTGTTAATGATGATCTTCCCCACAGGGCCGATCTAACTAGTATTTCCTTTCAGAATCTTAATGTCAAAATCTTTAAGGGTTATTTTCTCCTGCCTCTCCCTCTTTTCTTCAGCTGGTCAGATTACCCAGAGAAGATGCTTCTAGTCTCTGATCAGGAGGGAATATGTCTGGCCACTATGGTACTGGGAACTCAGTGGCAGACAAAGACTGAAAGGTTTCTGTATTCAGTTTTAGACTAGCACTTAATCTCACTGTTTCCTCTGCTTTCAGCTCTGCCTGTTCCTTTTTCAAGCCCAGAGACCCTTTATTTCAAACTTTTAGATAATAAACATCCCAGTATTCTATAGTATGGGGAAGGGGCTGTTGCTGTGGTGTAAGGAGCCAACCTGTCCAACTCATAAGAGCCAAATGTTAAATTTTCAGAAATTGTCATGCTGGTTATTAAACAGTCATTGCCAACAATTAAATTATATGAATATGCAATCAAATAATTATACTCAAACAAAGCTAATAAAGACTAAAAACTCATAACTTCCTAGTTAATTTACTATTATCTATGCTTTTGAGGTTATTTACATATCATATTTGTATGGGAAGAATACTGTTTTATTCAGGTATCTTAATTATCTCTCTTCCCAACTCTGTGTTAGTGATGTTATGTTGGTAGTTTGAAATTGGCCATGGTAGGAGTATCTACACAACAGCAATTGGCAAATGCTATAAATCACATTTTTTTTGAGAACTAGTTATTAAACATTTGTCAGCATACCATTGGGAAGACACTCAATTTCTCAAAGTCAAGGAGGTGATCTGGGAGTCTTACCACTTCTTAAACATATTTTAACTAATTCATTTTCTTTTAGCTCCATGTTTACCCCAGAGCCAAGGGAAACCAGTATCCCCAGTCTCTATACCTTCTGAAATTGAACAATGAAAATTCAGTTGTTTATCAGCTTTCTCCAATTTCAGTTTTCTTTGGTCTACAAATCAAAAGTCTGTCTCCCATCCTCTTTCAGCTTTTAAAATGCTCTCATTGTGATTTCCTGTTCTCTCTGTCCTTATGGAATTAAGTATTTAAAAATTATATTCTTTCTGGTGTTTCAGTGAAGTTTTGGGAAGGAGTGGAAATATATGCATCTGTTTAATCTTTCATCTTTCAACTTTAGCAATCATATAATATAGTAAAATGATAGGATTTTAATTCCTGAAAGCATATTATAAATTTCTTGAACCAAAGGACAAGTAACCTGGAGTCCGTCTTCATGGAGTATATTAGTCTGCTGGAGGTGCCATAACAAAATACCATAGACTGTGTGGTTTAAACAACAGAAATTTATTTCTCACAGTTCTGGAGGCTTGGAAGTCCAAGATCAAGGTGCATTTAATTTGGTTCCTGGTGAGAGCTTTTCCAGACCTGAAAGGTTGGTCACTTTTTCCAGACCTGTAGATGGTCACCTTCGTTCTGTGTCCCACATGCCAGAGAGTCAGAGAGAGGAAGAGAGTCCTCTGGTGTCTCTTCTTGTAATATAGGACACTAATCCTATCAAATCAGGGCCCCACCTTTATGACCTCATTTAGCTTTAATCACCTCCTTAGGGATCCTATCTCCAAATACACTCATGCAGTGATGGGGATTGATGGTTTGAGCTTCAACATATGAATTTGGGGAGGAAACAGATATTCAATTTATAATAGGAAAATAGTTTCCCATTATCTAGGGAGCTACAGGATTTGCTCCCTTAGCCAAAACTTTTTCACCTTGATGTTGGGTCAAAACCAGTTTGTGACTAAAGTCGTAGATAGAAGAGTAAATAGATTCAGAATGATCTTTTGTACACAGTTCCAGGAGCTTATTTGAGCAATTCCTCAGCATCAGGCTAATCTCCAGAGGGTATAATTTTTCTTACTTGCAACATTTGTAACAACACCTGTAGAATTCTTCCTTGTCTCCATTTTCATCTACACTCCTTTCTCACCACAATCTGTATAATGAATCCATTGGCCACTACCTCCATCAGTTACTTTGTTCCAAATCTCCCAGGATTAAAAGATTTCTTTCTTGCTAATATTTAGTAAAAGTATGGTTATTTTAAGAAAATCATTTTGTTTGATAGGGTTATACATACTAAGTAAGGGCTATACTTACAGTCACGGCTATAACAGTTTCAACAATCTTTTTTTTCTTTCTTTCTTTCTTTCTTTCTTTTTTTTTTTTTTTTTTTTTTAGTTTCAACAACCTCGATACTTCATTGGGTGAGATATATTGGAGAAATTTTAGGATTTTGGAATGGAAAATGCAGAGGATTCAGTAGTGAAGAAAACAAGACCTGGATATCTCATTGAACTTGCATTTGAGTAACTGAGTATGGTTTCTCATCATTGGCATACTTAAACATTAGATTTTCAAAAATTTTTCCAGAATACACCTTTACAAACTTCAAAGGTCTACAGCATCCATTTCAAGGCTAGACCTGACATTTTCTATTTTCACCTCCTTAATATCTCTCTATTTTCTTATTCAAATATGTAAAGTAATTTTTAAAAATTCCAGAACTGAAGGCATAAGTTATCTTATTGAAAGAGTTCATGGTGAGACCAATACAATGAATGGAATTATACAAAGTGTATCATAATAAAATTTTACTACTCCAGGACAAAGAGAATATCCTACAAGTTTCCAGAGACAAAAATATGTTTAATGACAGTTTCTTTATTAGCAGTATCAAGCAGAGTGCCTGGCACAAAAATAAATGTTTATAATATAAATGAGTTCCTCACTATTATACAGAGTGCCAGGTCAAAAATACCTCAATATGGATCATCTATCTCTACTATATCACTAAACCATTTTCCTCGGGTTAAGTATTTGGAGGAAGGGACATGTTTCTCCCAGAAGATGAGGAGCATAAATTATAGTTAGATTCCCAAAGAAGTCCACAAATATGTCCTTAATATTTAAATAACTATTACATTATATATTGAAAACTAGAGTGGAAAAATACTAACATTGTTGCAATGCTAGTTATTCAAATGGGATATGAATGTATATACGTGTATGTATAAATGTATTTATCTTGAATGCTGGTATCTAAGGCAAACCCAATTTAATATAACTACCTACAACTATGGCAAATCATAAAATGAATGTTTTTACCATGTAACATATAAATAAGACTTCACCGATTCTTTCCCTGTCTCTGACCCCTACCCCATTCCTGACCATCATTAGGAGTCGAGGTGCACGCTGGTCTAAAACATAGACATGGGGTGAACTTCAGAGAAGGACAGCCCTAAGTTGGGGCCTCCAGAAGCAGATCCTGAGACAAGAATTCTTATGTAAGAAATTAAGAAAGTGCCACCAGAAAAGAAGCCAAGCCACAAAATATCAGGTAAAGTTCCACTGAGCACAGCAAGAAAACTCTGAAGAAAAATAACATCTCTGGATGCAAGGGAGCCAGGCTGTTAAACTCCCATATCTGTCAGTCAACTGGCAAGGTTTGCCCTGGGGGGATGGAAATGCCCAGTCCTTTCCAGTTCTCTGCTGCTGATGCTTGAAAAACAGCCAGCAGCCCAAGGCAAGCTCTCAAAAGCAAAGTAGCCTTGTTTTTGCCTCCCTCCCTTTTCCAGACTATCTCAAAGTTAGGTACCCTGCCTAAGCATTTAGGTATGCTTCCTTTATGAAATCATCCCTGCTTCTAAAAAAATAAGGCTGACACAGGCTCATATTTTCTCATAGTGTATCCTTCTGTCCTAAGGCTCTTCTGCTTGAGGAGAGTCTGCACCAAGTCTCTTGGCCTCCATTCCAGTCTACCTAACCTGCTGGTGCAGGTCCTGGCTTGTGTGCTCTGCCAATTGCTCCCCTTTCCAATGTCCCCCCATTCTGGACCTCAAGGACACTGGAAATGTGAAGGGATAGGTAAACGGAGGGACCATAGATCTTCATTTACTCCTTATCCAACTACGCTGTCAGGTCAGTACTATTGTTAAACACATTTTCTAGATGTGGAAACTGAGACACAGATAATTTGAGGAATTTCCCCCAGAAGATACACTTTGAGAGTAGTAAAGCCTGAAATCAAATATAGCCAGGCAGCAGCAACCTTGCTCTACCCACTCTACTACACTGCCTCTCCTAACAATCTCTGAGATAGGTGTTGATTTTGATATTTTGCAAAATAGGAAATAGATGTCAACAAAATTAAAAGTAATTCACCAATGTTCACATACCCATAAGGCGTACAGTGAGAACTTGAAACTCAGGCCAGAGCACCCTGAAGCCCATGTTCTTCCATGATATTTTCCATGAAAAGAAACAATGCTGCCCAGTCATCTCAGTTCTGACTTTCCAAGATCTCTTTTGGAAGAACCAGTAGGCTTCATTCTCAGTGGCTTTTCCCCAGCTAACCTGAGGTGGAGGAGATCCAGAGCTCTAGCTCACTACTCATTTCTCAGGATTCATACCAGGAGCCAAGAGAAAATTAAAGCATGGAAAGCTAAGAGGAAAAAATCCCCCAGGAAGACATGAGTGGCCTCGGTCCCTTCCTGTCTATGGACTTTCCAGAAAGATTACTGCAGAACTTCACCTGAGTTCTAGGCCCACCATCAGGGTGGTCTGGATTAAAAGTTACTGGGCGATGAGTGATGAGCTACTGAGGGGTGGGAGGTTGGGGGCACTGAGTGCTTAGGGGAAGAAAGTGAACTCTGGACAAAGAAAACCTCCCAAAAAGGAGATAAAAGGTGGTGAGCAGAAGGAAGTAGGATTGAAAATTTGTCTGCAGAGAGCCACAGACTCTGACACTACCAGCCCTAGGAAGCAAGAAAATTACTCAGAGTGAAACTTACATGGTTCCTCCAAAAGGGATCCTGGAAAGTCAGAACTGAGAAGGCTGGGCAGCATTGTTTGTACCCATGGCATAATGTGGTACAAACGGAACAGACAACAGAGATTAAACTGCCCAGCATTTAGCAATGAATGAAGATACAGCAAGACTGAGAATTGGCATCAGAGGAAGACATTCTATAGGTACCAGAAGGCCAGTTATGAAACCTGGGGAAGAGTGTCCAGACTGGGGTAGAGGAGATGGAACAGAATCCTAGTCCTAAGAGAACTAGGTTGCCAGAAAGGCTAGAGCTCTATTGATATTTGGGGACAGATAATTCTTCGTTCTGAAGACTATCCTGTGCATTGTAGTATGTTTAGCAGCATCCCTGGTGTCTATTCTCTCTCCAGTTGTGACAAATAAAATGCCTCCAGACATTGCCAAATGTCCCGCTGGGGAACAAAGTCACTTCCAGGTGAGAACCACTGGGTTCGTGGAATGATGAAGAAACCTAGCATCTGCTGAGTGCTTTCTAGGTATCAAATACTGTTCTAAGTGCTTTATAAACATAATCTTGAATAATTCTTCAGCATAGATATGAGACAGTTACTATCCCTGTTTTACAGATGGAGAACTGAAGGCAAAGAGATATTAAGCAACTTGCCTAAGGTAACGACACAGCACGTAATTGGTAGATCTGAGATTCGAACTGGGAGGGCTTCTTCCAGAATAATTATTCTGGCTCCCATTTTATGAATGAGAAGTATAAGGTACAGAGAGGTAATGGATGCAATTGGTGGCAAAATTCAGACTTGAGCTCAGGTTTCTCTGACTCCAGAGCCCAAGCCCTCACCATGTTCCACTGATTCTCCAGCTTTTCTCTGGGTGGGACCAGCGGGAATGCTGACTAGCTACTGACCTAGAAATTATTATTTATAGTGTCTAAGCACAGGCTTAGTCTTCAGTATATGGACAAATGCAGTGTAAGGGTTCATTTCTTTATCTTTAATAATTAGAATAATTGGAGCTCATTACACAGGGCCCAGGATCTGTTTAAAATCCCCATCTTCTGTCATCTTTCTCCTGTTTCTCTTTCGTTCCAACCCTCTCTCTCAAGCTTTCATACCTCAATTATACTTACCTTTTAAAAATTAATCTACTAAATTTACCAAATAAAATGATGCATTGCCTATTTCTAATTCTTATATAATGATATCACATACATATCCTTTATGAAAGCAGTAACATATAAACAAATTATTAAAGCCCAACAATTAAAAACATTACATTTCTATCTTTGAGGGATGGGGGCAGGGGGATTGGGAGAAGCAAAAACAATGCATTTAAAGTTTTCCAGATCCTTACAGTCTGCCAAAAATCCTCAAATTTTTTTCCTTGAAATCAGATACCTTCAATGAAAAGTACTCTACGTCTACTCTAAATGTGAATTTCTCTAGTACGCTTCAAGCTCTTGATTTTCCAAAATCTGACACCTACAAATCTTGTCCAAAAGATGTATAAATCTGTAAAATGCTCAGGCAGACAGCAAGGTAATTTGCTTTAACTCAGAAAGCTGTTCCTCAAGTATCACTCTGCTCTAATATGTGAGTTTGAAAGCAGCAAAGCCACACATGCTGACTGGCCCCTATGAAAGAATTCCCTTGAAGTTGCACTGAAAATAACTGAAATTGCAGTAAACGATATGATTTCCCTCAGCGAATAAGGCAGAAATAAGATTGGGACTATTAATTTTAAACGAAATTGCTTATTTTACTCTTGAAGGCAACTAAAGAAACAGGGAATTATAATACACTCTGGCTGTGCCCAAGTAAATAAAGCCCCCAGCTTGAACCTGGAAAGTGCATTACCAGCACTTAGGTATTTGATTACAAAAACACAGAGAGTCAAACTGCTTGATCAAAACATTTTGGGAGCTGATACAGGAAACAGAAACTTAGAAAACTGCCTTTATATCTGCAACAATTATGATTTCCAAGAACAATAATTTAGAAACATCTAGAAACTAGAAGTCAACATGGGAAATGAGATCGCACAGAATTAGGTATTAAGAGAACTGGGTCTTGGCTTTGCCCCTTACCGGTGACATTACCCTAGATCGCGAACCCTCTGGACCTCTTTGTCATTACCTGTATAATGAAGGGGGTGTACTAAGCTATCCTCACTTTGTTTGTTTTCTGTTTGCATGCTTGTTTTAGCTCTAACTTAGTACTAAGGGACAATGCTCTATAGTGGAAAGAGTAGAGAGTGCAGAGTCAACAAGACCTGGGTTCAAATTCTGTTTCAGTTACATAGAACTCTGAGATCTTGGTCAAGCTGCTTTACCATTCTGAGATTCAAGTACCTCGAATGTTAATTGTGGATTAACAATGCTTTGAAAGAGGGAAAAAATTAAAATGTACATGTTGACTCTACTGGTCTATACACCCTTTCGTATGTGAATTTAAAAATCAAAAACTCTAAAAACCAAAGTCTTGTTAGTTTATAGGACACTCACTTAGTGGTCACAAAGCCCATCCAGAATTTGCCATGAAGAATTTTGTAGCTTTTACCTTCTCCACTTAGTTTATTAAATATTCATATGCTTTGCCAAAGAAATTCAGATATGTTTGTTTTTGGAGTGCTGCCCTAGATCCCCAAGGGGTGTTAGAGAAACCATTCTATGTGTATCTTTCATGCTATCTTTCAAAAATCTGCAAAAAAATCTAAATTCTGATGCACAGTGGGACCCAAAGATTTCAAGTAAGAATTCTAAATCTATATTATGTTATGGATTTTAATTTTTCAGCAATAAAGTATGAGGATAATTTTAAGGCTACATCTTAGGGCTGAAGAAAATGGGAAGAGTTTCATATTTCAACTTTTAGAAAATTCTATTTATTATTTGTCTTTGAAAACCAAACATTACTCATGCAGAAAATACAAGGAGAATGCTGATACATTCCATTATGTTTTCTAATTGCTAATAATACTAAGCTCTAATATTCTGTCTCAGGTGTTATGTTCATCTCTCCCCAAGCATAGATTCAGTGCAAAGAACTGTTAGAAGCTGAGAGATACAAGAACAATGAAGACGGGAAAGGAGTGAAAAAATTATGCTATGTGAGTACTTTCTGTGCCTCAGCTACTACACTAATCTTTTTTACATTTGTATTTCTAATTTAACATTGAGATACAAGCCCTGTCTCTCGAGAGTTTACGACCTAGATCGAGATAGACATATATCACTCGTTGCTTACTGCACCTCTATCATGAGCCAGGCACTGTCCTGGGATTCTGGATCAGCAGAAGTGAGCTTATGTGGAGCCTTCTGGAAAGACAAAGAACAGGAAAGAAAAAAAATTTTCATGTAATGAAGTGCTATGAAGAAATCAAGATAAGGTAATGCAATAGATAATATCTGGGGTAAAAGTTACCACAGTCTGTTAAGAGAAAGTGTGTAAGGAGGTAGCACTTGAATGTGTTTTGTGTGTGTGCACGTGCACATAAATAAACAAAAGTTAATATAAAGTATCGAGGGGAAGCAGAGTTTGCCACCCCAAAATATGCCTTTTGGGATATTGGTTATCTTAAACTGGTTCCTTTCAAAAACAAAAGACTCCGAAAGAAACTTTGATTTCTTCCTAATTGCCTAAAAGAATTTAGATGGAGGAACTGCTCCAAGAATATAGATAATCATAGATAACTATAATTTAATATGAACTAGGTGTGATAGAACCTAGCAAGGCCAATTTGATCAGTCTTCTCTGTGCCCCATTGTTAAAGATGGCCAAGCAAACATTTATTTACTACACATTTGCTTTTCCATCTCAATGTGAATTGCCTTCCTGTCTTTTAAGACCCAAACCACACCTCAGCCCCTTCTTTGCCCAGGCTGGCATATAAACCTTAACTTCATGATTTGTCCTCTGGTCCTATTCCTATGCATAAATATGTAATAAATTTGGCGTGTACATATGTAACAAATTTGGTCATTTTCTCCTCCTAATCTGTTAATTTGATTTTTAGTTCAGCTAGAAGAACTTAGAAAGGTAGGAGGAAAATTCTTTTTTTCCTACTCAAGTTTTCAAAAGAACTTAGACCTAAAGGAATTCAAACCTATAGGTTTTCCAAAAAAAAAAAAAAATCATTTCAGACTGATATGGGCTTCTTGAAAGTAAAAGGCAGATAGGATTTGAATAAAAGGGGACATTCCAGTTGACAGCAGAATGCAAGCAGAGATGGCTCCTGACTATGAATACTTGCTCTATTTTTCAGGGCACTAGGACAAACTGCTCTCCATCATGTTAATGGTACAGTCTGACACAGTTAGTTCTTAATCCCATTTTATTATTCCAGGGGTTCTCAAACTTTAGAGAACATCAGAATCACCTAGAGGGACTGTTAAAACATAAATTGCTGGGCCTTACACCAGATTTCTGATTCAATGAGCTGGGTTGAGACTTAAGAATTTGCATTCCTAACAAGTTTCCAAGTGATCCTGATGCTCCTAGTCCAGGAACCACTGTTGTCTCCATATCTATTATGTTCTGCACACCATTCTGGATTCTGCAAATAAACATAACACACAGAAACAGTATCGACCCATTCAATGATTTATGGGGTGTTTTTGAAAATCTTGTTGCATCATATGCATTGTTATGAAACTGCTTTAAATCCTTTGTATATGTATGTATGTATGTATGTATGTGTATGTATATATATATATATATATATATATATATATATATATATACACACACACACACACATTTCTAATACTTTAAATTCCTAGTTGCTTTGTACCTATACAGTTATCAAAACAGGTTCCCATACACAAATGTCACTGTCTTTGCTATTACTTATTTTATGAATAAGAAAATCCACATTTCGGTGATAGAATTTAAGACTTCTAACTGAAGTCTTGTGTAACTGAAGCTTGAATCTGCAGCTTACTGCAAACACATGAAATAGTTTATCATCTCTGAAATCTCTTTTAGTTAATTTCCAGTGAATCCTCAAAGTAAAATTATTCTTTATTCTCTCAAACTGAAACTCTGTTCCTGGTACCTATATAATAAGAAAAAAAGCTAACAGTGTTACCTTATTTCACTGCTGAATAAGCAACAGATCTGGCAAGTTTTTCATTTGGCTCATAACCCAGAAGCTTTTGCACCAGGCAGGATTGACTGGCATCAGAGCAAAGGTTTCTGGGCAATACAGTCAGCCAGGTAGCTAGCCAGGGTCCTTAGTAAGAAAAAAGTGAACTCAACTGCAGTCACCAAAATCAGAGTTCTGTCTCATTACGGGGCAGGCCCACCTGCATTAGAGATTTTTTTAGGCTTGTTCACCTGTTTTCAGCCCCACCAGCACAAGAACTCATTAGAAAACTTTCTTTTAAAAAGGTTCTACCATTCAGAGAGTTTTTATTGAAACCCTCCACCTTCTTCATGAAATCGTCAGGCACATCTAGGTAACTGAAATTTCTCCCTTCCTCTCAAATCTTGAAAATTCTTTTATTTCATGTTTGCCTCATATACACTTATCCATTCTTTTATTTCATAATTCAAATATCTCCCCTGTCTTTGCCTCTCTCACTTCACAAACAACTTCCTCATCAATTCTATATTCACCTCAGGGATTGGGTTTATCTTTAACACACTGATGCTCTCTTCCTTTACTATTCTTTGGCAGAATGTATGTGGGAAGGCCAAACGGCAAGTGAGAGGGTAACTTCGAGAATGTATCTTAGTGCTGAAAGCAACAGAAAGACTTGGGAAGTGATAAAAAGGTATAAACCTTACGGTCTGCTTACTGCAGTGCCTCTTAGTACAGCAGCCAAATGCACAGACTGTGGACTCCGGCAGCATTGTTTGGTCTTAGGCAAATTAATTTCTCAGAGTTTGCTTTACTTTTGTTTGTCGCTATAAACACTCTACCTTTCAGAACTGTTATGAAGATTAGGAAAAAAAATTATACATTCATCCCCCAGTAGGAAGCCTGAACACAGTAAGTATTTCCTAAATGGCAACCTGCTATTATTATTGTTATTACTGTTAATCAGTTAATCATGTCATTACCACACTAACACATTGGCTCTGGGTACAAAACTAACTTCCTCAGTTTCTGCACTACCCCAAAACAAAGAAATCATCCAGTTGAGGTCTTCTGACACTAATGAGATTTAATGTTTAATGGAACAAATATTCTGGGTCCAAATACATTCTTAACATTTAAACCTCAATCTTCACATTGAATAAACCATAAATCACATAGTCATTCAAGTGAATTGATGTAATTTGCAAAATAAGAGACCTATTTATATGAAATATACAGAAAAGGTAAATTTATAAAGACAGAAAATAGATGAGTGATTACCTGGGGCTGGAGTGGATCTGGGATTGACTGCAAATGGGCCCCAGGTAATCTGGCTGGAGAGGAGGGTAATAGAAATGTTCTAAAACTGGATTGTGGTCATAGTTGCAAGACTCTATAAATTTACTAAAAATCATTGTACTGTACATGTACCCTGGGTAAATTTTATGGTATGTAAATTATACCTCAATAAAGCTGCTTAAAAGAATGTATCTCTTTTTGTACTATACAGTTCAAAATAAGCTTATATTTTTATTTATATTCTAAAGCTTTTCATTATCAGCCCATCACTCCAACTGTCAAAAATTTATCCAAAACCATTAATGTATTCCTCCACAGGCTACCAGGGCTGTTATCACTGCTTTCACTCACAATTACATTGTTTTTGAAAAGGCATCTTGAGATGCAGTATCAAAGTCATTAAGAGAAAGCATTTGTAGGCTAAGATTATGTTCTGCATCTGATGGCTTCTCAGCCTGGACAGCAAATTTTCAAGAAGGGAATGAATGGTTTTCAAATAGAAATCCATTATCAGTACATAACTTACAAAGACATTTCAGGAAACAGAAAAGGCACTTTGCTCTAAATACTAGTAACGGATAAAAATCAAATCATCAAAGCAGTGGGTCTTTAAAAATGCACAGTACTGCAGAGCAGCAGTGCCATACTCTACATGTTTAATGGCCCTATGTATTAAAACAAAGGTTAAGAACAATATTACTACCATTTTATACATCTGCAAAGAATGACCGCCAAATATTCTTTCTGTCTCGAGAACACAGACAGCTAGCTTTTCCTTCAGAGAGTGCTACAACTATTTCACAATGATTTTTTAGTATTATTTAAATACATATTACTCAGTTTAAACTTGGCTAATCCATTCTTCACTTCTCTGTAGGTATGCAACCGCTCATTGGATGAAAAAATTGATTATGAAACTTCAAGCTTGCTGTGTTTGCCCTTCCTTACCTATAGTTAGCCCACAAAGAAGTCATGTAGGATTCTTGCTGTCACTCATTCTTCCTCTAACTCAGATCCAGCAAAGCCATGCTGGGTTCTTTAGGGCTCTGCTCTAGGACCCTGTCATTACTGACACTCTTTCCATCTCATGCTCTGCAGTTTGGCTGAGAGATGGTAATAGCAATTTAATAATGGATTTTGGTGTGATAAACTCAAAAATGACAGTATGATATTAGTCCAAACACCTTATGTTTTATGCAATTTATGGAGCCCGTACTAAGTTTGGACCACGTGCTAGGGATTCACAAACATAATCTCTAATCATGGCATATGTTTTAATCCTCATTTATAATGAGAAAAATGGAAGCTCAGCCAGATTCAATGTCACACACCTAGTGAATGGAAAGGAGAAACTGAACCAGAGCCCCTGCCCTTACCCATTGTATATGCTGTATTCTGAGCCTATTTGCTTGTATTTTCCATAAATGCCTTGCTGAATCACAGGACACAGTGGATTCTCAAGGCAATCTCATGAATGCACCGATACCGTGGAGTATGGAATGAGGGATGAATAGAATCTGATGACCTATTGTATTTACAGTGTCGTCACTTAAGAGCTGTTGAATTTGGGTTGTGTTACCTCACCACTAAGATCCTTAATTATCTCTTCTGTAAAATGGAGTTGATCCATTCTTCTTTATTCACTCAGACATTGTGAAGCAAAAATGAGATCACATAAATATTCATTTTTCTAGCCAATGAATATAAGTTATTATCAAGTCCTTTTATCAGATACAGGATAACAGTTGTACTGGTACACAGGACTTCCAGGAAAATAACCTTAGACATTCACAGAAGCACATGATCAGATGAAAGTTTTTTCTAGGATTCAGTGTTCCCAGGTTCCATCCTAAGAGCTAACAGACAATATGCTAAATAAAATTGGCCTTTAAATTTTCCGATTTTGGTTAATGTTGAGGCAAGCACTTAATGAAATAACATTTTATCATGAGTTTAAAGGTCTCTATTAATGTAAGGAGGAGGCAAGAGAACTACAATGTTAAATCAAGTTATATTCAGAGTCTACAATATGCTGATTGACCCTACAGCCAGACCAGAGAAAACCTGTAGAAGGAAAATTGCTGCTGAGATTACTAACAAACCATTTGTCCACACTGTGAAGGGAAAACAGAGATTTTGAGTGGCACCCTACACAAATTAAAATCATTCATTTTCCATGGCTAAAATAATGGGGGAATCTATGGAGCTGCCGGCAGGCCTTTCATGCTACATATTCTTACCCTTTCTCGCTACATACTCTTTCTTATTCTTTCTCAATGTATGCCTATATTAAAGAAAAATGGGTGAACAAAGTTTTTAAACTGTAATTTGCAGAAACTAAGGATGATATATAAACTGGATTCCCTGACACTCAGGATTTTTATTTTTTTATTTTATTTTTTTCTAGTCTTGGCTTTTTAGTCTTGTCTTGGCTTTTTCCCTTCTCTAATTAACTTTCCTTTTGACTCTAACTTTGGTAGTGTTTAAATTCTTTCTCTCTCTGTGCAGGGCTTGAGCCCTTGCTCAAGGAATTTGCCCTGTCCTGCATGACTACTATCTCATAATACTAAGGTCTATGTGAATTTTTGGATAGTCAAAATTAGCAAGCTATTACCTTAAGCTTGATTTTGTGAGTGAGATTTCTGGCTGCATCTGCAAAAGGAATTAAAAATCTGAAAAGATACTCTTGTAACTATTTCTATTAATTCCATACTCATATTTCTCAGCAATCAACCCATTTACTTTTCAAGGTTAACCAATTTATAAGTTTTTATGTTGCAAAACTTGAGATGAGACATTTATTTAAGTTGGAAGACAAGTAGGCTTCCTTGGAAAGATAGAATTACAAAGTATTCCAATTAAAACGGACTTTTCAAGACAATGCAATCCCAGTTTTTCCAATAAAAACTCAAATGCTTTCAGAGGCCAGGCAAGTAAATCAAAGGGCATGAATTTGATAAGACAGTGCCAAGGGCTATGATGAATTTGTGGAGCACAGGAAATCCCACAAAAGCGTTCAAGTTCAAAAGTTCGTAAAACACTCTTCTAGGCAAACCAATCATGCTACCAAGCTCCATTGAGCTCAGTGACAGAAGTTTCCCATTTAAAAAATTTTAATTTGAAAGATGAAGCACCAGAGGGCAAGGAACATGAAGAGGCTTCATTCTGTCCTTAGTTGACAAAAAATTATGAAAGTCTTTGTGTCAGCTATGTTCTGGGCTCCAAGAATACAACATGGAGCAAGAGATACTGGCTTTGTTTACATGGCACTCACCATCTTTGAGGAGGCGAGGGGAGTAGATGCTAACCAAATAATGACCAACATACAAAAATTCAAACTGTGATGGACATGAAGAAGAAAAAGTACACAGCACTATAAAGTGAGATACTGAAAACTAGAAATGTGACTCCAGCCTAAGTTTACTGGGCCCCATCCATGTTGAAAGAACCCCTGAAAAGGCAGTGTCTTTTTAAGCATGTATTCTAAGTCCATAAATTTTCAGGTATTAAAAAATTTGAGGGTGAAAAGGGCATAGCCTTACCCTAGAGTAGCTCCTTAATAAATATTTGATAAATGTTTGAATAAACAAAACAAATAACTGAAAACCAATCTGTAGAATATGTTTTTTAATTACCAATTTAAAAAGAATCAGAAGGCATTTGATAAACTTGATAATAATACTCAGTTAAGATACTAATATTGGGGGAAAAGAAATAGGAAAATAAACCATTGATAAATTAAGAGAATGTAACTTTTAAATGGGAATTTGATTCAGTAGGGATAAGCGCAGGCTGATTAAAATTTCTAAACCAACAAAACAAAATATGCAATTACGGGATGGGGAAAACTCACAAGTATCATAAAGCAAAAAAGGCTGTAGGCATGAGCAGTTATATTTGATAACAATTTGAAGATAGCAGAAACAATATTATCTTAAGAACTACCACAGTACTAAGGTGTGCTCATATCCAAAAGAGTATGTACCCATGGCCAGCATGGTAGATGGGTATACAGCATATGAAAAATGTGGGTATACGAAAAGTTACTGAAAAGCTCTACAAAAAGGAACAAAATTGCAAAAGGAAGTGGAAAGTAGGACTTATGCTAAAAAAAAAAAAATGGCTTGAGACTATCAGCTAAGCAACATGGCATACAGACAACAAGCATGGGCCACTGGGTTATATATATCCACATTTGAGCACTTTAGCCCACTGTTCTATTTTGAGGGCAAGTTGTTTAACTTCTCTGTGCCTCATTTTCTCCATCTGAAAAAGTGAGATGTTAATAGTATCTACTTTTGCATTATTGTGAGAATTAAATGAGTATAAAAATATATTTTTTTGTAATCTTCTTCTTCCTCCTCCTCATTATCACTAATTGACCAGCAAAGGCAAAGCCAAAAAGTAACAATTATTGACTTCACTTTATAAAAGATTTCGGTGAAGATGAGAAAAATTTTCTCTATGTCCAGAAAAAAAGAAAAAAAAAAAAAACAGGAAGAAAAGTGAGCCAAGTTTGAGCAAGGGAAGTTTTTAATATTATGTTCTTCCCTTCCATGATAAGAAAGCAAAGGATTGAACTATAAAAAGAAGCTCTGAAATCTAGTAAAGAGCGTCAACAAGTGAGGTGGGGCTTGTACCTGCCACTGATGATTTAAAAACTTACTAGCAAGTGTTCACCTAGCTATGATTTAATAACTTCTAAGTTCATCTAGTAGAGAATGCCACTCTTGCCAAGACAAAGAAATGTGTACTTGAATTATTTTCCATCCATCACACTGAAAGTTACCTTTAGGATTCCAGATTTTGGAGCACTGCTCTGTAATGATAAATGATTAACATGGCACAGGACTTTAGTGATGGTACAAAAAGATAAGACAAGACACAGAGGAGAAAGGGTCACCTGAGAAAGGTAGCCTCCTCTGTGATGAGGAGTGCTTTGTTTCATTCTTTAAGATGAAGTTTCTGGGGATGCTGTTCTACTTTATTCACCTCTCTGCACATCTTACATTGGTAACGTCACCAAAATATTTCAATTGTTTTGATCTTTACATTTCTGAGGGTATAGAAGGGTAACTCTGGCTTGCTTAAAATAGTCATTATTATGTTACAGATGGACCATAACTCTGATGGAAATAGGATACTCCTCAAATATCAGAAATTTCTGAAATAATTTCTTATAATTATTCACAAATATGTAAATGAATACTAAAACACACACACATACATACACAATGCTCCTAAGTACCTAAATTCTCCATTTCTAGAAAATTTCCTTTAATTATTATTATTTCAAAGGCCAGAGACTATAATCTTTTAGTAGTTGCCTAACAAAAAAAGAAAAAGAAAAAATTTTTTTTTTAGGCTGGGAATTTTCCACCAAAACTCAAAAAGAGGGGGAATGAACATGTTAATATCTTAAACAAAACAAAGGCGAAGGCTAGGTGAATTCATGAAATATTTAAAGAGGTAAAGTGGTGTGAAGAACTTAATAAAAGATGCTCTATTCGCAGTCGGTTTATTTATCTGCTATTCCTTTTCATAAAGACTGTTTCAAAATAGTACCCACTTAGTTTTATGCCATTCAATGTTACATGAACAAGGAATTAGTTTTTGTTTCTTCTTTTGCAACAAGAGAATGTAGGTCTCCATACTAAATAATGCTAAAACATCTGGAAGTCGGATTATAATTTTTCATGTTATACTTTCCTTTTATGAAGAACAAAAAGTCTGAAATGAGGTACTGAAGAAAAATAACTATTTCCTGATCAAGGCTACCACTATATATATATAAAAAAGTCATAGCATAGTTCTTTTCACAATATTCTAAAGCTTTTCAGATTTATAACAAAAAATACTATTCATACAAATATATGATGGAATTCAGCACTACATTTTTATAAAGTTAAGTATTAAATGAATGGCTAGAAACTTTGAGCAATTCTTTCATTTTGCACTGTACCATACACTATGGGGAGAAAAAAAGATTTTCCACTAACAGTTCAGAACTGAAAAAGTATTATTAAGTAAAATTCATTTACTCAAGATAAAGAGAGATTCATTGAATGGATCTTTCAGCCAAAATTTACTAATACTTATCTGAGTGTCTGCGGGCTTACTTTTCTAAACTCTAGTATCCTCAGACAGTTCCTAAATAAGAAAATAACAATTACCTAGAATGAAAACTATGATTTACATAGAGTTCCATGCTCGATAGTGCATGCAATGGACACTCTACTAGGGTTTATTACATCACATTTTTTTCCTGTCCTCCCACTAACATAATGAGTTGCCACCGCAGTCCTAGCAAAATAGTACCTTTCACTTTCAGATGTTTAATATTCCTCCATAAAGGATATGGTGACACTCTGTCAAACCAGCTTAAGTCCAATATAAAGTCTTCTTTTCTGCCTCGCCACAATATAAAATGTGTAACTCAATCACCAGTGATTTAGGTAAAGTGCTTTTATGAAGATGGAAGCGTGGAGGTGTGCAAGCCTGCACAGCATGTTTGCCAGCCACCTGCAGACACGGCAGAGTATGGCCCATCCGCCCTCTAGTCCATCAGTGACAATAGCTCCAGAGGGGCAAAATTCACAATTCTCGTTTTTCTTTCTTGTCATGACAATCTTTTTTTCTTTTCTCTCACTCCAGATTTAGAAGCATTATAATTATAAAAACCATAATTTATTAATAAAGCTGGACCATTAAGATGATATACAGTATATCCAGAAAGATGTTTTTCCTTTACATTATTTCATTATTCCTCAATCTAGATCTGGTGAAAGCTTGATATTACCATAATATGATTGTTTCAGAAAATAGCAAAAGTATTTTGCTTTACTGATTTGTATTTGTCATCACTGACATTTAATACAATTAATTAAATTAAATTGACTGGCTTACACTATAATTATTTCATGTTCAAGGAAATGCAGTGCTACTCCTAGAGAGCAAGTATGGTCTAGAAGTGAGAAAAATGAACATTAGAAAGTCAATAGCATTAGGAGATCTGCTTTTGATACCTGTTAATTATTTAAGCTATTTACTTATATTTTTGTTGGGATTAAGTTATTTCAATTCTATATAGAAGTCAATAAAATTGCACCTGTTCTAAAGCAATTCTAGTGAAGTTTAATTAGCATTTATAATCTTTAGACAGGCAAAGGTAATTAACATTTTAAAAAAATGTTTTTTGATGTAGGTGATAATAAATTGTCACTGATTTTTTTTAATACTAATTCCTGTCCTTTCATTTCTTGGATTATAAGAACTCTAAGACACAGACAGATATTTTCCCAGTGTCCTGAGAGATTCTTGCCCACCATACTGCTCCTAACTGCTAAACCACATAAGTGAACGCATGCTTTTGTTTATGTTTCTTTATTGATGCTAATTCCTCTTATCCTTCCTATTTAGGTCCAATAACCAAATGCATGACATGAAGCTGGATTCATAATGAAAGTGTTTACTTTTCTTACGATTAACTTCCCTGTGTAATTAATGTTCTCAATCCTCTGGGCAGCCTTATTACATCTATTTTGCTTTTAAAATGCTATCTGTCAGCTGAATACATTTTCATATTTTAGAAGGAGGGGGAAAGAGACAAGAGAGCTTCTTGCTGATTCCCATTATGAGAAGATTATTTTTACTAAAGAGTATTTGCAATTATATTAGTTATTTTCATCTCTTATATAAAGTGTTATATTGGCTGATCCTCACCTGAGAACATAATGATTAAATTACAAATGTAAACAGGCTCCTACGAGAGACAATTAGGAACATTTTGAGTTTTTATCAATAATATAAGGAAAGAGAGAACAAGAAAGAGACATAAAGAGCTAGCAGTCTGTGGCAGCAGTGAGATTGTGATCACAGGGTGTCGGAATCCCCATTTCCCCCAGGAGCCTTCCTGAGGGACATACTGAGATTCTCTCCTTGCAGGTGTTATTTCAGACCTCTCAACTGCCAGCAGTGCCCAGATCTGTTCACTCAGACCAAACCGTCTGGAAAAGGGGGCTGAGAGCTTGATGTGCTCACTCTGCTTTCTTTGAAGCCTCCTTGGAAAGTACTCCTCAGCCTGCACTCAGGCTGTTTGCCTTAAAAGGATAAAATATCTGTAGGGGAAAAAAAAAACTGTAGCTGGCTGCAGAGACATCACATACCAGAAGGAGAGGCACTACAAGCCCAGGACTGCTCTTCTGAGGGGGGCTCATCTTTGTCCCACCTTCATATACTTAAAATTTCATAGAAGCATCTGGGACCCAAGGACACAGTAGTATTGGCTAATGAGGCAGATGCTCCCAGTGAGAGTGGAAAACAAACGGGATGATGGCTGATTCTAATGTGTGTCATATCTGAACAGTGGCCAGGACTCATGGATGGCAGGAAAGAGAAAACATACTTACCCATTGCTTGGAGCTGCTGACACTTTCAAACCCCAGGTCCACACAGGTAGCACCAGAGATCAAGGCAAAAACGATAGGTGCAGATGCTACGGGAATTCGGAAGCTGGAGCTGCCTGGCTCTACTGCAAGCAAGGGCTTTGGGTTGGTAAAAAGGGACTAAGAAAAGTGCTTTCATAAAGAATAGGAATTCAAGTAACCTGTAACATCTGAAGTCGAAGTTGAATATCAAAGAGATTTTCAATCCTGGCTACATGTTAGAATCATTTTGAGAGTTAAAATAATATACCTATACTTCAGGTCTACCCCAGAGTAATTAAATAGAATCTCTGTATGTGGCACTCCAGAAAAGATATTTTCTAAATTTCCTAGATGGTTTTAATATGCACCCAGGGTTGAGAACCAATGGGCTAGGTAAGGTACTGATTACTTATTTGGGAGAATAAATAACAAAACATTAACTAATAGTGTACGTCTATAATTTAGAGGAAAAAATCTACTGCTTTTGCAAGCCCATAGTGCTCAAAGATTTTAACCAATAGAAACATTCAATTCATTTAAGTGGAAAGTTTATCCTGGTCCTTTGTTAAATATCATACACACACATACGCACACACCCTGTTGTCTTCTTAGAGTGGTTTCCAAA
Source organism: Pteropus medius (assembly GCF_902729225.1). Lineage (NCBI taxonomy): Eukaryota > Metazoa > Chordata > Mammalia > Chiroptera > Pteropodidae > Pteropus > Pteropus medius. The sequence goes on along the minus strand of NW_024344378.1, from coordinate 30,412,027 downwards.
TTTTGCTGCACATCTAAGTTATCTGAGGAATCTTTAAAAAATACTGATGGCTGGTTTCCACCCCCAGACATCCTGATTTTAATTGGTTTTGGGTAAAACCTAGGCACTGGATTTTTTTAAAAGCTCCCCAGATGGTTCTAATGTGCAGCAAAGTTTGGAAACCACTGTCCTATCTTATTCTTTCCACTTCTCCCAAAGTGCTTCACTTCCTATTTAATTACTGGTGAACAGATACTCCCCTAAGGACAGCCTATATGTTATTAAGTTTTTGTGCAATTGCCTAATCCTCACACCCCTTGGGAAGCAGGAGAACCTAGTTGCTAAGGAGAATGGCTTTGGAATTTAAATTCAGGCTCAGTCTTTTATGAAGTATGTGACCTTCAGCAATTTACTTAGCTTCTCTGAGCTTCAGTGTCCTGTACCTCAGTGCTGGAATGAGGATACTCTGGAGTCTTCCTCACAGGATTGTTTGATGAAAATGACAACCTATGGAAAGCACAGGGAGCAGTGCCTGGCGTAGAGTAAGTGCTCAATAAATGTTAACCGTTATGATCGTGAAAGGCAGTGCCATTTTGAGCCATTATTTTAAAAAGAGCAATGCACTGACTTGCTCTCCTCATTCCTTTTTCTCCACTATGGAATGCGCAAACACCACCAAGCCTTCCCTGATATCAGACTAAGTAAGAAATATTTGCAAGGAACAAAATAAGGCATTCAAAACAAGCATCAGCCTACAAGGAAACATATTAATACTTCTCTGCCAAAATTCCAGAATGGCTTCCACACCCAGAGGAGGCAAGCCTAAGATTCACTCCAGTTTGGGTGTCTCCTCTCTATGGCTGTCTTCATCCGCAAAGTATTGTCTGATTTAGAAATTGCATTCCAGTCTTATTGCCTATTTACTTATCCACAAAGCCCATCACTCCTTTCCAACTTCTTTGCAAATATGGCATCATTTTAGCAATACTCATCTTGTTTTGCCCTTTCCTGTCCCCTGGCACACAAATTCTTCTTTCCTCTCTACTCTCCTGCCTTTTTTCATATATATATGTGTCATACACATATATATATGGACTGTATATGTGTCATACATATATATATGACAATGATTATAAAATCCACTCAGACATTTTGGGAAGCATACTATTAGTCTCACCTTTCATTAAACATCTGTTTTGTGTAGCTACATTTTTCGTGCTATTGTTTATATTTACATGACGGTTTTGGAGGGATAACATTCCTCTGCTCTTACAAACAAAATTATACTTAGACAGTTCAAACAGGCTGCACATATTTAACTTCTCAGAAAACAAATTTTAAGGAGATGCTGAGGAATGCAGTCATTATAGAAGACGGTGAGAACAAAGTAGAGCTAGTGTCGGAAGGCTGGGTGTGAGGAAGTAGAAAAGGGCTGTCAGGGAAGGGGTGGCCAACAGCGCCAGTTTAACAATTCAGATTAGGATTCAAAATGCCACAGATGTGATTGCATAATAAGCTGTTCAGCATACTGGTGAATGCTGCTTGCAGCATGTGCTTATTTATCACACTGTCTTGTGTTCTCCGAGCATGAAAGGTTCAAATCGGGGGTCTGAGTGCTAGCAGCAGGCCTGTTTCCCTGAGATGGGCCACAGCACCTACGGTGGAGATGGCAGAAAGAGCAGCAGCCCCAGTGTTCGAATTGGTTGCTAGGATACCATGGAGACCCTCCATTGCTAGGCAGACAGAAAAAAAAAAATGTTTCCATATGCCTTATAACCTGCAAACAGCAACAATAGAAACATCGTCTGCCTTCTTCTACCCTTTCCCATTAGGAATCCAAACCCAAGTCTTCAGTGAAATAATGAGTAGCAGGAGCTTGGAAATGTGGCCCAGTAGAGCAAGGAAGCTGGCCACTGATCTTCTCAGGTTGTCCCCAGAGCTACTCTATTTAAGGGCTTGTCAGTATTTTTATTATAAGCTCCCTTTTAGGGACACACAACTTGACTGCTTCGAAACATCCTAATAGGGTTTTAGCAACCTGTTCTCATACATTTTTTTTTAATACATAAATGCTTTCACAACTTGAAATTTACTGCATGGACTGTAATATCAAATTAACGAGCAAACTTAAATAGGAAAGTCTATTAGAATAACGGTAGGTCAGAATTTAACACTTCCATGAAAACAAAAAGGATGAATTTCAAAAACCAACTTCAGGTTCCATTCTCATGTCCCATTTCCCTAGGTATGTGAGGAATCTGCAATGCTAGTCTGTGGCATAAAATTAGATTATTTTCAATGGGAACATTTTGAAGTGAGTGGAAAAGCAAACTTGTTTTCTTTTAAGAGTGGAACTGGGTTTCTTCAAGAGTTTCAATCATCTGTTTCTTGGTTAAATTAAATACCCTTACCTAGTTGGAATATTTATGGCTATTATCAGGACTGTGCTGGTGGGGGGTGGAGGACTGGACTGACATTCTGATGTTCAGAGCTTTACTAATGCGTGACAATCAGTCCTCCATGTAAAACACACACAAACATGCACACACACACACACACATTCACAAATGATTCTTGATTATTCTAAAAACAAGCAGAAATGCCTTCTCACCTACTTTATAAAACAGAAACTAAGATTTTCTCATTCTCTCCCACCTAAACTTGCTTTTTCTCAATTCTCACTGTGGTATTTTGCTACAACCACTACTAGCTGCTGTCATTCTCCAGATGTACCCTCTGCTTTCTTTTGCTGTCTGTCCCTTTGCTGATGGCCTTCTCTTCCCCATCCCCACCCCATCCCTCTCATCTCATCACCACTAATTCATGGCCATCCTTCAAATATGTATTTACTTTAAATACCTCTACTTCCAGAAGAGTTTCTGATACCATAAAATTAAATGGGCTCAACTGTATTTTGCCAATGTCTTAGGTATCTCCTCTGTGACTTGCCTTACTACTTCCTAGAATATTTACTTGTGCAGTATTGCTAACCATTTGATAATTCCTTGACGATAGGATCTATGTATCTCTCACCTCTAATGCCCGAGGATAGCTTGCACATGGCAGACATCCCACAAAAGTATTGAACGAACTATGGCACATGTGCAACTTAATTGCTACCTTTAAAGAAATCTATGTTTTAATACTATGCCATATCTGATTCACCTAAAATTCTAGAATTCTCTCAACTTCCTACAGAATTTATCATAAAACCCTTATAAAGATTCCATTTCTCTTGAGATGTACTAGTGTTAAGGTTTAAAAGCTCATATAAGATCTTATTAAACTTAATGCCTCCCTAAAAATAAGAAAATATATTTCTTTTTATCCTCAGCTCTTCCAAAGTTCTTTATAATCAAAAAATGAAACAAAACATGTCATCATTTTCTGAAATTCAGCTACCTCTAGAGTGAAAAGCAATAGCTTACACAAGAATTCAGAGATGTTAACAACTGTTGATAGGAACTCAAGTTTACATAGCCCAACTGAAATGACATGGAACCCCGTGATAGCAAAACAAAAAAGATTTGGGAATATTTACAATAGGTAAAGGATTTAAATCAAAACACCAGATACTGAATATTCTAACTTACTATATAGTCTAGCCTCAGGAATGAAATGTCATGAAATAGAATTACTTTAAAAGTCCATAAGAACCATTATATTATATATTATATTATATTATATTATATTATATTATATTATATTATATTATATTATATTATATTATATTATTATATTATTATATATACATACACATATAGGTATAGCCTGTTGGTTATATATATACATATATATATATATATGTATATATATATATATCTGATCTCGTTAAATGGATCTTTTTAATTTTTAAGGATTTATTCAATTAACTTCAAAACATATAATCTAAAAGTTTTACATTCTCAAGTAGTAATTTGGTAGCAGTGGAATACAAATTCTAATTTGCTACATCAGTTCTTCGTTTCATATTCTTAACATAAAAAGGGCTTAAGGGCTATTTCTATACAGGTGTGAAAGAGACAAAAGCACTTCCCCATCTCACAGGTTCAGCAGAAGGACCCTGGCAGTTTCTGTAATATAACTGAGCCTTCCCTCCAATTCCTAGCTTAAAGGGAAAAATCCCAAACCAAAAATGTTAAGACAATTTAAGTTAATGTTCATTTTACGCTATTTTTCAGATGATCAAAAATCACTAAAAAACAGAAGTTTCAAAAATTATCATCCTCAGAAGACAATCTCAGAAGCAAAATGTAAACAAATATATTTGCATACATCAGATAACAGAGCAGAACATTAGCTGGGCAGTTACGTACACCTAATGGAAAGAGAATATAAACTAACATGAACATGAATTTGAAATCAGTTAAATCATTTTTATGCTATTTAGATGGTTTAATTTTAACTTGAACTCACAATAATCTTGCAAGTTTAAGAAAGATGACTAAATTTAAGTTGCACTAAAGGTGAAATATAAAGACGAACACTTGTTGACAGTAAGTCTGTGTAATCAAATTATTTATAATGAAATAAACCGAAATTCAAATAAGTCTTCTTCAGTTTGGTAAGTTTTCCTAATTCTTGCACAATCATTTAAATGACATGAGAATAATCATTTTGCATACAATATACTTCTCTTTCCCTTAAGAGAGGTATGCTCTTCCACTTAAGCCAATTTCATTCTAGTTTTCTTTATGTAAGTGTGAAAAAAGAACAGATGTTTTTCCAAAATTATTTAAGCTTGGAAGACATTCTATCATTTTCTTCAATATAAATCTTCAGAATCACCCAAACCATCATGATGATACCTTAAGAGCTGACTTTTTTAAAGCACAGTTAATTAAATAAATATCAGAACGCACAGCATTGTTCGATAGATAAAATGTTTATTATGACAGAATTATTTGCCACACTCATTTCATTTTCTACCACAGACTTATAAAAAATCTAGTTGTTCTTGACGTCAAGCTCTAAGAGATTTCTAAAACTTCAGCTCCTTCCCTTCTGCCTAGATTCCTTTAGATCTTGTCTGATGTAATGCTTAACTGGAGTTATCAGCTGGCTTGATCTTGCTTCATTATAAAAACCTATTAAAATGGTCTTTTTATAAAAGTGGAATTTGCTCTGCGTTACTCCAAAGTCCTGCAGATACTAAAGTGAGAGCCTGTGGAATGCTTAAAGATGCGGAGAGCTGTTTTTGAGTTATTTTTCATTATGCAAAACTTGGCCCAGGAGAGATGGCCATGTACCTCGTTAGCTAAAACAGGCAAGCGTGTCAGGACTGCAAATTAATTTACCAGAGAAAGTTGAAGTAGATACAGACCATTCAGGTTTCTAAGGCAAATCTAAGTCTACTGAACTATTAGGGTAACTTAGTGAGGTCAGAATCTCAGCAATGTTTATTCTTATAGTATCTTTCTCACTCTCTCACAGACTACAAACTCCTCATTAAGCTAAACCTACATGAGGAAGAGTAAATGCTCTTTGGAAACCAGCAAGTATAGGCGCAACTCTAAGTTTTTAAAAATATAATTAGTACATATTGTCGAACTCCCCCAAATCCAATAAAAACAAAAAGAGATAGTCAAGTATTTATTCTTTCTCCTTATATTAGTTCCTGTTTATGAAGTGAAGCGTTCCAGAGGACCTTGACACATGTCATCTAGCCAATGTGATATAGTTAGTAATAGAGTATCAAAATTCTTCATTTTATCAATTACATCATTATCTATTAATTAAAAATACCATTCATTTGGGTGCTTATTCTGTGTTAACCTAATGTTCCTGCCACTTTACTCTTCATAAGAACTAGAGTTGAGTGGTGTATAACAAGTTTCATTCAATTTTCCCAACCAAGTTGTGAAGCCCACTGACATCAGAACTACATAGTTCTCTAAAATGCTAGAATAATACCAGAGCAGTTGCATCAGAAGTCAGGAGTAAAGCAAACAATGTGTCTACATTTCAATAAAGGTAAGCGTATTTCTCTATCTTTGAATGCAACCCTCTTGGGAGAAGAAAGTGCCCCATGAGTAACATTATGCTAATTCCTTAAAGAAAATAAACAATATTTTCCCTCAGACATTATGAAAAAATATGTATATATATTTTTTTAAATCAAAGGACTAGGCTTTCATTTGTGGATTGCAAATGTCATCCAATTCAGGATATCAAAAACCTGCCCTTTTATATGATCATTTGCTTATTTTCGACACTTTGATGATGACAGAAAATCAGGTTTGAAGGGTACCAGCATGAACTGCCAGCATGTAGAGAAATCCCAGAGAGCCACAAAAGCATAGAAAGTAAGGGTGATATCAGACGCATTTCATTTCAAGTCTGATGAGCCTGCATTTAGGATTTTCTGGATGGGCAGCTTTGCCAAGGCATTTGAGATATGGGGCTTTTCATTCCGCTCCTTACACTCACACACACACACAACCGGATACACACCTGGGGCGCATTCAAACTCTACGTACAGTAGGTGGCATATATGAATGTATATGTATGTATTTTCTTTAAAAAAGAGCTTGACATCTGACAAAGACACAAAGGCAATATAGGTGCAGTGAGTCTGGCTCTAGAAACGTGCACAGTCCCTGCAAGTAATGCCCGTTAAAATGAAACATTTCTGAGGATGAGGACAGACATGGCAAGCGGGAGGGGCGGGGGCCGACAGACAATACAGAGACCCGCAGCTCCCCCACGGACAGGGCGCCACATGGCCCCGGTGCGTAACCCTTGCTTACTGTGGGCTCTTGGGGTAGAAGGGCAGGGTCACATGGCTGAGATCCTGGATGTCGAAGGCGGTGGGCTCAGCGGAGATCGCCTGCCGCTTAGTGCGCGTCTCACCCTGCAAGGTGCTCGCGCTCTGCTTCTGCGCCTGTTGGGTGGCCGGCCGGATCACCGAGCGGTACTTGTCCAGCTCGTTTTGCAGCTTCTGGATCAGTTCGTCCTTCTGATCCAACTCTAGCTCCAGCTCGTCTATGAGAGCATCCCGCTGCCTCAGCTCCTCGATCTTCTCCTGGAGCGCGTACTGTAAATCCCGCAGGGTGCCCATGCTCTTCCGGGCTGCCGGCGGCTCCTTCCAGCCGCTGCTCCGAGTCTTGGGGCTTCCTCCCCTCTCTGATCAACTTTCCCCAAAGTCGCTGCTGCCTCCCGAGTGCAAAAGCTTCCTACTTGAGACCAAAGCCAGCCCTGGCTTCTGAGCATGCCCAGTCCGCCGGCTCCAGCCACCGTGAGTTTCAGTGCAGATTCCACTTCTTGGGGCTGACGGAGAAGGCTGAGTGTAGGGATGAGCAAAACAGCAGGTCCACCCCGGGATTAAACCTGACACGCGGTGGGCGCTGCAGCGCGGGGGAGAAGAGCCGGCGGCGCAATGGCAGGGAAGCAGGAGAAGGGGACGTGGATGAGGCTGAGGCAGTGGTTGGTCTGCCGGGTCACTCGCGCCGGGTGCCAGAGGAAGCCAGCGGTGCGTGTGGGGAGCCTGATAACCCTCTGGGGCGCGTGGGGGGGATGTGCAGGCGGAGCGAGGCAGGAGCACCACTTTGGGGGTGGGGAGGTGAGAGGAAAAGGACAGCGAGGACTCAGCACACACTGTGGAGGTGTGAGCCGGCTCCAGAGCAGACCAGTCTTGAGGACCACGGGCTACAATCCTGGCGACTTAAGTGGGCAGAACGCACCCTGCGTCCTAAACGCTCTGAGTTCTGGAGGTATTTTCACCGCCAGCCTCACCAAGGAAGGTTCCCGGGCGGTGTGGCTAAGCTTTTCCTTCTCCCGCACCACCTTTCCCACCGGGAGTGCGGCACACAGGTGGCTAACGCCTGAAAAGAAACTTGCCTCTCAGGAGATCAGAGCTAGTCCGTGCCTAAGAGGGATTCCTCCTGACATCCAGGTGCCTTTGGGAAAGGGAAGTTGGGGATGAGGGGGTTCTGACTTCCTCCACTAAGCATTCCCACTTTCTACCTGCGACTGTTAATTACTCCCCTTTTCACCTTTCATCCTTTCCAAACTCAGGTTAATGAACTCTTTTTATAGTAAAAGTCAAAAAGGGTTTGGGCCCTAGAATGCCACTCAGCTTCTCCACTATCTTGAGCTAGTGTCTGGGGGAATTGTTTATGGATGGGCTTTGCTACTTCAATTTGCTTAATTTGGGAAGGTGTGGGTTGTGGGGAGAACGGGGAAAAAACATTCTTGAGTTTCGAAAAGTTCCTCCTAAAATTAAACCATACCTTTAAAAATATTAGTTCCCTGACAACCACACTGTTAGGACTGTACTCTTCCACTTGAAAGGCAAGATACAAACTTTGAAAAAGAAGGAAGATCATAAAGAAAAGGGGGAGCCTGGCTGGACTCCAATAAATTGTACACTGTACCACCCTGCCTCTATCCACCCTTGCCCCCATTCCTACCCACTCCGTATTTCCTAAAATGACAATTAAGCAGCATCCTTTCTGTCCAAGAATAATTCTGCCATCATTGGATCACATATTTAGAATCCCTAAATATTTACTTTATACTTACCTAAATTCCTAATGTTTATCTAAATCTTCACCAACTCATCCAATTTTAAAGCATCTTTATTAGCACTCTCTAATTACTATTCTTGGGCACTCAGTGCTGTAAAACTCAAAGCTCTATATGACCATTCCTTAACACTAAAACAAAGTAGACAGACAATAATTTAAAACTGAATTGCAATCCAGAACCAGTCACTGGAATCTAAACTTAGCCAAGGACACATATATTAGTTTCCAAAATAACTTACTCACTTTTACTTTTGAATATACAACTTTTTCTATCTAAGCTAAGAAAAGAGAAAGAAATGAAAGAAGGAAAGAAGGAAGCGAAGGGGGAAAAGGAGGAGGAGGGAGGAGAGGAGGAGGGAGGGAGGAGGAGGAGGAAGGAGGAAGGGAGGAAGGGAGGAAGGGAGGAAGGGAGGACGGACCAGCTAGCCAACAGCAAGTTAGCAAACTTTTTGATTTAAAGTATCCTTGTTCGTAACTTGAGGTATAAATGACAGAGGATATATAATCCTAAACATTCTTCTACACAGATTATGATCTAATTCTCTTAATACAGATGACACAAGACACTTAATTTTTCTACTTTTCAACATGGACGCGTAATATATAAAGTGGATAATTCACAAAACATTTTCATTTGTAATAAACAAAATATAAATAACTTACAAATACTGATAGCAAGAAATAACAGTTCTGAATTATTGTTGTCTTAATTAAAACTAAGCCAAGCAGAGAAGTATTATGATTTTGTATTTCTGACACTATTCTAAAAGAGCCTCTGTGATATTTTCCTTCTTCCAGGCAGAAGGCCAAATTCTTATCTTTTTAACCTATGGGAATTCTTTAATTCCATGGGAAAATGTTTAAAACTAAATGACTTTTTCCTATCAATCTATTATAGGGGTCCATGAGGCCAAGAATTTATGTCTAAAAATATATCAGAAGCAACGTATAATGGATATCATTAGATAACTGCTAAGCGGGGTTAGAGTTTAAGATTCATTTGAGATTTAAATGGGGTTACTTAATGTCTGTGAGCAGCACAGAGTAGAAATTCTTCTTCATTTGTAGAAATCCTGTGACATGGACAAAGGAAAACAAACTAAGCATTTTTCCCCCAAAATTTAAAAAAGCCCTTCAACCAAAAAATATTCAGGTATTTTGAACAAAAGTGAGGTTTTTTCTACAGAGTTATGTGAATATTTTTCACTATTTATGCTATCATACCTACATGCAACTATAGGATATATCCATATTAAACTTTCATTTTAAATGGAATATATTCCATGATGAATCTCATATTGAAAGTCAGGAACCTGTTGTAATAAATGCAAAGGAAAAAAATGGCCAAGAAGATATGACTATTACAATTGACTTACACTTTGAAAGGTGTTTAAGTTATAAAAATATATTTGATTATATTAGCCTACATTATAAAAAAATAATTCAATTTTCCCTTAAATATTTTATAATTGTATATGCAAAATCCAGAACTCTAAGCTTTTCTCTTCCATCCTTGAAGTCAAAACAAATATTTAAAGTAAGTTTTTCAGTGATGTTCTTGACTGGTTTGTTTAGATCATGAGGGACCTGATTTTCTATCCCAACTTTTTAAGTGATTCCAATATTTTCTCAACCATCATTTGCGCTAAACCTGGTAAATGCTGGAAATAAATTTTACGTGAAAAATCAAGGTCCTACAGTTAAATTTCAACAGACAGATTATACTATGTGTCTCAGTAAACTTAGTTGACTAAATTATAAGATCAAAGACCAGGCACAAGTCTACTTTCTTCTCATTACGAAGTGACTACCACAAATCTGAAATGGACTGGAGTGGAATGACATATACTGAACTCTCCCATAGTCTGTCTGGGATTACATCTGGATGTTAGATGCTGAAACAGAGAACAATGAAATTCTGAAGAACATGAGTTTATACTCTAGAATTCCATAGTCAACTCACAACTTACTTTTCAGCAGTCTCTCTTTGGCATAGCCCTAACAGAAGAAAAGTTCTAATAGTAGCCAGACCAACCTGTGGCACATTGATGCTCTTTAATTTTGCACCCAACCTTCATGAATGAGAGCATTATCATGTCTTCCTTAATAAAATCTCTGAATCATTTTATAAAATATTCAATAATGCAGCTTTATCATACTATGTATTTAAAAATAAAGTCTGTAGAATTTGTAATCCTTCACTAAAAAATATAATTTGCCTCAGAAGTATTGTGATTATTTTGTCATCCAATTGTTCCTTCCGCTGATGCTACATTTCCTGGAAGAATTCTAAGTTTGAAATTTTCTTCTGCCATTTCATATGCATATCTTGAATAGCAAGAAACAAATTAAAGAGACATAGCTAAGCTTTTTAGGTGATGTCAACTACCCCTCATAGAAAATTGGTAGCAGTAACAAGTACCCTTAAGAATCTAGATATGAAAGTTAGTATTACTGGTAGACATACTGCCTTGCTCAAGTTGCTAATATTAATCAGGGACACAATAAAAATAACTAACTTCCTTGAACTCTTGAATGACCGGGATTGTTCATGTAACTCTACAGTAGGACATTATCATTATTTCCATTTATATTTCAGAAGATGGAGCCGCAAAATTACCCACCTAATAAATGGCAAAGCCTGAATTAAAATCCAGACCATTTGATGAAGGGCTCAATTCCTTACTCTCGCCCCTCATTGCCTTGTGCAGGATATCCAACTGTCGCTGCTGTCTTGGTTCTGGATCCAGTGAAGATATGCATATCCTTAACAATAACTAGCCTGACTGCAGGGCTGGGGAGGTGGAAACAGGGAAAGGCTGGAAAATCCTGCAAGAGCAGGAAAAAGATGTTTTAAAAGCTTTCCCCCAAAAACTGTCTTTACTCCAGTACCATTTTATTTAGTTTAGGGTGACCAGCTTGTACCAATTTGTCTAGGAATCTCCCAGTTTTAATTCTAAAATTGCTTGGGACTATCCCAATTTTAAAACTAAAGTCCTAGGTACTCCTTGGACCTGGGCAAACGAAGACAGCTGGTCACCCTAATTGATTCAGGATTGCTGAGCCTCTCTATTTTACAAATATTTTTAAATTTTGCTTTCAAAGTTACTGATGGAAAAGTAAAACCGAGAAAGATCTGGAACAATAATACTTATTATTTTTGGCACATTATAAATCAATGTATGCATTTGTTTGTGTAAATGTTTTAGGAAAGCAATATACTCCAAGGCTGAACAATATACCACAGGAATTGTCTTTGGAATAAAGGGGGGGATGAGTCAGACAACAGAATTTTAATTATACTTTGATAAATTAGACAAGGACTCAAGGCTCTCCTTTGGTTTATTATTATTATAGAAATCTGGAACTTAGAAATATTGGCTTCCTATTGATTAAGCACAGCATTTCACACACCTATTCTGTTAACTCACAAAGAATTATATTATTCTTAAGAATGTGTTTGATAGATGCAGCCAACAGAAATGCATATTTAAATAGATATAAATAAAAATTCTAATGGTCAGCTGTTCTGAAGTTATAATATTGAGAATCATACATTCTGCATGGAAAAAAAACCATAAACCATTAATGATGAAAACTTACTGCAGAGACTTCAAAAGTAATAGTGCATTGTATCATAATTGCTAATATGCTTAGAGTTTAATACCAAATTAGTGTCATGCCTAATATTTGTTGAAATGAATTCTTTGCAGCTTAAAATGATGTGAAGATCTTATTGGGCCTTAGCCTAAACTAGTGCTCAAAACATTCATTCAATAGCTAACAAAAAGAACATTTCTTTGAACTGTTAGTAAGCTGTTCATTTGCAAAGACCAGAGAAATAAAAGGATTTTAAGAAGAAAAATATTAGGTTTTCTGTATTTTTTCATGAACAGAAAATTTTTAAAAGCATAAAATGGAATTTAAAATGCTTTATTCGCAAAATATCATACTGCATTTTAAGCCTAGTAAATATATGCATGAGTATGTAACATCATAATATCTCTGTATCTGATTAATAAATTACAGTTTCTCAGTTCCATTTCAGTGATTCTTCTGGTATGTTAAATGCACGTTATTTCTGAAGTTAATGCATTAGTATTTTCCACAAAATATTCAAAAAACATTTGCAAAAGTAATTTTCCTTTTGAAATGGCTTTGATATCATGAGACTTATAGGACAATAGCTCTGGAGTCAATGATTTATTGTTGTTGCTTTTATTTTAAATAGCTTTAACAGCAGATTTAACTTGTTTTCCTCCTACATGTTTTGCATTCAAAATTGAAAGTAAAAATTAAAACTACATTTTGCTTGTGAACTTGCTAAAATTAGTAAGGTGGGAAAATACTGAGGCTGTAAGAAAGATAATAAAATGGAATTTTGAGCGAATTGGATTTTTATCAGTAAGTAAAATGAATGATTTGAGCAAGAGAAAGATAGCAAGCATTTGTTTATACTGTGAGATTGTCAGAGGTTTGGAAGAGAGGGGAAGTTGCAGGCAAAGAGACTTAATAGAGAAATACACAGAGATTTTCATACTTGCTAACTTAATGGACGAATAAATATCACCTAATGTCAAATTAAGTTAACTCTTGATATAGTGACTTTTTTATAATCATTATGAAATTCAAATCCAGAATCCATCTCTAACGATAGGCAAGTGAAGCAGTCGCCTGGTAAAACAAATAGATAGCATTCTAGGGCCAAGATACGGTGCCTGATGTTTATGAAAGCATTACCATTGAAATAAAGATAGAGCCTCATACTAGAGCCCACAAAATGCATATATTTGCTATGCATTTGAAAACAACTTTTAAATGATCACTTTGCCCAGTGCACTCAAAAAAATTCAATAATTTCTTCCTGATCTATCTGATTTTTTTAAATTCATTTTTCAAAGAACAGGTATTTACCTTGTAGATAACAATACTTTAAATATTAGTAGTTCAGATTTAAACTTAAAAGACATATGTACAAACACCTATATAATAAGTTACTAAAAGCAGTAATATATAAAGTATCATATGGTTTTAATGCCCCCTACAAATAAATATAAAATAAGACGGACTTTGTTTAATATCAGGCAGAATATTCAGTGTCTGACTTGAGTCACTGTATTATATAAGAATGTTTTTACTTAAAGATCAGAGTTCATTTAGCGAGTTATAGAAAATTCATTTAAGTTTTCCACAGATTATATAGTACAGTGAAAATTACCATCTACTTCCTTAGAAAAGCATCTATGTTAAATAACAATTTTAAGTGGAAAAAATGACAGGGAAATCTTCGAAACATCTATTTGTGGAATATTAAAAGCAATTGCTGGTTAGAAACATAGAAATTGCTTATTTTCATTTTACAATTTCCACTGATCAGACCTTCTATCAGTACAAGACCCTCTATTAGTATATAGCAATTAACATTCTCTCAGTAGTCACAGAACTGAAACTTACCTAATGTCACAGCATTTCCATATGCACTCCATTACTTAATCAGCTTTATGCCACTCTTATGGGCATTCCCAAATATAGAGTATTAAAGGACGATAGTAACATTTGCCATGGTTGGATACCCTATCCTCCTCACCTCCTCGGGGATGGGGGAAGAGGAAGCAGAGGTATCCTTATTTTTTACTCACAGTGGGTAGCATAGAATTTTGAGCTAAGATGGACCATAGAGATTATATAAATGAACATCCTAAATTCAAATTTAAGGGAACGCAAAGACCAAGGCAGAGGCAAGTTTAGAACCCAACTCTCCCAATTCTCAGCATAGTGTTCTTAAAGCTATATTATTCTTTCACTTGGCATTTTATTATTTCTGCACATAAAAGCCTGATTTGGTTCACATAAAAATCTGACCTCATATCTCTTAGTAATTAATAGTTCTTAAAGCCAATTCAGAACACTTTAATTTGCTGTAGAGAACAAAATATATTAAAAGATCTTTGAAATGTCTGATTAGTTCTATTATGCCACTCCTTATATTTAAACCGGATGGAACTTCTTTTGCTACTATGGGGATCCACATGAAGGTGTGTAGGGGTGTGTGTGTATGTGTGTGCATGCACACACACTTGTACAAGGCATACATATACCATAGGTATGAAATCTAAACCATATCTTCCTAATCAACCTCCATTTATGTCAATCTAAAACTGGGCACATGAGATAGATTCATCCCAAATATTTTGCATTACACCTTATTTGATAAAGGTAGAGAAATAGAGTAAGCCATCTTGCTTAATTTTTCTCTCTTTAGATATAGCAGCTTAGGTTTCCTTACATTACAGGATTTTAAAAGCCCTTGAAATATTAAAAACAATCATTATCAAGAAAGATAAAATTTGTCTCCAATTCATAGAAATCAAAAGGTAACACCCTAAAACTCACATAGAACTCCTGGGATTCAAATGGTATTACTTGTTTGATTTCCTTAAATCATGTAATTGATCTTAGATCACTTGACATTTTTAAAGTATAAAAAATTTTAAATATGCCAAAGGCAATTTTATTTATTTCACTTTTTCTAATGGAGTACTCTACAAAATTTACAAAAAAATAATAATAATAATACGGCAAAGATATATATTTTGGAACACATTGAAAAAGCATTTAGATTTTTATTACATTAATATTTTCTTCAAAATAATTTTGTATTTTAATATTCAATGTTTTTTAATCACTAATATATCTACCAAGCGGATTATCAACATTAACACATTACATAATTTTCATATTCTAAAATCAGGAAATACTCAACTGTGGGAAATTGGAATAGTTAATGAAGAAAATACAAATAACCAAGAAAAAGCATATGATGATGGCTGGTGCAATAGCTAAACTCAGTGATCAAAGAACAGCTTTGCCAGCAACTCAATCACTCTAAATGAGAGCTCTCACACAAAGTATACTATAATGCAGTATTTTCTCAAAAGGTGAACTGAAGAACATTAGTTTCTTTAAATGGTGATAACTGTAACAAAAACAAGGGGGGGTATTCCATGATCAAAAGTATTTGGCAGACACTGTGAAAAGTTCAGTAAAACAATCTCTTTCTGCATTATTCCTCAGAACTTTTTATTTTCCAAAATAAAAAGTATTATGGATCTCCAAAATAAATATCTAGAAAATATTTAGTTGATTTAAACAACCGGACTTTCATCTAATACTTTAAATGTTGAAATTGAGTATTTATGACATTTAAATCATTCATTCAAAAAACTTCATTATAAACTACAAGCACCTACCCCATTTTTGAAATTCCTTACATACACAACAATATTAGGGACAAGAACACATAGTGCTAGTCCCACCAAAGTACTGCCAACTACCAGTATCCCCCTTTAAAGCCCAAATTACCCGGCCTGTGACCATAGCCAATGACATGACAGAAAACCATGAACATATGACAAATGTGATGCTTGCAGGAAGGACTAACATCGCCATTTGACCCATAATCACTTTTCCTCCCTTTAAAATTAGGCTGGGTTGCAAGATTGTTGCTCAGGTTGGGAAAATAATTAAGGAAAAATTAATGGGACTGAAATCATGAGAGCAATTTATTAATTATTAATTACATAAGTGTTAACACTGACCTTTTTGTTCTTTAAAATCTCCAGGCATCAAGCAATTTCATTTTAACATTTTAGAGCTTTTTAACTGATGATTTTCTGTTTGTAAAACCCTTTTTCTAACCCATTTCACTCTCTCAAATCCTAACCCCATCACTTCCTGGGATATCACCACCCTTCCATCTTCTGAGTCGTTAACTCAATGAACTTATTCTTCAGTTCTCCCCCTAAATATCGCTTCCTCTCATAATACTTCTGAATCATCCCTGTGCTATTCTACCTTAAATGATTTATGACCATATATTATTTGCAAGGATATTTGTTAAATACCTATAATTTCCATTATACTAAATCTCCAAGATAGCAAGGAACTGTGTCTATTTTGTCCACTAACACATGGAGCAAATAGGCATTCTCTATATATTTGTTAAATGCATTGAGCAAATGAAAGTAGGACAAAATGAATGAATTCAAGAAATATTTATTTAATATCTACAATACACCACCATCAATAAACAGAAAAATTGCCCCTTTCACCCTTTTCTCCATTAAGAGATCCAACCAACAAGCTGAACTAATATCTTTTGTTGCAATATAGAGATGGGCTTCAGAGTTGGCACCCTTCATGTGGGTGTCATTCAGAAATACATACATAAAAAGTCTCAGAAACCATTTTGATTACCCATGAGGCACTGCAGCCCTGTATCCCAGGTCTCAGTCAAGAAGTCTACAAGTCACACATTGACTAGATTTTAAATAGCACTGATTTTCTATGTTTTTCTTGGAAATATTGGTGATATCTGTTGTTCTTAGACAGGTAGTTGAAGTGTGGATCTAACCACTTAAAATAGGTAAAACCTTTGAAACTATTATGACCAAAATTAGCCTAAAATGTGTTAATTACAGCTTAGAAGTAAATGCAGGCAAATTGCTCTGTAATGTGATGCAAAGATGACAGTGAAAAATAGGATATGATGATTTTTCTGAAAAGTGATGTTTTCGCTCTCTATAATTCTGTAAGTTATTTTTGGATGTAATAAATCACATGTATCACAGGCTTAGTTTTAAAATGTGTTTTGTCTTCTGCCAAAAAAAAACAAAACAAAACATAGATATCATTCTTTGAAAACATATCTACCTGCTTAAGACCTATGATAACTGTGTTTTCAACCTGTCATCTAGAAATATTTCTAGGAAATAATATTTCCTGATATCCCTTTACCTTTTCAAACTATGTCTAGACAATCAACACTCTTAATGAACTTTTAACTTGCCATATCTCAGAGTCTTTCTTACTTTTAGGCTTACAATATATTGTCTTTAGGGTACAATGCTCTTATAACACTGGTAGCAACTATAGCAATAGCAACTATGCAATTTCTTCAGTTTCTTGAAAAGTTCTAGATATACCTTCAAAAAGCTGACTTCTTTCTTTGGAGTTTGCCTGTTTTTAATAGTCCTTATTAATACTTACATCTTTTAAAAAATTATTCGTGTCATTTTGTATTATTTTGAAAGTAGATGCTTCCCAATAAGGTATTTATAAGTCATGCCAGTGATTATTAACCAATAATATTTGTGACTTACTTGATCACCTCATTTACAATAGCTTTGGAAGTTCAGATTAAAATAAAATTCAAGAAGCAAATTTATCTCCAAAAGTACTTTGAATTCAATAACTTAATTCCTAAAGTAGATATCCTTTTCTTCTCTCTTGTTCCTTTTTTTTTCTATAGAATATCAGAATAGGCCTTTCAAACAAAACCATAAGCTTAATACTACGGTCAGCTGAACATGGAAGTGCTAACTTTGGGGTGTTAGCCATAACTCATGTGTTAAATAGTTGTTCAGTTAAATTAAAGACAAGGGTAGTTTGTTAATGCAAAAAAAAAAAAAAAGGAATATTTCTCAGATACATTTTCCTATAATTTCAAAAAGTCAGCTAGAAGGTTTCCTAAGTTCTTTAAATTTATTGCACTTCCAAAAACCTAAGTCCCAACTTTTCCTATGAAAAAATAAAAGGAGACCTCTACCTATGGAAGAGAGTCAAATTTGGAAGACTGAAAGCTTTGTACACATATACCCCACAAATCTCTATAAATGAAACCTAACACTGCAATAGTATAATGATGCATCTGGGTCTAAACGGAAATGTAAATTTCTCATTAGCTACCTCCTGAAAGTTCTGGATCTTCAATAAAACCTGAATGTCAATAGCTATTTGAATGTAAGAACTCTCTTGACATTACATCATTTATCTCTAGTAGTTCTTATTTACATCTTTTCCTCCTAAGAAATAGGAGTCTCAAGTTGTAGTTATCAATACACGTAATCCTTTTGGAAGCAGTATTTTCAGAGAGTAAAAAATATATATGATTAATTGTAATTAAGTTCTATAAAAGAAAAATATTATATTGAGATATATATACCATTCTAAATATAGAAAACATATTCCTTATTTTTCAACTAAAAATATTTTTTAGAAAACAGTATCTGAGATATAAATTTGTCACTTTTTAAAAGTATAAGGTTTAGCAAAAAATTATGATTGTGAAATTTATACTTCTCCTTTACATAGCTTATTTTATTTTTAAATATATTTTCATAAATAATATACAGCTTCAGCAAACAGTACATTCTTTAAATTTTTCTCTCAGCTATTAAATACTAATTTCTAAGGGCTAAAATACAAAACTAAAGGTACAATTGCACCCTCTACTGTTCAAATGTTCTACTCCATATTGAGCAAAGTGCTGTGTATGTTTAACATATTTATTATAAAAGTAACAGGTAAATCATATTGGATTCCTTTTGATATTCATTAGCAGATTCTCAAAATATTAAACTATATTGATTAGTGTTTCTTGACTAATACAAAGAACCTTGACATTTATAGTTACTGGAACTAAACTAATTTAGAAAAGAATAATTTAGTAACGTAAAGTATTCATTAACTTGCTGACAATAAATGGCAATGTTGATTATCTTTTTAACATTAGTCTCAACAAGGAAAAATATCAAGTTGTTTAAGCCAACAATTGGTATACTCTTCTAACAGTATATAAAGTTTAGCCAATTTTTTTTTACTTTAGAAATTAAAGTAAACATTAATGTTTCTATAAAACTGTACTTTGAAGTTCTAAAATATTAGTTTTAATATCATTGTCAAGATTTAAAATTTTTAAGGGGAGATATAAAGGGATCTTCTCATTCTGCCATGATCCATGATCCATGGCAGAATGAGAAGATCCCTTTATATCTCCCCTTAAAAATTTAAGTCAAACTATAATCCAACAAAGTTTCCTCTGCTCAACGCACAAACATGTATAAGATATCCACACAATGGTACATCTGAAGGTAGGCATATTGGAACAATTAGGGGAGATGGGATGGGAGGAAGGACAAGGATAGTGTCCAGAGTTTGGAGTTTGGCACCCCCTGCAACCCCAGCTAAACCAGTAGTGGTGGAGGAGCCAGGCTGTGGCCCTCAAACTACAGCCTGGTGGAGGGTAAGAGTGCCAGAAGCAGTATCTTTGCTGGAGAATCTGGCTCCTTTCTACCCACACCCATTATAACAGTGGAAAAGTGATCAAATAGAGTGGTGCCAGTGGCCATTAACATCAAGGAGGCAGCACTGAGGACTCACAAACCTGGCTCCCCACTACTCAACATATCTTCCACCACAATGATGGTGTCCCATGACTGAGATGACCAGGACAGAGAGAGAACATCCATCACTCTGGTGGGTACTTAGCAATTTCCATGCCCAAAGTGATGCTCCCCGCCCCACCGTGACACCTGAAGACACAAGTAGCACAAGTAAGAGAAAACAAAAACTTGCATTATAGCACTATCTACTAGAAAACAAAAGAAAGACCTTTAATAATCATCTTGCTGAATAGTTAAGAGTAAATATCTAAATGCAAGAATTCACAGCGTAGAAGAGATCTATCAAGTACCATAAATAACCAAAGTAACATGGTAACACAGAAAGAAAAGAAAAAGTTTTCAGAAACCAAACTCAAAGTAATGGAAAACTCTGATTTAAATAACAGAGAATTTAAGGTTATAGTTATAAAGCAACTCATGAGATACAAGAAAACTCAGAAAGGCAGTTCAATGAGCTCAGCAATAAATTAATGACCAAAAGGACAATTTTACCAAAGAGATTTAAACTGTAAAAAAGAACCAAACAAATTCTAGAAATTAAAACTCAATAAATGAGATGAATAATACATTACAGAGCATTGGAAACAGAGGAGACCAGATAAAAGAGAGAATTAGCTAGCTTAAAGATAGAAATCTAGAAATGATGCAGGTGGAAGAGAGAGAAGTTTAAAAAAATGAAAGAACTCCATAATAACTATCTGACTCCATAAGAAAGAGCAACATAAGAACAATGGGTATCCCAGAAGGAGAAGAGAGAGAGAAGGGACAGAGAACCTATTGAAAGAAATAATTGATGAAAACTTCCCAAAACCTAGAGAAGAAGCTCTACATCCAAATACAAGAAGCTAACAGACTATCTAATTATCTCAAAGCAAAAAGACTTTCACCAAGACATATTACATTAAAACTCTCAAAAGTTTATAAAGAAAGAATTGTAACAGAAGCCAGGGGTAAAAAAGATAGCAAACTACAAAAGAAACCCTATCAGATTATCAGAAGATTTCTCATCAGAAATCCTACAAGCCAGGAGAAAGTGGAATAATATATTCAAAATATTGAAAGAAAGAAACTATCAGCCAAGAATAATATGTTCATCAAAATTATTCTTTAAATATGAAGGAGAAATAAAGGCTGTCTCATACAAACAAAAGATGAGAGACTTTACCATCACAGGACCTGCATTAAAAGAAATATTGAAAAGAGCTCTTTTACCTGAAATAAAAAGAAAAAAGTATACAGAACTGAGCAAGGTGACAAACAGAAGCAGGAAACTGTAACTCTATTTTAAAATAGAGTATTAAACATTTACTTATAACATAAATGTTAAAGGGGAAAATAAATTATTAACAGACATGAAGGGAGAAATTGACAGAAATACAATGGTAATGGACTTTAATACCCCACTCACATCAAAGGATAGGTCATTCAGACAGAAATTAAACAAATATTGGCTTTAAATAACACATTAGAGCTCATAGACTTAATAAACATTTATAGAACTTTCCAACCAAAATCACAGACTACACGTTATTCTCAAGTGTTCATGTAACATTCTCAAGGACAGACCATATGTTGGGACACAAAACAAGTCCCAATAAATTCAAGAAGATTGAAATCAAACCAAATATCTTTTCTGATGACAAAAATATGAAAGTGAAAATCAAATACAAAAATAACGCTGGAAAAACCGCAAATATGTGGAGATTAAACATGCTACTGAGCAACTATTGGGTCAAAGAAGAAGTAAAAGATACAAAGAGATAAATTAAAATAAAAATACAACATACCAAAATTGGGAGGATGCAGCAAGAGTGGTACAAAGCGAGAAGTTTATAGCAATACAGACATAACTCAATAACCAAGAAAAATCTCAATCTAGCATTAAACCTTAAGAAACTAGAAAAAAAAATGACAATTAAAGCCCAAAGTTAGTAAAAGGAAGGAAATAATAAAAATAGCAGAAATACATGAAATAGAGAATAAAAAGACAATAAAAAAATTAAAATGAAGAGCTGGTTTTTTGAAAAGCTAAACTAAATTGACAAACTTCTAGGTAGATTTATTAAGGAAACAAGAGAAAAGACTCAAATAAATAAAATCAAAAATGAAAGATGAAAAGTTACAATGGATACCTCAGAAATACAAAGGATTATACAAGAATGCTATGAAAGGCTGTATGTCACCAAATTGGACAATGTGAAGATATGAACAAATTCTTAGAAGCATATAACCTTCATAGAATGAATCATGAAGAAGTGGAAAACCTAAATAGATCCCTAATAAAGAAATTGAAAGAGTAATCAAAAACCTCCCCAAAACAAAAGTCTACGACCACATGGCTTCACTGGTGAATTCTACCAAACATTCAAAGGAGATTTAATGCCTATTTTTCTCAAACTTTTTCAAAAAATTTAAGAGGGGAAAATGCTTTCTAATTTATTTTACAGGGCCAATATTACCTTAATACCAAAACTAGGCAAGGACATAACAAAAAAAGAAAATTACAGGCCAATATCTCTGATGAACATAGATGAAAAAAATCCTCAACAAAATACTAGCAAATCAAATACAACAATACATTAAAAGGATAATACACCATAATCAAATGGGATTCATTTCAGGATGCAAGGATGATTCAGCATCTGCAAATGAATCAATGTGATACATCACATTAAAAGAATAAAGATAAAAATCATAGGTCATAACAATATTTGCAGAAAAAGCATATAAGATAAAAATCCATTTATGATAAAAGCTCTCAATAAAATGAGTATAGAAGAAAAGTATCTCAACATAATAAAAGCCTATATGACAAACCCTCAATTAACATCATACACGGTGGTGAAAAACTGAAAAAAATTTCAATTTTTTATGGAACCACAAATGACCCTGAATTATCAAAGCAATCCTTAGGGGAAAAAACAAAAAAACGCTCCAAACTTTGAACTATACTACAAGCTATACAAGTCAAAATAGTATGTTATTGCAGAGAAACAGACAAAGACAAATGATAAAGAACTAAGAGCCCAGAAATAAACCTACACATATATGGGCAACTAATTTTTCAACAAAGTAACTATGAATATACAATAAGAAAAGAAAGTCTTTTCAATAAATGAATAAACTGGACAGCCATATATAAAAGAATGAAATTACACCACTATCTTACACCATACGCAAAAGTAACTCAAAATGATTAAAGACTTGAATGTAAGATCTGAAAAAAACAAAATATATAGAAGAAAACTAGACACTAAGCTTCTGGACATTGGTTTCAGAAGTATTTTTGTGATTTTGACTCCAAGGCAAGGGAAACAAACAAAATATGTGAATGGGACCACATCAAACTCAAAGCTTATCCACAGCAAAAGAAACTATAAATAAAAAGGAATAGGAGAAGATATTTGCAAATGATACATTCAAAAAGCGGCTCATACTCAAAATATAAAAGAACTCATACAACTCAACAACAGCAACAACAACAACGACAACAAAAATCTGATTTAAAAATGGGCAGAGGTGAATAGACATTTTTTAAAGGAGACGTACACATGGCCAATAGGCACATGAAAAGATGTTCAATATCACTAGGTATTAGGTAAATGAAAATCAAAACCACAATGAGATATTTCCTCATGCCTGTTAGGATGGCTATTACCAAAAAGACCAGAAATAACAAATGTTGGAGATGATGTGGATTAAAAGGAAAGCTTGTATGCTGTTGGTTGGAATGTAAATTGGTACAGCCATTATGGAAAACATAATGGAGGAGTTTTCTTAATTAAAAATAGAACTACCATATGATCCAAAAATTTCACTTCTGGGTATTTATCTCAAAAATATAAGAACTTTAATTTGTAAAGATATTTGTTCTCCTATGTTCACTTGGGGCTAGAGGGACAAAAATTAGAGTTCAGGCCCAACCTTCAAAACTATGAAGAATAAACCTTGACTGATAATAATCCAGTACTCATAAAGATGGAAACCCTACTTCAAATATGCTCAATCCGTAAGAAAATTAAGCTAATTTGCCTCTAGTCAATTAGCCTGTCAATAACAAGAAAATCCTCACTGGAGAAACATATCTTCCAGAGTCTCAAATTATCTCTACAATTTTCATATACAATGTCCATAATTCATTCAGAAACAGCTAAATGGACCAAGACACAACTCCACAAAAAAAAAAAAAAAAAAAAATATGCATATGACAAAAGCAGGCCAGTGGGAGATCCTGATATTAGAATTATCTGACATGGACTTTGAAATAATTGTGACATTTATATTTTTAAAATGCAATTAAATTTTTAGAAATTTCAACAAAAAACTGAAAACCATAAAAGAAATTTAAATTGAAATTTTAGAACTGGAAAAAAGCAGTAACTGAATTTTAATAATTCTGTAGTTATGTTTAACAGCAGGAGAAAAAATTAGTACACTGAGAGATAAGTCCAAAGAAAATAGCTAGATTAAATAGATAAAAAGAATAAAATACAGATAAAGGAATATAAGACATAAGTTGATAAGGAAAAGATTTAACCTACATATAATGGGAGCCCCAAAAGGAGAAGAAAGAGAGAATATGGCAGAAACAATATTTGAGGAAATAATGGCTATGAATTTTCCAAAACTAATAAAAGATATATCAGGCCATGATTTCAAGAGGCACTGTAAACTACTAGCACAATAAATACAAAACACAAACATAGACACACAAACACACTCCTAGTTACATCATTTTAAAACTGCTTACTATCAAAAACAGTGAGAAAACTCCTGATAGCAAGCAGAGAAAAATGCTCCTCATCTTCAAAGGAGTAACAATAAAAGGACAGTTGACTTTTTAATTGGAACAGTGAACCATAGGACAATAGAATAGTAGCTCCAAAGAGCTGAAAAATTAACTGCCAACCTAGAATTCTATACTTGAGCCTTTGAAAATAAAAGCAAGCAAATATATTTTAAAAGAAACAAAAACTAGAGAATTTGTCGCCAACAAATCCACATGAAAGAAGGCACAAAAAGGTGTTCTTCAAGAAGAAAAAAAACTAAAAAATAAAGATATAGGGAACAAGTATCATAGAAAAAATAAATATGTGGTTACATTTTATAAATCATTATTGTATAAAACAATAATAACGTCTCACAACAATATGAAAGATGAGAGGAGACAAATAAAGTTAAGAATGTTGTTAGGTCATTATGCTGTCAGAGAAGTAATAAAAGTATTAATTTTATGAGTTCAAAGATGTATTGCATGGTGTAATATCTAGAGTAAAAACTAAAAAAATAAAACACATAAATAAAAAATCGATGGAGGAAAAAAGGAACATTAAAAAATAACTAAAGTATAGGCAAGAAAAGAAAAACTTACATAAAAAGGAGACACAAATAGCAGGGTGACAGATTTAAGCCAAAATGTACCAGTAATTAAACTAATGTAAACTGATTAAATACTCCAATTACTAGACAAAGATTGTCTGACTTAAAAAAATAAAACAAATATATACATCTTATAAGAAACAATTACTAAATAAGAAAACAGAAAGGTTTAGAGTAAAAAAGGTGAACACGAACCAAAACCAAACGAAAAGAAAGCTGATATAGCTCTGATAATGCCAAAGAATATTTTAAGAAGATAAGCATTACTAGAGTAAAAGGAAATTTCACAATAACTAATGGATTAATTTATCAGGAAGGAATTATAATTCCAAATTTATATGTACTCAGTAATAGCCTCAAAACATGTATAGTAAAAATTCTGATCTCCCTCAATAACTGATAGACTAAACAGATAGAATATTAATCAGGCTATAGAAGGTTTAAACAATATGCTTAACAAACTTAATTGCAAAATATAGGTAGAACACTTCTCCTAAAATTGGAGAACAAATTATTTTGTATTGCATAAGCAATTATTATTATTAAAAGTGACCATATACTAGCCCATAAAACAAGTCTCAACAAACTTCAAAGAGTTGAAATTATTTACTCTTACTGCAGAGAAATAAGCTAAAAATCAATAACAATAATCATCTCAATAGATATAGAAAAGGATTTGACAAAATTCAAAATCCATTTATGATTTCAAAATAATCCTTAAAAATTCAACATAAAAGTTACTTATCTAATAAAGGATGTGTACAAAAGAATCTACAAGAAATCTCATACTTAATGATGAAATACCACAAAAAGGAATAGATGCCCATTATCACCACTCCTATTCAACATTATAATTGAGGTTCTCTCCACTGAAATAAGGTAATAAAGTGAATCTTGTGCCATTCCTGATATCATACACAATAATTCCATGTGAATTACAGATCCAGATGTGAAAAGTAAAACATAAAGCTTTTAAAAGATAACAGAGGAAAATATATTCACTAACTTAGAATAGGTAAGGATATTTTAAACAAGACACAAAGCACTCACCATAAGGGAAAAAGTTCTGGAAACAAATCACATTCAAATTAGAAAATTATTTTGACTAAAAGACACTATTTAGGTGGGTACATATTATTTGTCAAAACCCATAAAGTTTACAACACCAAGAGTAAAATATAATGTAAACTTTGGATTTTGGGTAATAATAATGTGTCAATGTAGGTTTATCGATTATAATAAATGTACCACTCGGGTACAAGATTTTGATAGCAGGGCAGGATGTGCGTATGTGGGGGAGAGGTGTATGGGAAATCTCTGTACCATCCATTCAATTTTCCTGAGAACCTAAAACTTATTGAAAAAATAAAGTCTATTTTAAAAAACACACTATTAAGAGAGTCAAAAGCCAAACTACAAAATAAAAATATACACTTGTAACATACATACTTAATAAGCAAAAAGCTTATAGTCTATCTCTGGAATTCCCAAAATTCACAAGACAGACAATCCATAGAGAAATGGGCAAATGATTGAAAATTATGAGTATTTTGAAAAAAGAGGATATCCAAATAGCCAAACATAGAAAAACTGCTCAACTTTATGAATCAACATAGAAATGTAAATTAAAGACAATAAGATACCACTACACACCTATCCAAATGACTAAAATTGAAAAAAAAGTCACAAACATGTTAGAGAGTTTGTAAAACAATGGAAATACTTATGCACTACTACTGGGAGCATAAACTGGTATAGCCACCTGGTAAAACTGACAATTTCTACCGAAACTGAATGTATGGATACCCCATTATCTAGAAACTCCAATCTTAGGCAGCAGTCCCCAACCTTTTTGGCACCAGGGACAGGTGCTCCTATGAAAATCTAATGCCTGATGATCTGAGGTGGAGCCGAGGCAGTGATGCTAGCACTGTGGAGTGGCTGCAAATACACATGAAGCTTTGCTTGCTCATCCACTGATTGACTCCTGCTGTGTGACCCAATTCTTAACAGGCCACAGACAGGTACCAGTCCATGGCCGGGGGGTTGGGGAACCCTGCTGTTAGGGATCTACCAAAGAGAAGTACATACATATTATCGCCAAATGATATGCACAAGAATATTTAGACACATTACTTATACCAAAACTGGCAACAACGCAAACGTCCATCAATATTAGAATAGATAAATATATTCTATATTCATAGAATACAATACAGAGTACAATAAAAGTAAATAAACACTGCTACAGAAAACAATGCAATAAAACTCACTAATAGTACCTAGCAAAATAAACCAGACAGAAAAGGACATGTATTGTATGGTTTCTTTCTTAGATAAAATTTGAAAATGGGCAAAAAAAATGATGAACATAATGGTTTCTGTTGGGGAAGAAAGTGGGGTCGGTGACTGGGGAACAGCATGAGGAAAATTTCTGAGGTTCTGGGAGAGTTCTATTGCTTGACCTGAGTAGTGGTTATTCTAGTGTGTATTCATATAACTCATTGAACTATAAACTTAAGGCTTATGCACTTTCCTGTATGCGTGTAATAACTTAAGAAAGCTTGAAACAAAAGCCTCAGTTCATTAAATTAGCTGGCAAAGAATTATTAAGTATTACTTTAGATACCTACGAAACACAAGGAATGTCTCAGAAGATTGAAGGCTCCACCTACATCCCACTATAAAATCTTTATATTGTATAATCTATTGTTAGATTTGGGACAAAAAATAATTAGATATACACCCTACCCCAAATATGACAGATGTAGCATTATCTGGGTACAATGATATTGTACTATAGTGTTTATATGTGTATGTACATGTGTGTGAACACACATATACATATTCATGTACATATAATGTATACATTTCAGATTTCAAAAAATATTAACATATTCTTAAATGTTTCAATAAAATAATTTACTAAATGTGTATAACTCAGGTGTAATTTTCGTATACACGCGCACGTATATTCAATAAGTAAGGAAAACACCTTTGGTAGAAACATGTCATAGGAACTAGAGTAAAACAGGAAAAGGCTCCATTTGACCTCAGCTCAGAAGGATAAAGCAGGATCTGAATAAGTGGAGGAAGATAAAGAATTTGTTTGTAGGGGTGAATAGAAAACATATAAGCAAAGGTACAGTGCGGGAGGGAGCAGACATGGGGTCAGATGCTCATTTGAGATAAAGTACAGGGCTCTGGAGAGCAGAGAAGTAAGTGGGTAAAAGACAGCTGGGAAGGTAGAGGACCACACTAAAGTGGATCTTGGAATGCAAACTGACTGATGCAGACTATGTGCGCTCAGCAATGGAAAGGCAGCCACGGTTTTGAGCAGAGAAGGGACATAGAGCTGTGATTTAGAAAAATTAATCCAAGAACATAGTGGTAAATGAATTGAAGACCGAAAGACCATTCAAGGAGACTGGTTAGGAAGCTCTGGCAATACTACAGGTCTCACCAAGATATGGGACAGAGGATAGAGAAGAGAAGACACGGCTAATGTTAACTGTTGAAATGTCATGCATTTGTCAATATCAGTGTTAATTACTCCTATAATCCACAAGTATTTCCTAGTAATCATTTTATAAATTGCTGCATGCATGAACTGTAAACAAATCAAGCACCTGTGTAGCCAGGTGCAATTTATTAAGAAAGTTAACTCTTCTTATGGAGAATTATCCCTGAGCATATCCAATCTTTACAGACCTGAGGATCCTCTTCCAGAAAGTGCCTTTCCTGTAATCCCACTAAACACAAACACCATATCTGGTCCTGGCTGGAGAATAAGTAAAAATGAGTGAAGAGCCACTGAAAAGGCACCCAATATACACAATTCCATTTCATCTTTAAAGTGCTTTCCTGACAACTACTACCCCTTCATATCTACCTAGGCCTGTCTCAGTGCCCAAGGATCTAAGTATTTTCTTTGATTCCTCTATAAATTATTCTAAGTTAGTGAATAGTTTATAGGTGCTAATTATTTACACATGAGTTTGTTGGTTTAGTCTTCCCATCCCATCATTTTTGAGAAGAGGACATCTACTTGACCAAGAGTTGGCCCTTATGTGATACAGAATGAAGAAAAAAGAAATAGGAGACATAGGGCTTGAGATAATGGTGGAATTTTCACTAAGTATGGGATGCAAAGTAGGAAATAGCAGTTGTAGTAGGTTAGCCAGGGAGGATGGAAGTAAGCATTCTTTTTTGGAGATGTTTAAAAACGAAGTTATTTTAACTAACTTTTGGTTGTTGACCTGTTCACTTGCCCTGCATTAAAACTGGGCCATGTGGATTCTGGTTTTATAAGATTAGAATAAATACAATATTCTGTAGACTTGCCTTCATTCAAAGGACATGCGAGGCTCCCCCTAGAGTTCTGGAACCAACTTCTTGGAGCAGAGCGTCTACTTAGTGACCTGCATCAACTAATTAAACTAATAATATAACTATATAGCATTAACCTCTCCACTGACATTTAATTTTCAGTCTAAATAAGTGAACTTGTGAAAAGTTGGAAAAAAGTAAATCTTTTTAGGAAATTATTTCATATTTTATTCTTACTTAGAATAAAATGTTTAATTTTTTTTTTTGCTACTTTTATACCTCTTGATGTCTTCTATGTATTTGCATATTTAAAAAAAGAATAGAAACATATTTCTCGAAGCTAGAATTCTCCATGGACTGCTTTTATTTTTTCCTATGAAAATTTAGTGGAGAAATTAAAGTATGTGTATGTGTGGTTTTGTTTGAGATGAAGCTTAGTTCAAGATGAGAAAATTTCTCAGAAGTAGGACTTATTATCAAAAGTTAAAGCTCAAAGGGGCAAAATAAGATAATATATTTACAATTAGGAAAAGGGAACATTTTAAAAAATACCTCTTTCATAGATATTCTTCTTCTAAAAAATATTTAAACTTGTTACATCATTTTTACTGTACTTAGCTTTGAAAACTGTAAGTTGGACTCGACATAAAACAGAGTACACTGAAAAAGTAGTTATAAATAACTTCATTTCACTAAGAGGTTGAAAAGAGTCAGCTGCCAATAAGCAAAACCACAAACCGCCAACTTTTCCAAACTCAGTTCCACAATGTCTCAATACATTCAAAAGCAAAACAAAATTGACATGAACTACTGAACACCATCATTCTGTGTGGTCCTCCAGTTAAAAAACAAACTACTATCTTATAGTTTAATCTTTTGTTCAGGTTTTAAGCCAAAAGCTTTAGCTTTTCCCTTTTAAAGACACTTTTTAATGTTACTTGTGAAGATTAAATTTAGTGTTAATGTTACTAAATGAAAAAAGTGCATTCATAAACAAATTGGCAAGTATTGTGAGATTAAGGACATGGACTTCTGAAGATGAAAATAGTTCAAAATACCACAAAAATGACATTCCCAAGTGACAAAGATAATTAAAAAGGGCCAACTATACAGATTCCATGTGTCTCCAATTTGCCAGGACAGAATGGCTTCCCAAAAGTCCACCTTATAATTACATTATGTGCCTCCAATTTTTTTATCTAAGGAACATATCCCAGCACATACCTACTATTACCTGTACCCAATAATTATTGCTTGGAATTAGGAGTTGAAGGTGGGGTGTAAAATGATTAAAATAAAAATAACTACATTTCAATGATTTTAAATATCATCTATTAGTTATTTTAAAAAGTTATTAAAAGTCTTTCAATCTAATGGCCCAAAGCTTTTATCCACTCAATGACAGACAAAATGGAAAATACATTGTGAAAAATTAACTGGTTTTGGTAATAAATCTCTTCTCACAGGGTAAAATTTCTAGATTGAAAATAGAAATATTGATTAAGAGTTCAATGGTAGAACTGATTTCATATTAAGAAAAAATCTCTAGCAGTCATTTATGTCTTCCACCATTTGGGTTGCTATTAATTCTTTCACTTAAACACAGCTGTATGTTTACATCGAAACCAATGTGGAGTATGGAGTAGAGGTTAAGATTAGGTGAAAATAAAACAAATGGGCACATTTTGCATTTTAAATCATTTTTCAGCATCCAATATTTTATTTTGAGAACTTTCTTCTGAAAGCTTCTGAGCAAAAAAAAAAGTAGGCAAAAAAGAATTTGTGCACATCTGTTTATGTATTCAAGAAAAGAATATTCAAACTGGGCATTAGTCCATGGGAAAGCCTGCACAACATAATCCAGCCCACCAAACACACTGCTCGTTTATTAATAAGAAAATTCCAGGTTAGATTCTTGCCAAGAGATGTCTTCTTTTACAAAAATTATCTTTGGCTATATTTTACATTTGATTTACTCCTCTCGGTGCATAAAAGAAAGAAAAGAACAATTGTCCAAGTGTTAGCGGTTAGAATTTGTCTGAACTCTGGAGAAAGAAATACAAATCTATTCGCTGAAATTGTTTTGAGAAATAATATAATTTATAAAATGTACTGATTGCCTTTATTTTTATTGTGCTGTAAAATCCACATTAATTCTTGTATAGACTGTTTTTTCTTTTTTAATTTTTATTTTTCAATTAGAGTTGACATTCAATATTATTTTATATTAGTTTCAAGTGTACAGCATAGTGGTCGGACATTTATATAATTTAGAAAATGATCACCCCAATTAGTCTAGTACCCACGTGGCACTATACATAGTTATTACAATATTATTGACTATATTCCCTATGCTGTGCTATAGACCATTTTCAAAATATCCTTCAAATAAGTATCATTCAATAAATATTATATCTTATTGTTAATACCAATAACAGTAACTTGCATTTTAGGCATTGATATCTATTTATCGAGGTATTTTCATACCAATTAATTTAATTACATGAATTAGTTAGGGTTATTACTTATTTGGGTTACTATTATCCTAGATAGATTTTCTCTAAGGCCTTGGGAATGTGTTAATTTGAAGGCTTACATATAAAAGCCTTAAAAAGGATAATTTTTCAATGTGAATTAAATAATATTTATTTTTTCATGTAAGATGTTCAGAGGAGATAACAGACTAATATATTCTGGGGAAATACAAAAGAAGTAGATTCTTAGTTTATTTAAAGTGGAAAGTTTTGGAAAATGAACCTAAAACCACACATAAAAAAAACTATAAACAGTATTTTTTAAGGGCCAGTTATAGCTAAACAGGAGGTGAAAGTAGGTGTGTGTGTGTGTGTGTGTGTGTCTACAGATCTGTTGCAATCACAGAATCAAACAGGACTTACCTTGAGATAGAAGGGAAAATGTTTTCAAATAATAAAATCAAACATGATTGAGAAATAAGAAAGTGAGGAATATATTTAAAATGAAGTAATGGAAAGTGTTACTGTTTCAGGAAAGAATATGTAGGAGGCTATAAATGTTTTACCCTTTTGGGATGAAGAACAAATAAAATGTAGAAAAAGTAAGAGCATTTGCGTTGGGGGAACCAATTGGCAAAGAACCTTTCATGAGCTGAATTTAATGACAAGTAAGGAAACTGAATTTTTTTGTATGTTTCTGTAAATGGAAGTGATATGCTTAACTGAGCCCTAACTTTAGGAATTCTACAATACATTCCCATGTGTTCAACCTAGAATATCCATTCTAACCATATAAGTGCTTTTGAATTTTGTTTTAATGCCCATAAAGCAAGAATTAATTATTACAAAAATAAAATGTTAAATATCTTGAAATGGACAATATACAAAAATCCATGTCCATTATAATCAGTAATTATCTTGTTGATTGGGCACAAAACGCTGTGAAAAGTGGAATTTTTGAGTGGTAAAATAGATAACAGAGGAGATAGAGGATTTTTTGAAATTATTATCAGCAGAAGCAGCAACAAAAATAGACATTAAAATACATTTTTATATAGCAGCTTAGAGCTTGACAATTAAATCAAACTAGTAGATATTCCAACCAGCTAGAAACTTAGAATTTACATTAAAAAGAAAAGAAAAAAAAGATATACAGGAGCCAAAAGTAAATAAATGAGCATCACTGTCAGAGAAGCCGGGAATAAAAAAGAGTGACAGAAATAAAGGGAATGATCCCCCTAAGTGAGCAGCCTTACTCAAATACTCTGCATTTAATATAAAGGTTACCCATTAGCCTAAAAATATGAATTATGATACCACATTCTGTTTATTCATACTCAAATGACAATTACGAGTATTAATTTGGGCACGTTCCTAAGTGGGGTTGAGGAAAGAGGTAGTTATTAAGGATATGCACAAATACTACGTCTCCCCTTCCAGACACATGGTAAGATGGCATTTCCCTACCTGCTTGAACTTAGACATAGACACCTGGCTCTATTCTGCTAATAAAAGTGAGCAGATGTGTAATGTTTCCGGGCAGAGGCATTTAATTGTCAGTGTGGGACAGTGTGTTCTCTTTTCCCCTGCAATGGCAGTCATGGAAGCTTGCATCTGAGTTCCTGAGCAAAGCCTTCATCAGTCTGAGTTCCTGAGCAAAGCTCTAGCAAACCCCCAATGAGCATGTGTGCAAAAGTAAACCTTTATTGTTCTAAGTCACTGAGAATTTGGGATTGATTTTTATCACACCTTAGTGCAGCCTCACTGAATGACAGGTATGATAACAGCATTGAAAAATCATTTTTTAAAAAGCCACTACACTTTCTCCTCTTAGTTTTAACTTTATTTTCACAGTTCAGTCACCTTCTGGAAGATACACACATACTGAAGTAAATTATCAAGGTTGGCCACTTGTGTAGTGGAAGTAATTATTCTCCTTTGGCAAGTAGTGATTTATAAGGATGACATGTCCAATTGAACACTTATGCTTTCAGCACGCTGCAGAAAAAGCTAACTAGTAGACCTCAACTAAATTAAAGAAAGTGACCTTTTCCACAGAAAGAGCTACTTGAAGTTCGGTACCCTTTGGGGCAGTGGGTGTGGTTACATCATTGATATAAAGCTCAAATCAAAATAACCAAGATTTATCTGAGACACTGAGATACTTACAAAGAATTAATCAGGAAAGAGAAGTTAGCTTACAACATGAAAAACTGTGATGGAGTTGAGATTTGGGGTGTGTTTTATGGTCATATTCTTTGTGTAATAGAAATTTAGAAGGAAGAAATAATTAATTGCACTATGAGTACTAAAATACATACACATGTACAAGGATGGAAGGGGAGGAGGTGGGGAAAGAAAGAGGATTGAAAGAGGGATGAGAGAGGGTAAGAGTGGGGAGAGGGCGAAAGAGCAGGGGAGAGAGAGAGAATTTTTAGAGTTCTAGTCTAACCCACAGACATGATGAGGAAGAAGATATGAGCCTGAGGTTTTCAAGTTATTTACAGAAATCACTAAGGTTCTCTTTTTGAATAAGAAGGCAACACGGTTCAGTGAAGTGCAGCAGAAGAAAACTAAGAAACACAGGTCACTTCTGGATATTCTAGGCTCCAGGAAACTCTCTCCCACCCTTCCTTTACACTGTAAATCATGAATCACAAAGTAATATGACTATAGGAACCACAGAGATACTACTGGTGAATAAAGTGGGCCAATAATATTATTTGATACTTTCTTCGCATTTTAAATTATATTCCTTACTTCCAGAAAGAAATACGCTCTCACCTAATTTCTTGTAAACTCTACCATCTCAGGCTATCTTGTTATTTTCACCATTGATAGAAAACGTTTTTTCTGCTATAAGAAAATACAGCAAGCACAATCTGAACAACGACTGGCATTTGGCTCCAGAGACAATAGAGAGTGGCAGGGACTGTAGTAAATTGGAAAGTATAGGTGTCCTTCTGGAGGAGCCAGCAAGTAAGTACTCAGCTCCTATGGATGGTTGTCATAGAGGACTGATGTCTGATGGTGCAACATCTTCTATATTTTGGGGAAAATAAAATAAATAAGGTTTTATATGAAATCTGTCAACTTTAAAATAGTACTTTTTTTTTTTTTGATGTCAGGAACAAATGAAATCTGCAAGCTCAATTTGGCTCATGAGCTAGACACTCCACCCCTCTTAGCCACCTTTCTAGAAAACG
The DNA here is from genome assembly GCF_902729225.1 of Pteropus medius. Taxonomy (NCBI): domain Eukaryota; kingdom Metazoa; phylum Chordata; class Mammalia; order Chiroptera; family Pteropodidae; genus Pteropus; species Pteropus medius. The sequence goes on along the minus strand of NW_024344378.1, from coordinate 30,376,889 downwards.
GACTCAGGCTACTCATCTATAAAGCAAGTCCAATCAATTAACATCATGGATTTTACATGATGTGCTAGCAGTGGGCTAAGTGCTTTGCATAAATTAACTCATTTGCTCTTCAAAAATACCCCTATGAGTACGAACAAGGAAACTGAGGCTTACAGAGTTTAAGAAATTTGCTTTAAGGTCAAGGTAAGTGGCCAGCCTTGGGTTTAATCTCAGTTGTAACCCAGTCCTTTAAGTGCATATCTCAGACCACAGACCTTGGGGCTGTCACCTTTAGACATGATCAGGTTAAAGACTAAGAACTAATCACCAAGAAGGAAACACCCTACATTCCATATGAGAAAACAAACAAAAAAAAAACATCTCTTTCCCTTTTATTGTTTTCTTTCCTTAAATATTGTGGTCGGTTTTCCAGAAAATGTATTACATTGTTATCCCATTTTATCAAAAATGTCAGAAAAAGAACATGGGTATTTCTGGTTGAGTTCCGAGCACCGACTCATCCCATGAGCATCTGCTCCATCCAAGCAGCCTGACATTTCCAATGAAAGCACATTCCGAGCGTGCTCCAGGATGAGAACTGCCAACTAGAAGCATGAATCGTCTGACAGTAATAAGAGCATTTAATATTCCCTAAATCTTCTTCCTCGAATTCTACAAAGATCCCGTCAAACCTAATCACAGTTTGTGCTGTCTGGCAGGGTTGACACATACATTCCACCCATGGGTTTTAACTGGCCAAAATCTCACAGGTTGAATACTGAAACCTTTTTCATTTCCGCTAGTCTGACAGTCTCGCGGTGTGTAGTGAACCTTGCAGCAGCATCTGTTTAAGACCTCTGGTCTTTCTGCAAAAGTGACAGCTCAAGCCTGTGCAAACTGAAGATATGCTGCCAAAGTAAAAATCATTTTTCTTTTCCAGGAAATATTTAGCCCAAATTCTTTGACGATAACCTGATTTTCATCCTGATACAACCCCAGGCTTTCTTCAGAGTCAATGAAGATTTGTTTGACATCATTTAAAAGCAAAATGCCATTAACAGTGGCCCAACACTGCCTTCCCCCTTAGATTCTTTTCAGAATTCTCTCTTATACCAAAGGAAGCACTGCAGGATAGTCTGGTATTTCAGATTCAAAACATCCACCATCGGATTCCACATATTTAGTAAGCAGTCCCTGCCTTTGGAGCTATGAACAGAAGACTCCCAAAGCAATTCAGTAAAATACCTAGAATGTACTTATTTGGCTTGTTAAAATTATTAAACCCATTGTTTGTGAAGATGAACACAATATTTAGAGCTTAATTCAATCATGGTTCCTTTGTAAACAATTGCTACATAAAGGAAGATATTTTCATGTGTTCTTTTATTTTGCAAATTCGTTGGCTTCGGTGGTTGCATGTCTGACACTCAGTTTAAATCCAGGTGCTGCCATCCTCAGGAAAGCTTAGTGTCTGCCTCTAAATACATCGCTAGTAAAAGAGTAGCGTTAGTACTTAGGTGGCTATATGGTGTTTTACAACTTTTCAACATTAGGAATGTTCTTTCAAGTTTTAAATGTGTGAAAAAATTAAACTTTAAATTCGCTGATTTTAAATTACACACTTAAATTATAAATAAATTAATCCACAAAAGAATGACTAAATCACTGCTAGTATACCGATTTAATGGAAATTATGAGTCCTTTAAGATTATAAAGACTACAGTGACATAGAAAAGATTTTCTGACATGATGTTTAGTTTAAAACAGATAATCACCAAGTTTTATAGAGACGATGAGCACAACTGTGGAAATGGACATATATATATATGGACAAGGACAGGGAAAAAAAAAAACATGAAAAATAGAAATGGCTCCTTCACAGTGGTAGGATTTATGACCTTAAAATAGTTCCTCTACAGTGGTTCCAAAATAAGAATGTTTTTGAAACATGTGTACATAATTTAAATAAAAGAATGCCTAACAGTATTCAATTCAAGTGTTCAGAATCACATTTCTGGCAGTTTCTAAGCATGACCCAGAAGGATTTTTTGATCACCACTGTGAGTTTTACCATTATTTTACCAAGCAATAAAAATAAGTAAAAGTAAACATATTAAAAGTGTTTTAAAGGACAATTTTCTTCCAGGAATAAAAATGTCTATTTTTTAAAACAATATGCATCCCTTTCCACAGGAAGAGCTACCAAATAAATGCACTAAAATATCACAGTAAAGCCTAATAATTTCCTCAAGTGTTTCCTTGGAAGCAAATCAACTAAATCCATCCCCAGACATTCGGCTTCCAGGATTTCTTTTTTTAAAAATGGCATGATAACCAGGCACTCGAATTCAACTCAGTACTCAAAGTCTTTCCTTAAAATAAAACAATTTTGGATTTTCTTAAGGATTATCATTTTGGAAGAGAGTGGGATGCTTAGAAATAACCATATAAGGGCACTCATTACAATCCCCGCCCAGCACAACATTTCTTAGGGTGCTATAGTAGATTGACTGACATCTGTTAGTGACTGACCCAAGGTGTCACAGCCTGATTTACCTTAAGAAGGGAGTCTGTCAGCTATCTGTTGTGGAAAATAAAGCTTTTCTGCTGTCTTTTCCATTAAAAGATATTTTTCCCTTTGCCTATTTGAGCTCTGATTAATACAGTTTAAGGTAATATTTCAATGAAAGAATTTCCTATAACTCTTCTAAGGGAAGAGCCACCAAAAGACAGAAGAGCCTGTAAGTGCATGGTTTGCTCCAGTGTGTGATCTCATCGCCTCCTATCGCCTCCCCCTCACACCTCCCTCCACACTTAATCAGAGGACTTATCACATTTTTTGCATCTCTGGCCTCTACAGAAATGTATTTACCAAACTATTCTGTGAAACCAAGGTCTTCCATTAACTCATCCACATGGTCTCACAACCCAGTTTAGGCATATTTATCCACACCGAATTCAGCAAGGATAAAGACCTGGATACATAAGGAGATCCATGAGATTCAGAATGCCCACTGAACAAAAGGTGCAAGATATGAGAGTGAGTGTGGTTAATCTTATCATTTAGGAGAATGGAAGTCATGGAGGATAAGTCTATCACTTCCACCATTTCAACTGTGTGACTTTGGGCAAGTGGTTTAACTTCTCCATACCTCAGTTTCATGTAAGATGGAGATAGTAACAGTATTTTCTTCATAGTGTTGTTATGAAGATCAAAAGAGTTAATATACTTAAAGTGCTTTGATAAATATATGGTAAAGAGTAAAGGCTAGCTGATATTATGCTGTACTGCATACAATTGACCGGTCTGACTTCAGGGGCTCTGATTGCTAGGAGTGAATGCTATCAGGAATCTGGAGCTCTCTAGATATGCTCTTGACTCCATGTCACTGTCTTTACTATCCTTTCCCCAGAGAAATTTCAATATTCATTCATTTATTCATTCAGCAAAATGTTTATGAGTCTCAGACTACATTCTTGGTACTGTGCTATGGAATAAAATAGTAAACAAAACAGATGCTGACTTTATTCTCATGGAGTTTGTAATATAAGTGATCAGAGAGGTGGTTAGCAGCCAATCAAAATACATTGGGAGAAATGATTATAATGAGAAAAGTACAAAGGCCTGTGGTGTCTGCCCCCTGCAGTCCAATAGAAAAATACTGGAAATTACCATATTGTAAAACTGCTACAATGGATTAAGTAAATAGTGCCATGGAAGCAAATGGAGTGGCCAGTAGCCTACGTTCAGATGGGAGGGGCATAGTCAGGGAAAGGTTTCAACAGGAAGTAACATAATAGCTGAGATCTAAAGAATGAGTATGTGTGTGTGTGTACAAGTATATTTAAATTTAACACATTTATCCTATAAGATAGTTGTTTGCACTGTTAACACCTTCAGATCCCTTGCTCCTGAACACAGGCACTTACTCCTCAGATGCTGGGGCTATTGGTGCCAACAGATCTCAGCTGAAACCCTCTTCAGGCCTTGCCTTCGACTGAAGACAGCAGCCCCACCCAAGATCACTCTGGCTCCCTAAGAGCTGCCATATCCAATAACTGCTCAATGAGGGAGAATAAAGGCATGGGCCTCTTGGCCCTACTCAGACACTTTGAATAGTGGTCCCTATAGGACTGGTTGTGACCTTTATTGTGACTGCAAGACAGTTGACCTCTTACTGTTAAAACCTGTATTCTTTTTTCTTCTACAGATGTTGATCCTGAGAGCACTCCCCACTAAAGTTCTCACATGCAAATTTGAGATATTCCCTTTTTACAGATGAGAAAAACCAAGCTTTGAAAGGTTAAGTAACTTGTTGAAGATGAGACAGCATGGCTCATTCAGAAACGTGAAAGTAGCTCAGTTTGGCTAAAGCCCAAAATTTGAAGGTAAAAGAGGCTAAAGATAAACCAGGTCTTGAAATACTAAGTCATAATAAGGAATGAGGGCTTTATCTCAAGACAGTGGGAACTATGAGAAGTGTTCGGAGTGAAATGATCAGTTAAAGGCTTTAGTTTGACAAATTAGGTATTGTAAGCTCATTTTTAATGGTGAAAGCATTTTATTATCAGGGAAGGGTTGCTGAGTTTTTATCTGAATAACCCATTGCTACTTATTGCTTTTCTATGGGTCATAATCTTAGGAGGGATTGTGAGTATTGTGATTAAAAGAGAAGACCACCTCAGGGTTAGAGAGCACACATATACAGAGGTCCTGGCAAAATGAGCTGAGTTGATTGCTGTGTGTAAAAAGGGGACAACTCTTCACCTACTTCACTGGTTCAAAAAACATAATCTCCAAATGGGAGCTTTAATTCAGTTGAGAGGTTCTTTCCTTTCCTCTCTTGCTGCCTCACTTCAAAAACAGAGGTACCTTGATTATAAACGAGCTGAAGAGCTTGAAAACCACTGGGCTTGAAAACTTTGCTTATAACCTCCACTTGAGATTGTATGTGCTCGAAGTACTGTGTTGAAAATACTACCTTGTTCAAAGCAAAGCAAGATAGGTGGGACCACTCCTTGTATCCACGCCCTTTCCCATGTGATTTTGCAGTTCCCCCCCATCGAAAGGCAGAGTGTACTTTTTAGACTTCTGATTTTGGATCCAGCCATGTGACTTGATTTGGTCAACGGAATGTTAGCAGATACAATGTTCTACACTTAGCAGCCATTTCTTACCTGACCAGAAATGTCAAATCAAAGTAAAGTGTTTAAAGCTCAAGTATCAGAAAAAACATTAAGGCAGTGGATTTTTACCTTTGAGAATGTCTTATACATCTTTGAGAATATGATCACAGTTAGTTGTATTCTCCCCTAAAAAAGTATTTGTACACACAAAACTTTACATCTCAAGAAGAAAGTTAATTTTTGTTTAAAGCTGGAGACAGTTACTGTTTGGAAAATCAAGATTATTTTCATTAATGTAAAAGTTATGGAACTCAGAATACAGATTAAAAGAAAAATCATGAAAGAATAAAATTTCTCTGTATAATAAAATAGAAGACTATTTATTCTGGTATTTGAGAAAAAACGGAGGAGAGTGGTAAAAATATAATGGGAAGTGAATACACCCAGTAAGAATTCAGGTGGCAGGACTCCAGGAGAAAGGATAGCCAATGAGAAACATCCAATGCTTTGAATAACAAGTGGAGTGGGGGACAGAAATATAGAGTATTTGGGTTTAAATTTCCCCAAATCTTTAATAAAATTGTGCTACTTAGACAACTTTGTGTTAATGATGCTCTAGGCAATTTTTTTTAAATCTGAAACAAGAAATTTTTAAAATTCTGAATAGTTTTCATTATGATCCAATGTATTATGAAAATGGAACAACAGGTGGAAAAGTAGACCTCTAGAGAGCTCAGAGCCAGAGGTAATGAAGAGAATAAGGAGTTTCTGAGGGATCTCCTGATACTGAGAGAGTACTAGGTTTGGGATTCCCAGTCAAGCTTACTGAAACATTAAAGGAAAAGACCCAATAGATTAGATTTAAAAACACCCAGGACATTGACAACTTATACATAAATTTCAGTTAGTTCAAGGACCCTCAGGTAACCTAGCCAAGGGTCCCAGGAGAAGAATCACCATCCTAATGGGATTCATTCTCTGTTAACCCAGACAATATATATTGGTCTCCTACTGCATGCTCTGCTAGAACCAACATAAAAGTCAAGTTCTTCAAGACCACGTCTCAGAAAGCAAGCATTATTCTTGCCTGAGAATAAAAGAAACTACAAATTCTGAAGAAAAAACAGAATATGATATCAAGGTACTAAACATAAAATCCATTGTGAATACATTATGTTTTATGAGTTTCCTGTAATTTTTCCAACTGCCTAGGGTTCCAGAATACTGTTTTAAATGATCATACAAATTAGGTTATTGCTTATGACTATTTTAAGACTAATTATAAGGTTAAAAGTTGATTTTTTAAATTTTAGGATGCACCCAAAAAGGTCTCTTAAAATACATAAGTCTGAAAAACACAGCACAAGGAATTAAACTTGGCATATGATTTTTATAACCTCTTCTGTCAAAATCCTTGAAGTCTCCTGGCTAAAAGCAAAACTCTAGTAACAATACTAATGATTCTCATCTCCAGTTGCCAAAAAGGGTGCCATAAATATGTACAGGTGGACAACAAGCTGCCAGTAAGATTTATGTAAAACACCTGCACTCTCTCTTACATACTGTGTAGACAGTAGTAGTAACTATAAATGAACTTGTGATTTGAGAATTGAGAGTTTATAATTGTTATCTGCGACCATTTTGCTAAACTGAGCACTGTGTGCAGAGTAAGAATCCCAACAAGATTTTTTTGTTTTGTTTTGTTTTGTTTTACTTTAAGCCAATACCCAGAAACAGCCCTGAGCATCTCTATGTTGTCAGCTGGCAACTTTCTAACAAATGAAACAAAAAGAACCTTGGGTCTGAAATTTAGTAACTAAGAAATAAAAACACTGATTAAATTGAAAAACAATAAAGCCAAAAATTTCTAACTCCTGTTAGGTTCATAAAATTCTGATTAAAATAAAATCAAGTTAATATTGAAAAGGTACTCTCACTACTTTTTTAAAGTGCAAGTCTATTCAATTAATTGCCTTTGAATGAACACTATAAATATGATAAAATATTTTTGGTCTAAAAATCCTTTCAATTTTTTATATAGCTCTTGCAGGTATTGGTAAAATGTCCTGTCTTCTCAGACAGGATTTTTAAATGGTTTTATTTCTATTTATTAGTGTTTTAATTTTCCACTTTCTAAATAAATCCACAAGTCAGAATCTTTCAAGGCATACCTAAACAAATATAGAAATAAATACCTTCCTTGTTAAATAGATATAGATAGAATTTGTTTACATTAGCTATAAGCCATTTCCTCATTTAATCAAAGAATTCATTTAATATTTTCACCTGGGAAAGTAGATTCAGGAGTCATATAGTCCAGGACTGAATTTGGATCCCTCCTCAATAAATCCTACTTCTCAGAGTCATTGAGCAGACTGAATACAATGATATAGGAAAGTCACTAGAATATTATAGATACTCCATAAATGTGAATCCTTTCCCTTTCCTACTACTGTGTGCCAGACATAGAGCTGGAATTTTTTCACTTAAGTCACAGTCTTAGAATTGGATTCTTTGAATATGATTCAGACAGTCCCAGTTAAGAGTACGCACTCTCCCATTTACATAGTCTCTCAGTAAATTAATCAAGGTTTTGTTTCCATTCCCATTGCTTCCAATAAGTTTATTCTAAAGGTCAGCGGGAAGAACTGGAGCTCCTGATGGAAAGTGTAAAGGGAAAAGATGAGCCAAGAGAAAATTTTTCACTCTCCTTCCCAGATTCCTTTTCTCTCTCTGTCTTTTAGCTTTCAGCACCAGGTTGCTTCCCAATTGGCCCTGCCCACTTTCACACTTCATATCCTTTCTCTATGAGCATATCCTACATATATCCAGCTCCAAACAAAAACCTTCACAGGAACTTTCAGAGGAGATCTTTTAGCATTATCAGATGAAAAAAATGCCTTTCACATATTTATTTAACAAATATACATTGAGTACCATTTAAGAGCCATGAAGTATACTGGAAACTCAGGTTACAATGGTAAAACTAGGTAGGCCTCTGCTCTCTTGACATGTATAGCCTAGTGGAAAAACAAAGAACAGATCAACAGAGAATTATCCAGGTAGACTATGTAAGTGTAATAGGGAACATGACAAACAAAGTAACAGTACTAGGGGAGCACGTTGGCAGGGATGAAGGAAAGCAAGGAACATATCTGGCAATATTTAACAATGATGATTTTAATGTATAAAGCTAAAGTGAAATATAACCTAAATGTTCACGAATAAGTATTAGGTAACTTATATTAATTAAAAATAATACTTTAGAAGAGTATCTGATTATAGAGTTAATATTAATTGTATATTATTTCATGAAAGAGCAGGTTATCAAAAGTATTTACTGCATTACTTCATTTTTTGTTCAAAACAAAAGTGTGTATGCAGAGGAAAATAGTAGAAAGATATATAACAGCATGTTAGTGGTTATTCTTGCGTAGCAAGATTATAAATGATTTCGGGTTTTTAAGCTTGCCTATAGTTTTTAAATGATCTAAAAAGAGCATATAGTAATTTTATAATTTAATAAAGATATATTTTTATTTAAAGTAATTTGAAATCATTTGCCTATGCAACTCACATTTATCAAATGCCTACTGTGTTTAAAGGACTGTCCTAATTGCTAAAAGCCACAGAGCTGAGCCACAGAGCTAAGCCACACTCTATGCCCTTGAATAGCTCTCAGCACTGTGATGCAGACACGCAGTAAACACCCAGGAGTAAGGTACTGCCCGGGTATTATGTTAAAAAAGTCTAGTTATTTACCCAGAACTGATTTTTCTCTGACCACTATAAGCAAGACAACATGAAAGCGTAATGTTGCCTTTGTCATTTGTGACTAACAAATTATGAAATAAGATATTAAAATTACTCTTCTGCTAGCTCCTGTTCTAAGTAAGATCTATAATTATCAGAAATTATTAACTATAAATTAACCATTGTTAATCACATTGTGATAACCAAGTTTTATTGAGCACTATTTCACATAATCATTAAACAATCCTATGAATTAACTAGCATTATTATTCCTATTTTACAGATGTGGAATTGAGGTACAGAGAGGTCAAGGTCAAGATTGCCCTGCTCATAAATAAGGGAGGCAAGATTTGACCCTATACAGTCTGAGCACAGAGTCCAGACCTCTGACCATTGTTTTTTTGTCTCCCTTTTATGATCAATAGTATCATCTCTGTCTCCCTGTTGCCACATGTCTATTTTCATAATTTCAAATAAGAACAAGTCAGATAGAGATGATATTAGAGAGAAAGAGTTAAAGAGAATGGCCTGAGGGCCAGGTTGGTATCCTCAGTAGTCAGCACAGATTTGGGACATACGAAGGCTCAATAAATAATTTGTTATATAAATGATCCAGAAAGCAGATTCATTTTTAAAGCTCCCCACTCCTAATATCAGCTTTAAAAAGAAAATTTGTTTCTCTTTCTTCTAAAAAACAATTGCATGATTAGGAAAAGGCTACTTAACTAAGGGTTTCAATCTATATTTTTCTAAATTTTATATATAACAATCTTGTAGTAATCCTAAAGGCAAACGTATAATATATATAATTTTGCTTATTTGTTTATGGAAAAAAAGCGTGACTCTAAGTATATATCTCTCTAATAAATATGCACAGCACTTAGATTTTTTTGAGTTGGGTTAGATTTACTGGAGCACTATGACAAATCAATTTTATGAATTGTAGACAAAACTAAATCACCATCAAATGACTATACGAATTAAGGTTTTCATAAAAAGATATGGATTATTGTATATTTCTAGAAATGGGAAATTTGCTGGCACAGACTGTGAAGTGCATGATAATATTCTGTCTGTCTCATATTTAGAATAACATAAATAACCAACAAACCACTCATTATTCATTGCCTGAGGAATAAAGATATCAAGTCACTTCCATTAGTTCTTGTCATAATGCACTCTTCAACTTAAACACTGCTCAGAAACCGAGAAAGGATTACATTTAAAACTGAGATGAAAAACTAATTAAAGTATAAAGAAATATAATATGAGTCTCAATGCCTAGGTCTATGAAGAGTGCTTCCTACATAATAAAAATATTTAAAGTAAATTAATACTTTTAATTTCTAAATATGATTTTTCACATATTTCACTTATTAATAATTGCATCTATTTTCCTAGATTTGAATTATAATCATTGTCTAGAAGTATCTCATTACTTTTGGTGTGAGACAATGGTGTGACCTATAAAACATTCAAAGTGAGTTAAAGAGGTAATCTCAAAAGATATAAATCTTAAAAGGGACATCAAAGATATTCCGAGCCATAAAAATGAATGAATAAACTTGAAATAAGAGCATACAGGTTTCCAGTCAAATGGCAGAGTAGGTGAATGCTATGCTGATCTCCTCCCACAACCATATCAAAATTACAGCTAAACTACAGACCAAATATCATTGAAAATCCCCTAAAGTCTAGCTGTATGGAAGTCCTATAACTAAGGATGTACAGAAGAATCCCCATGGAGACTGGTAGGAGTGGCAGAAATGAGGAATGGGCTGGTCCCACACCGGTGTGAGGCAGTTAAAAACCAGTATCTCACCAAGATCTCAGCTGCAGAGGTCCTTCTTGAGAAGTGAGGGGTCTCAACTCCACACAAGACTCCCCAGCCCAGGGCTACAGTGCCAGAAAGACAAGTCCCCATAATTCCTGGCTGTGAAAACCTGCAGAGATTGTGGCTGAGTGAAATGGAGGGCTTCTGGAGTCCAAGGCATTCCTCTTTTTTTTTTCCACCCCAATTCCAGCTTTATAGAAGTATAATAGACAATTAGTTGCTCATATTTACACTATACAATTCAATAAGTGTTTTTTCAATTATAGTTGGCATACAATAATAGTTTCAATTGTACGGCATAGTGATTAGAGACCTATATAACTTACAAAGTGGTCACCCCACTAAATCAGGTACCCCTCTTCCCTCTTACATATTTTTTACAACATTGTTGTCTATTTTCCTTATGTTACACTATATATTTCCATGACTATTTTGTATCTATCCATTTGTACTTCTTTATTTATTTTAATGTTTCAAGTATACAGTACATTGTATAGACATCTATATAGTTCATAAAATGATCCCCCCAATTCCTTCACCAGGTTAGGGAAGTTTTCCATTATTATTTCTTCAAACAGCTGTTCAACATCTTGTTTTCCGTCAGGTACGCCAATCAGATGGATATTTTGACCATAGTGTCCCATATGCTCCTTACATTATTTTTATAGTCTTGGCATCTTTTTCCTTGCCATTCTGATGGAATGTCCTTGGCTTTCCCATCCTCTAGATAAAGCATTTGATCCTCTTCTTTATTCACTTTGTTTATTCCTTTGTTTATTCCATTTAATATACTTCTCACCTCAGATAATGTGTTCTTCATTTCAGACTGGTTCCCTTTTATAATTTCCATTTCCATTTTTGTTTTTTATTTCTTTGTTGAAGTTCTCCCTGAATTTATCTACACTCCCAAAAGTTCATTGACCATCTTTATAACCAGTGTTTTGAACTTTACATCTGTTAGATTACTTGACTCCATTATTTCTGGATCTCTGTTCTGTTCTCTCATATGGTTTCTTCTTCTTTGTCTTCCTATTTTGAGTGCCTTTCTGTGTCTGTTTCTATGTACTAAGCAAAGCTCCTAAGTCTTCCAGTCTTATTAGTGTGGATTTGTGAAGTAAGTGTCCAGTGGCACAGTCCTGAGAGGGGTTCAGCTGAAGGCCAAATTTAGCTTAAGCCTCTGCCCCTCTGGGACCACCTGTTAAAATTCAGCAAGCGATCCACAGATACTGTGCTTATAGTTGCCTCAAAAGGTCACACCTGAAACCGAGGCCAACTGCTACCAGTGTGAGTCTAGGCGCTGCTCAACAAGGAGCACCTGATTTGCTGAGGATATATCTGTGACGTGGCTTGGGTGGGGTCGCGAGTTGGGGGAAGTCAGAGTTTCAAGAAATCCTCTGGGTAGAGCGACCTCTATTATCCAGTTTGATGACATCACGGCTATAATGGTGGTGTGTCCATGCACCGGGAGCGGGGAGGGCTCAACAGGGAATAATGGATACCTCTGACATTTCTGTAGAGAGCAAGTCTCACCTCCACCCTCATTCCTACAATATCTCTCTGTAATTCCCTGGTACCTCCATGCGCAGCCATACTGGCACTGGTGCTCAGAGAGAGCAGATCTGTCACTGTGAAAATACACTCGCGGTCATGGCCTCTTTAAGGGGAAGTCTGCTGCTGCTGCTGCTGCTGCTTCCACAGCCTCTGTCTCACTCAGCCACTGGAGACCGAGCAGCCTCGCATCATTGCCCCATCCTACCTTCTACTGTTGCAGGGTAATTTCTTGGATTTCTGAATAGTTGTATGGCTTGTTCATCTAGATCCCCAATGATTTTTCCTTGCTGTTTGCTCTTTGTTTCCATCACAACTTCAATTTGGTCACCAGAGGGATGAACAGAGCTGCTATCATCTATGCCATTTTTTATCTTCCCCAGGCATTCCTCTTAAAGGGCCTACCCATGGACTTACTCACTGATGAACTCATTCTAACCTCCAGCACTGGGGCAGCAGTTGAAAAGGTGCCAGGGACATATGAGGAGGAACCGAGTTGCCTGGCTTCAGGACAAGGACTGGAGAAGTAACTTTCTCCAAGACAGAAGTACTGGCAGATGCCACTGTTCCTTTGTTGAGCACTTCTCGCACCCAGCATGGATGCACAGGTGCGGACAGTCACCATATCTGAAATTCCAGCAATCAGGCTAACACTGGTCACGCTGTCCTGATGATTCCCTGAGACGCCAACCCACCTAACTTGCAGGCCCACCCAAGCTGCTTCCAGTGGCTTTTCCATTCAAATGGCTTACCTTGGCTCATGCTGAAAATTTTCCTAAAATATCTTAAAGTTTCACAAACCCCAAACAAGCACCATCTGGCCTTGGTGTGCCCCATACATCTTGCTAAGCTGCCCCATGCCTGGCAGAAGTGGCAGTCAGCCCCATTTTACAGCTTAGCCTCTCCCAGGCACCTCCAAGCCCAGTACAAGGGCAACCATCTGCAGATCACTTTGTAGCTCATACCAAGTGGCCCCGGGCAGGGCACAAGCAGTGGTTGACTTTGGTCTGCACCGGAGCCCCTCCTAAGAGGCCCCAGAACCAACAACACACCCCGTGGCAAGCTTCGGACCACACCAGAGCATCAGCCAACCACCTCCACAAATGGGACGCTCAAAGGGCAGACCGGGTAGACACCAGAGCCCTGCTAAAAAGAGTTCTTCTGCATAGGATCAGCCCATGCATAACAGCTCCTCCACTGTAGTCATACTCAGTTCTTATAACCAATCAGCCTGAGTATCGATCCCATCCAGTAACATGCCAATAGCAATCAAGGATCAACTACAACAGGAGGGCACACACAATCCATACAAAGAACACACAGGCAGCACCTAGCTCTGGTGACTAGAGAGACTGTACCACTGGGCCCCATAGTACTAACACATAGAAACAAACACAGGGAAGCAGCCAAAATAAGAAGACAAAGAAACATGTCTCAAATTAAAGAACAGAACAAAGGTAAAAAGACTAAACAAAATAGAGATAAGCAATCTACAAGATGCAGAGTTCAAGACACTGGTTATAAGGATGCTCAGTGATCTCAGTGAGAACTTCAACAAAGAGATAGGAAACGTAAAAGTGAAAATAAAAAAGAATCAGTCAGAAATGAAGACTACAGTAACTGAATAAAGAATGCATTAGAAGAAATCAACAGTAGATTAGATGTAGCAGAGGACCGAATAAGTGATTTGGAAGATAAGGTAGCAGAAAATACCCAATCAGAACAGCAACAAGAAAAAAAAATGCCCCCCAAATGAATACAGTTTAAGAGGCTTCTGAGACAATATCAAGCATACCAACATTCACATCATAAGGATACCAAAAGGTAAAAAGAGAGAGCAAGAAATTGAAAACCTATGTGAAGACATAATGATGGAAAAATTTCCCTAACCTGGGAAGGAAATAGACCCAAAAGCACAGGAAGCACAGAGTCCCAAATAAAATGAACCCAACGAGGCCCACAGCAAGATACATCATAATTAAAGTCCCAAAGTTTAAAGACAAAGAGAGAATCTAAAGCAGCAAGAAAAAAAGCAGTTAGTTACCTACAAGGGAGCTCCCATAGACTGTCTGCTGATTTCTCAACAGAAATTTTGCATGCTAGAAGGGATTGGCATGAAATATTCAAGGTGATGAAAAGCAAGGACCTACAACCAAGATCACTCTACCCAAGGTCTTCATTGAGAATCGAAGGACAGATAAAGAGCTTTCCAGACAAAAAGCTAAGGGAGTTCATCACCACCAAATCAGTATTATAAGAAATGTTAGAGGACTTCTTTAAGAAGAACAAAAAAAGTTAAAAAATATGAATAATAAAATGGCAAAAACTATGTATCCATAAACAATTACTTTAAATGTAAATGGATTGCATGCTCCAATCAAAAGACAAAGGGTGGCTGAATGGATAAGGAAACAAGACATTTATATATACCATCTACAAAAGACTCGCTTCAGACCAAAAAAATATTAAAAATAAAGAGATGGAAAGATATTCATGAAAATGGAAACAGGCAAAAAAAAGTTGGAGTAGCAAGACTTATACCAAACAAAATAGTCTTTAAAACAAAGGATATAAAAGAGACAAAGAAGGACCCAATAATTCTACTTCTGGGTATTTAAGAAACCCAAAACACTAATTTGGAAGACATATACACCCATATGTTCATTGCAGCGTTCTTTACAATAGCCAAGATATGGAAGCAACCTGGGTGTCAATCAGTAGATGAATGGATAAAGAAGAGGTGATATATAAATACAGTGGAATCTTAGTCATAAAATAGAATAAAACCTTGCCATTTGCAACAACATAAATGGACTTAGAGAATATTATGCTAAGTTATATCAGACAGAGAAAAACAAATATCATATGATTTCATTTATATGTGGAATCTAAAAAACAAAATAAATGAACAAATAAAATGGAAACAAACTCATAGAGACAGAGAACATTTTGATGGTTGCCAGATGGGAGGGGGTTTGAGAGGATGAACTAAAAAGGAGAAAGGATTAAGAAGTACAAATTGGTAGTTACAAAAGTCATACAGATGTAAAGTATAGCATAGGGAATATGGTCAATAATATTGCAACCATGATGTATGGTGTCAGATGGATGCTAGATTTATTGGGGTGATCACTTCATAAGTTATATCAACACTATGTTGTATATCTAAAACTAATATAACATTGTATGCCAAAATTAATTGAAAAATTTAAAATTATTAAAAAAAGAAGAACGAATCCTAATGGGCAAAATGAGATGGAATGCTTAAATACAATGAACTGGGAGGATTTGGTTTTTTTCCTTTTCTCCATGTAGTCAGTTAGATTAGTATAAAAATGGTATCTACTTTGCAAACATTACTTGCAGTATGACAGATATTTTCTGCAGTAATTTTTATTATTAATGTTTGGAAACTATACCTGTATGAGATATGTGGTTAAAAACAATTCTTTAAAATGTGTCTAGAAGACTATGTGCTGGATAAAACAATACATATGTACTGAATTTCTCCCATGTGCAAGGCAGTGTCTAAAATTAGCCAACTTAAATGGCTTTTATCCTGATATGGGGGATGGGACTTTTTTCTTCCTACAATAACAAGGATAAAGCAAAGCAATGTGGGTAAGAGTACATGTCGTGTCATCAGACTGACTTCAAATTCTGGCTCCACCACTTATGACTTACTAGCATGTTTCCTTAGAAAAATAGGCTGGGATAATGGCTGGTACATTAGCTTTCAATAAATGTTTCCTGTTATAATATTATAATTAATGAGAAGTACCTATATAAAATATGGAAATGGGATGCCAGTTTTGTGGGGATATGATTATTAGCTATTTAAACCAAGAGGATCTCATCCAAATGGAGATGCTCTATAAGCAATTGGATATAGGAGACTGAGACTCAATGAGAATCGGAGTAAGTTTGGAGTAATGAGAAAATAAGCTTCGAGAATGATAAACATTCTGTGACAGGGAATATAGAAAGGCATGTATAAGTACCACACATATAAGCTTCCGCACAGCAAAAGAAACCATCAACAAGACAAAGAGGCAACAAAGAGAATATATTTGCAAACAACACATCCAATAAGGCACTAATACCCAAAACATACGAAAAACTCACACAACCCAACAACAAAAAACAAACAATCTAACTGAAAAATAGGCAGAGGACCTGAACAGACACTTCTCCCAAGAAGACATACAAATGGCCATCAGATAATATGAAAAGATGCTCAACTTCACTAGCTATTAGGGAAATGCAAATCAAAACCACAGTAAAATACCACCTCGCACCTGTAAGAATGGCTATCATCAACAAGACAAGTAATAGCAAGTGTTGGAGAGGTTGTGGTGGGAAATGAACCCTCATATACTGCTGGTGTTAACGTAAATTGGTCCAGCCACTGTGGAAAACATTATGGAGGTTACTCAAAAAATTAAAAGTAGAATTACCATATGACCCAGAAATCTCTCTTCTGAAAATTTATCTATAAAGATATATGCACCTCGATGATCATTGCAGCATTATTCACAGTGGCAAAGATATGGAAACAAAGTGTCCTTCAATAGATGACTGGGTAAAGATGGGATACATTTATACAATGGAAAATTACTCAGCCACAAGAAAAGATGAAATACTGCCATTTGTGACACATGGATGGGTCTTGAGATTATCGTGCTAAGCAAAATAAATCAGACAGAAGAAGGTGAGAACCACATGATTTCACTCATATGTGGGATATAAAACTGAAAGCAACAAACAAATAAGACGAACAAAATCTCATGGACACAGACAACAGGTTGGTAGTTATCAGAGGAAAATGGGGGAGGGGAGAGGTAGATAAGGCTAAAGGAGATCAAATATATGGCGACAGAAGATTTGACTTTGGGTGGTGAACACTCAATACAATATACATATGACATATTATTGAATTATATACTTGAAACCTATATAATTTTATTAACCAATGTCGCCCCAATAAATTTAATTTAAAAATAAAATAAAATATGAAATAAAATAAAATAAAAAACAGAAAGGCATGGAAGTTAGGAGACAGGAAGAGGAGGAAAAAAAACAGTAAAAAGGCAAGTAGTTATGAACTGTAATGGAAGTAAGTCGCCTCAGAATGAGCACATGCACATTTTGGGGGTTCATGTGAATTTTACAGAACACATGCATTTATCTCCACTACCTCTAGAAATAAAATCTATTAAATTGAAAGTGTAAACATTTTTTTAAATCAGGAAGGGTAAAGAAGATATGAGGGCGTAATAACAGGACAGAGTTGTCAGCATAGTTTTGGGAGGAAAAAATGGAGGAGCAGCAGAGCTGAAAACACCAGTACCTGCAGAATTGAGAGGCAGGAATTGAAGACAATAGGTATACACAGTCCCTTCCAGCTCGTTGTCTCTCTGTGCAGCTTCAAGATCACTGGCAACTATCTTCAGGAGACTGAAATGTTTTCAGCAGTGAACAACTGAGAGATTTCTCAATGAAACCTCCAATTCCCCCTTTTCAACCTCACTGCAGTGAATCCCACCAAACTTAATGTTTTGCCCATAAAGAGCATCCAACCAGTTTTGAAATTAAGTTGCTTCATAAAATAATATTCTATGTTGCTTTCTAATCTATTTATTACAATAAAGTCCTCTCAATGTTTCTTTAGGCTTACTGTTCATTTGAGAAAATATCTAAAAGCACAACGTTCATTGATTTCCTAGTTGAAGATCTAATAGTGTATATTTTCCAGTTTAGCATGCCTGGTAATCTTACACTTATAACGAGATGTACAATAAACACTTCTGTGGTATAATCCTTTCACAGGAAAAGAACATAGGCAGATACACACAGACCTGCATTTTGACTTCTGACAGGCACGTACTGGCTGTGTGATCTGATTAAGTCACTTAACTTCTCTGAGCTTTAGTTTACCTATTAAATTAGGTCACCATATCAACCAGCTAATTTGTAGGGCTGATACAATAAGGTATCAAACGTAGATAGTAAAAAACAATATGCTTGATGCAGAGAAGCCTACTAAATATTAGTTTCTTTCTTTTTTATCCTTTTCCATCCACTCCCTGCCCTTTACTCCAACCCTTGTGACTAGAAAATAATGTCTACTTAGAGGCTCTTGGTTAATAATCATTCTAAAGCATTTTTTGAAAATATGCCATCTCTAGCTTTCTGTTAAAGTCTCTGGTCTATGGCCAAGGTCTATGAAAAGGAGTTCATGCTAAAGAAACTTTAACATTAACACAAATTTAAGAGTTACAACTGACTCATTTTACAAACAGGATAAATATGACTCCAGATAAGAACAGCCTAGGGAATTAATTCTAATAACCTTTCATTCATCTTTTATGAATTCCAATCTACCAACTAGGAATTTGTAAGATATGGGACTGAATTCTGAAGGGAAAATTTTAAAAGTTCATCAATGAATACTTTTGAAAATGGAAAGAGAATCAAGACTGATCTTTCTTAAAAGACATATACCATGAAGCGGAAGCAGGTGACATCTTGAATCCTTTCCCATCAGGGTCTCTAATTGGTAAACAGATTAAAATTAGTAGATCAAATGGGATGTTCTGAAGCCGAAGGATAGCACATCTGAAAATTTTTCACATAAATTTTTTTCTTTGATTATGGAGGGTGAATTGCATTATGAAATATTTTATATCATAAGGAACTTAAGCACATTTTAAAGGAAAAGTAGTCTTTTAGGGGAAAAATTCTGATCCTTTGAATCAATTCCTTCTCTGGTTTTGGAATGTCATGATAATTTATGCAGTCGCATACCATCAAAAATAAGCAGAAACATGTGACAATGGTTTATATTTAGATTGTCATAATCCTTTTAAATAAAGTGCTATCATTTTTTTACTCTAAGAGATGTAATCTCTCCCAAAACTTCCTGTAAGAAAAATACAGTAAATATTATCATTGGTGTTCATTTGACCCCAAAGATACAATGTTCAACTTACTATTTATCCAACATTTAATACTGAACATCTACTGTGAGGGAGGCACCATAGAAAGAAGTGTACTAAATGCATTGAATGATTTGTATTTCTGTTTTTCTACAACAATAACAAAAATTAATTTTGTTGCCTGCTTTCTCTGTCAGGGGAGTGTTAATTACTTGATAGGCCGAATCCTAATCTTCTAATAGTTCTAGGAGATAGGTATTTACTACTGGTCCATAGCCAGCAAACAGTGTAGTCCTGCTTTGACCCTAGAGAACCTAACTCCTGAGCGCCCACACCTACCTTTGTATAACGTTTTACACTTCCATCAAAGCCATGATCCACACAAGAAATTTATGAAATGGGAAAGAAGTTTGCTTTCAAACAAACCAAGAACAATTTAAAGAACTCTTCGATGGTCACAACTTGTTCATGTCACAGTCAGAACTGGAGTTCCATTCTTGTGGTCGCCTGTTATTTCAGTAGCTTCTCCTACAGCTCAATCCAACAAGCACATTCTGACACATCTCTCAGAGTACATTCTCTAAAATCTCACAAGTTTTATCACCTTTGACATTGTGGCATAAGAAATATGGCAATATAGGAAATAGAAGAGCTGACTTCTTTTAAAAATAGTTACAGGCTAATGATATGGACTGTTAAACTCTGGGTGTTGAGATCTTTCTCAAATATAAAACATTAGGCAAAGATAAGGAGCTTCTTTCCAGAACAACAGACACTGGTCTGGTGATACAGCCCTTGGTTATAATGACTTCATTTTGTGATGCCAAATGAGTAATACCTGTGTGATCACGCTGTGTGATGGATGTTGGTTCAGTCAAGTGACCTTAATCTCCTCCCTGTTATTGAATTGTTGCCATAAAGGTTGAGTCTTCATTTTCTTAGCCATTATTTTGAAGCAAATTCACCCAGAGTAAAATGGTAGCTTGTGCTTTTTGTAAACTTATACTGAAAATCTAATATCTGACACCAAGATTGAAACAACAAAATAGCTTTATTTGGTATCTTTTCATTTCTACACAGTTTTGGACAAGAGAGATGGAAGAAAGGAAGTTACATTCTTCAGGAAGATAGCTGCTAATAATCTATTGATTATTTTTAAATAAAAATTTGATTAAAAATAAGCACAGATAGGATTCTACTTATGGGGCTTTAATTTCAATTAAATTTAGTACAGCAAATTAGGTGACTTGTTAAACTATAAGTTTATATTTTAAAATAAGCAAACATCTAACTGAAGATAGCTGTAAAAGAAACAAATAAAAAGGATACATTGCTAAAGAAAAATTACCCTGCCTGCTTTTGCCAGTCTTCCAGGGCAGGAGTTTTTCACTTATTGGAGCCAACGAGCTCAAATCTATCCTTTGATCTGGTATTTTATGCATTCTTCTGACAATTTTCTATATTTTCTTTTATTTCTTTGTCTTTCCACTCCACCTATGTGAATTCTTGTTCTTTTTTTCTGCCTTCTCTTTCCTCCCTTCTCCTAATCTACTAGCAATAAGATTAAGCAGATTATTATAATTTTGTTGTTTTTTCTCCATTGTTCTGTCAAGCTCATTCTTTTCTAAAGTTCTGGATTTTCACAGAGAATATAGCCAAATCCAATCAACAGATAATTACTGGCTGATTCACATGTAGGCACATATGGAAACGGTGCCACTCAACTTTGCTGTGGCCCTAGCTTTTGAACTGGTAAATCACTAGATTAAAATATAAGAAAAAGTTATTTTGTGCTCTTATATTTAATTATTTGATTTCATTCCTGAAAGCCAGGAGGAAAATAATGAAGATTCCTCAAAGGTACTCATTTGGAACTCCATCATTTTAATAAATTAGCATATCTGATTGTTAGACCAGGACTTTGTTTTTTTTGTTGGTTTTTTAGGGGGTTTTTTTGTTTTTTTTTCTTGAGAATAATATGGGGCACCAAAGCTATCTGTCTTTCTCAAATATTCATCAATTTCCTCTTAGTGGTTTTGAATAACAGAAATAAAGTCACTGGAATAAAGCTGCTTCTCAAGAAAAAAGATCTTTCACTTTGATTGTGTCAGCCCTGCCTTAGGGCGTTTATCTGTGATAAATGCCTTATCTTTGTCTAGCATTATCTACCAGAGAGAAATCAACTATATATAATTATTACAACCAGGGGATCATTTCTTTTCAGTTTGATATTTTAAAGAATAAATGGCTGTCAAAATAAGTGAGGATAATTAAGGAGTTTTGTTTTGGGGCAGCATACAAAAACCTAAGAGCCTTAAAGAGCAAACTATGCTGGTAATAAACAGTCACTTTCTGATTGGTGTGTTCCATTTTAATGTGGTCAACTGAACGATCTCAGAAAATTTGAGGATTATTTTCCTGTCCTACAGTAACCGAAAGGAGATCTAGTAAAAATTAGGATTCTCTTATATGTTTCTAAAGTTATATTTGCTTTAACTGTGGAAAATATTGCAAATAGCAAGATTTAAAAAGGATCTTGGTGTGATCATTTTACTCTCTAGAAAGTATTGTTGCATATTAAATTTTAGGTAGATCTCAATGAAAATCAAGTTAGTGTTAACAAAAACAAGGCTGTGCAAAAGGGGTGTGAGTAAGAGTAAGTACCAAACTTGATTATGCAATAATATTCAGAAAACCACCCAGTGGCCTATAAGTAAATAGTTAAATGCCCCACCTGTTGAAAAACCCTTGGAACATTAACTTTTCACAAAGAACAGTAGGTCAATATATCTTTGAGAAGTGTAGTGATACAGATATCATCTTTTTTCTCCCTTGAAACACACAAGATCAATGAGATGCTAAACCCACTAATAAGAATTTTTGAGGCATTCAGATTCATCAACTATTTCACTGGCCAATAATAGTGTTATGGAAGCAACAGAGCATTGGTATGTAACCTGGGCAGCCACACAGGATCCAGTGGCTTAATACACTGCAGCTGCCATCATGATACTCTTAATAATTTTGAACAAGGAGCCCAGATTTTCATTTTGCACTGGGTCCCACAATTCATGTAGCCAGTCCTGAGTCTGAGATTCGATTTCAGAGAGATATGGATTGGTTCTGGGACTAGCACTACGTTAGTGCAATAGGGTTAATTTGCACGTCTTTGAGCCCCCATTTTTTCTTTAGAAAAGGAAATATTAATAACCACTTTCAGGGTTTTAATAATCAACAAAGATAATGCCTATAAAATGTGTGGCATGGCTCCTATACCTAAGTGCTTAATAAATATTAGTTCTCTATCTTCTCCACCTATTTAATTCTTCATCATCCCTGGAAACTATCACAAGGATGCTATTGCTAGGATGAGCTGTACCTTTAGGTCAGTATCCTGAAGTTATCCACATCTAGCTAGCTGACTTGAGAAGATAAAAAGAAAACAGAAATCAGATTTACGCCACGCCTAAGCATATAAACTGAACGCAAGACAATGTGAATGAATAATTGCCATTTGGTGCTTGTCATTCCTACAAATGAAGAAACTAGTATGGCAGAACCTTGGCTTTAGGTTCCATGTGCCCTCACACTAAAACAAGTCACTAAACCACCCAGATGAGACTTGTGAAAGGAGACTGTAAAATCTGTTGTTAATTTTAACTGATCATCCACCTCTAGCTGATGCAAGAGGTTCAATTTGGAGATTAAAAGAAAATTTCTTACACATTCTCTGTTCCATTCCTACCCATAGAGGCATAAGAATGGGACGCAGGATATTTTCCTCGGTGCTAGTTTCCTAGGGCTGTGGTAGCAAAATGCCACAAACTGGGTGCCTTAAACAACAAAAAAATTATTGTCACACAGTCTGAAAGCTAGAAGTCCAACATCACTGTGTTGGCAGGGTTGATTCCTTCCGAGAGTTGTGAGGGACACTCTGTTCCATGCATCTCCCCTAGCTTCTGGTGATTTGCTGGAAATATTTGGCATCCTTGATTTTTAGATACATCACACTGACCTCTGCCTCTATATTCACATGGCATTCTCTCTGTGTACCTGTTTCCAAATTTCCTCTTTTTATAAGGATACCAGTCATTGGAATAGGTGTGACCTCCAATATGACTTCATTTTAATGGAACTATTACATCTGCAATGTCCTTATTTCAAAACAATGTCAGATTCTGAGGTACCAGGGGTTTAGGACTTCAAGATACGAGTTTTGGGGACAATATCCAATGCAAAACATCTTCCTTCAAGCCAAGTAAGAAGGTTTGCTTTATGAGGCTCATCTTCTGTAGTTTGAAGGACTTGGGGTGCCTGAGAAGTCTAAAGCTGTGGCCAGAGCAGATTCAGTCTGATAACAGAGTTAAGGTGGCCACACTGGGATCTAGTTGTTCTTCCACTGACAGCAGGACAAAGGAGAATGTTTTCAGAGCACTAAACTTGGACCAAACTGGAGCCATGCCAAGAAAGCCAGCTGGAGGGCCAGAAGAATGTCAACAAAGGGTCTGAGCAGCTCAAAGGTAAGCAGCCAACCAAAGGAGAATTATTCCCCTGTGAAGAAAGCTACTCAAGGAGGTTCCTGGCCATAGTGCTGCTGAGGAATCTGAACAAGTATCTAAAACAGAAAGAGTCGGCTTTGGTTATCAGCCTTAATCAAAGAATGTCAACATCCCATGACACCAGAACCATCAAGTTAAGACAGGCCCTTTCCCCTCATCAGAAATAGCAGCTATTGAATATAGGAAGAGGAAAGCAACCTAGAAAAAAGAAGCCAGACACAGCACCCTTTCTCACTGCAACTTTCAACAATAGAGGATATAAGCCGGGGAGGGGGGAAATTTTAATTTGAATGAGTTTGGAATTTTGATGTTTCACCAGATGAGAAATTTTAATTTACTATAATGGGACTGTTCTTGTGAATGGAAGAGACTAGAAAGAGATGGTACCTATGAAAGATTCTATCCAGGAAAGAGGAAGAACAGGTCTATGGAGCAAGTTTAAAAGGAAGCGATGAAAAAGAAAGAAAAATAGCTTTTAAGCCTACACCCTATCAGTCCAGCAGGTACAATCAACCAAGTGCATGGGCTTTATGGTGTCCATAGGAAAATAGCGTGTCAGGTAGGGGCTTGGTGTTTACAGTTACATAAATATATTTTTCAAATTACTTCATAATCCAGTCTCGATTTTTTGATTGAAAAGTATGTCATCAGGTTATTGTAAAACTTAAATTAAATAAAGAACCTAAATAAAGTATGTAAAACTTCACACAATCTTAAAAAACGTGAGTAGTGTCATTACACATGTGAGGGGAAGGTATGTATCCTGCTGGTGATCCAGGCACGGTAGAGGAAATAAACATCTGATCTATTTAACACAGACCCCCAACATAATTAGCCACATACAATTGGTTATAATTTGAGCTTCAACAACAACAATAACAACAAACATATTGATTACTCAAATAGTTAAAAATTTATTTAAAAGGTACAATTTATTATAAGTACTGAATTTTGACCAGAACTGAATTTTGACCAGTACTGATTTAGCTTTAACAGCACTTTCTTATGTGTAAATGAAAATCAACACCACATCGAACTGAGAATACTTCAGCAGCTAATACTTCTGCTTCAGCCTCTGGAGTTTTGAGAGAGAGGTTGTGTTTGAGCAATGGAGATGTTAAGATTTGAATACTGTGTATCATACGAATATGTTGAAAATGACAGTGTCAAGTAAAATGGCATAAATGTTTCAGCATTCAAAATATAATGCTTAAAACATGTAATATTTGCCTAGAAATCTTTGGAATAGCAGACTCTCTGCCAGTTCTGAATGTTCTTGGATAAAATTTAAAGTGAAAATTGTTTTGTGCTATGTGGCATTCTTTTTGTTTGTTTTCCTCAGACCACAACCAGGGGTATCAAAACTATAAAGATAGTTTAGTAAGTACCAGAGGAAAACTTTGCCTTAAATTTGAACTGGAGTTGAACTATAAAAAGCAGTGAAGTTTGAGAGCCCATAGAAAATGCCCAGGTTATGCATTATTTTGTTTCTAATCTGCTTTTTGTATGATAAAAGCTATTAATTAAATAATTCCCTATGATATTATTTAGTGGAAACCATCTGTGTGAATTCATCCAGCAACAAAAATAGTCAATATTAGTGCAGAAGGCATAATTTCTTCTTGTTTTATAGGTTTCATCTCTGCTTTCATAAGCCTGACCTTTGACACAATTATTGTGCCAAACTTCTCAATGCCTTATAGATGAATTTCATTGGGAATGCCACTGTGGAGAGGGCTACAGCTTCTCTTATGTCTTTACATACAGTTGTGTAGCACACATAAAAGGCCTAGTGTTCAGAATGAATTTTTTACATGGCAAATTTTTAGACAAGTACCCTTTATTTAGTACATGATGTTTTGTACTGGTAGAAGAGCTGTCAAAATCATAAAGTGTTTGAACTATATTAGGACGTTAGAGAAGATCTAGTCTTACTCTCTAGTTTGACAAAGTGGAAACTGAGGTTCAGAAAATTCACATTCTCCCACTACAGTTCTGAGTTGCACACAACCCAAAACGAGAGTACCAATAATAGAATCTAGATCGTTTATCTTCTGTCAAACGCCCTTTCTAGTTAGTCAGGTTGCTCCACTAGCAGAAGAAAAAGGATGCAATAACTTTGGAATGTGAATATGGAAAATCACTTATACCCTAAATTTATTCTAACATAATTCCCAGAGGATTTTCTTAAAGGACAACAATCCTGTGTGGTGTTAAGTGTTCTGTATGGAAAAAGAAAATTCAAGTGGGAGAGAGGCTCTATGACAAAAATATGGGAAATGCTGGTTTTAACAGAATTTTAAAAGTTTCTTGAAAGCAATATTTCTCAGAGTCCTTAACAAGCTAACACACATTGCACATTTCCAAACGCGGAATATGGCATACAGAGTTCCCAATTACATTTAATACTACTCTAAATCAAAGCAGAATTATGAGCTGTCAACAGTTAATCTGGATATTATAATTTTAGAAAATAATAACGGTCTCACAGTTTTCACTGTTTCTTAATAGATAGGAAACATAGATAGGAATCATTTGAGTTAAAGGGTATATCCTCTTTCACTGATAAAAAAGGTTGGAAAATAAGTAATAATAAATGAACTCCCGTGAGACTCTTTGAATGAGTGCAGAGAGAGGCTAGAAAGTATGTGAACTAGATAAAAAAGAAATCAAAGTGACACCATTGTGAGAAAACTCTTCAGAGTTCATAGTCAATTGGAGAATAACAACTGCTTTTGTTGCTATAGTGTAAAAAAAATGACATTATAGGCATGGGGGGGCATCTAAAATTCCACTCCTTTTCTCAATTTATTAAGAGGCATCGGATAAATTATTGAAAAATTGCATGTTTCTCAAGTGTGGTCCATAGTCTCAAGAGGCTCTTTGGTACTTTGCAAGTTGATTTTTTTTTTAAAGCCAGCCTATCTTTAGTTTTACAGGTAAATGACTAACTTCATAGATGTACCTAATGGATAATATGACTAAAGGTTACTTAATTGTAGCTTACCAAGTGAATTATTAAGGTTACTAAGGCTAAGTATTAATGAAATACGTATCACATGAGTTAACCGACTTTCCTCATTCAGTATTTTCCCAAGAAAGTTTTCATTCAATGTTTGGCAGCTTTGGAAAGCTCAATTGTACATGCAACATGCAGATCCTTGGAATTTCTATGATTTTCTGCAAGACAGCACTGCAAAATGCTGCCTTGACTTGGCCATGGTTTTCATTTGCTGCTGCTCTTTTTTAATACAAATTACTGTCATTGCGAATGTGTCATCATTGTGAATTTCATTTGTGATGGGTTGTTTTGTTAATCCTGCAATGATGACTATATCACTATAACTAGACATTAAGCCATAATTTTCCAATTATTAGTGTCTAGGACATGTATGCAATGGGGTTCAAATATGGGTCATCCATAACCCTATTACTATTGCAAACCTATAAGTAATACCTACCACTCAACCCACCCATTAAATTTTAATTGGTCGTGACACTTCATTGACAAAGAGTAGCCTGTAAATTTATGTTAGCTAAACAAATTGCAGCATAATATATCACCGGCATGTTCAAATTTACAGGCTTAATTTTAGTCCATTTTTGATACATAAAATCATGAATACAGTCTCATACTGCAATATTTTATTTTATTCTTTTTCAATTCTTTCATAGAATTGTATTCTTTATCCATTATAAAGGGAGATCATTTGCAGGAAAAAGCTGTAACTAGGGTGGAAGTTTTAAATTTTTTGATAACTAGTCTTAAGAAGTGAAAGACACGTTGAGTGGGAACTGTTAGTCTGGGCTTAATTCTGTCCTATGAGAGCATGCAGTAGTAGAACAAACTTTAGAATTAACCTTTTAAATTTATAGCTTTTGTAATAACAAGCAAAGTAAAATTCCAGACTGCTCATTCCCAATATTTTCCCCATCGAGGACTCTATTTGTAATACTTATTCAAGAATTCCATTATTTGAAAGTGTTTCATCCTACAAAATGCATTTATTAAGTGAAAATTTATTTATTGACTTTCCTATTTCAATAATAAAATAAATATGTAATTTCTAATTAGAGTTTCTGATGTGCAAGAGAAAACCAGATTAGCACATTGAATTGTTTAATCCCAGCCAAATGTTTTAATGGGCCTTTATATTTGTATCACAAGTAAACTTATGACTTACAATTTTTTAATATTGAAATTTTCTAATAGATCACTCTTCTCTGGAGATCTAGAATTAAAAGTTTAGCTACCCTAAACTTTTGCAAAAGATATCAAAAATAATATATGTAGGAAAAGTCAGGTATGACCCCACTCTCAGTGCTTAATGGAAATGAGCACAGTGGTCTGAGAATCAGGAGACCCAAAGTCACCTCTCACTGCTCAGCTTCAGTGTCTGCTTTTTGCTTTTTGTTGTTGTTTTTTGTTTTGTTTTGTTTTGTTTTTAAACAAAACAAAAAAGAAAACCCTGATGGTGGCTAACCTTAAAGAGCAAACAAGCATTGTATATTGTTTAAAAGCATGACCACTAGAGAAAAAGTGCCTGAATTTTAATCCTAACTCCATAAAATCACTTAACCAAACCATAAGCATCATAATCAAATTGTTATAAACCCACGATAAGAGAAAATCTTAATAGCAGAGAAAAAGATGGCATTTCATACAAAGAAATAAATACAAAAATTATCACAGACTTATGTCAAAAAAAAAAAAAAACAATGTAAGCCAGAAGAATATGCAATGACACCTTTAAAGTACAAAAAAAAGCCAACATAAAATTCTATATCCTGTAACTATATTCTTCAAAATTTAAGGGGAAATAAAGACATATTTGAAAAAGGTAAATAATAGCACCTACCCCCCAGAGCTGTTATGAATATTAAATTACTCAATATATATATATAAAATGCTCTGGACAATGCCCGGAAGATAAGCATTATAGTTATGTATTAAAAATAAAATAAAAACTAAAATAAGCAACTGAGGCTTTTCCAACCCTTTCATTTTATCTAAAAATGGTGATTTCAAATGACATATTTCTCAACAAAAAGATAGTGGAGATTAATGGACCCCCTCCACACACAAGAAGAATTAGAGGTCAATATAGCTGTTTATAACTGTGTCATACCAATAATGTGTCTGTCCTAGTGAGTTCAGGCTGCTATAACAAAGCACCATAGATTAGATGGCTTATAAACAACAGAATTTATTTCTCACAGTTCTGGAGGTTTCAAGTTCAAGATCAGGGTGCCAGCTTGATGGGGTTTTGGTGAAAGCTCTTTCTGGGTTACAGAATGCCAGTCGGTGTCATTGTATCCTCACACGGCAGGAAGAGAACTCTTTGGCCTTTTTTATAAGGAAACTAATCCTGTTAATGAGGGCTCCACCCTCCTGACCTAATTACTTCCCAAAGGACCCCCTCCTAATAACATCACATTGAGGAGTAGGATTTTTATATAAATTTTGGACAGATACAGACATTCAGTCCATAACAGTGTCTGCTCACCAGAAGGTAAATTCTTTGAAAGTTTGAAATTACATCTTAGTATAATACTTTGCTCTCAGTGATTTGCCTAAGAATATCTCATACTGTGTAAGTCATTCACAAAGCACTTTCACATACATTATATCATTTTATATAACAAGGTTTTAATTATTTAGTTTTCTCATTTAACAAATGGTTACTGGAAATCTTCTCTATGGCAACTACTACTCTACTAGGCTTGGGGATTCAGTGGGAACCAAGACATGATACTTCTCCTCGGGCTGTTTGGAGATACAGTGCAGGTGCCAGATTTGTCAATAGGCAAATAAAATTTCAAATTTCAAGTACTACAATATGCGTAAGTGCAGGGCGCTATGGAGGAACACAGGCGGGACAGCATCCCGGTGTTGCAGGATCAAGGAAGGCTTTTAGAGGAGATGCACTTAAACAGAATCCTAAACAACAACAACAACAAACTTCCATCAGGATTGATTGGAGGCTTGAGGAGCTAAATGAAGAGAGTTTATAATAGGATACTGAGCAAATTATTTAATCAGTCTGAGCCTAAGTTTTCTCAGCTTTAGAATGGAAATAACACCTTCACTGAGCTGTGGCTAGAATTAATGAAATGAAGTAATAAAAAACTGCTTTTAAAACTGTAAAGCCACATATGGGAGTAATGCACAAATACTGGCAAAAGGTATTAGCCACTGGACTTTGAACTCATTTAGAAAATAAATAATATTCAGAAAAAGTGGAGAAATAAAATAGCATTTTCTATTTATTATAAAAGTCTGAAATGAATCTTTAGTTAACCATTCTAGTCTGAAATATGAACTACATTTCTGTTAGCAAAAAAAATAATCATTTCATTCAATCATAACAGTCAAGATATAAACACTAATGTAAACAAAAAGCAAGACAGAGCCACTGGCTGAGAAAGACATAGAATATAACTTTTAAATCTTATGGATAAAACATAGAGCTGGCAGAGCATTTAATATAATACAACTTGATAATGTTTTAATAATACTTGACTAAAAAATGAAAGAGAGGAATCCTGGCTCATTCATTTCTAAACCTATACTCTTGTTCCCTTGCCCATTACAATGCATTCAATAAAAGATGTATAGTAAATGTTTACTGCATTGAAATTAGTCACTTTCTGGAAGCTTGATGTTCTGCACAAACATATGTGGAAATCCCTACTACCTAGATGACTATCCCCTACAAGAAGCTTTCCTGACTTCCCTCATTGCAAAAGCAAATGCTCTCTTTTCCCCTCCTCCTTCCCTAGCATGCTTCAATCATAGCACTTCCACAGCCTATAAAAAGACTCCCTTTAATGTGCTTTCTCCATCCATTTCTGTGAGCTCCTCAACAACTATATGGGGCTGAACTTTATTCCCCCAGGACTTAACGCAGTGCCCGGAATATTGCAGACATTCATTTAAATACTTACTGAGCTACACTGACCCACAATACAACTAAGATTGTAGACTTAGGGAATGGTTGCTTGAATTTGGAGATAAGGGGGACCCTCTTTTCCTAACCTGCACGTGAAATGGGTAATTTAATGACAAAATGAAATGCTTGATATAGAATAGACTTAGAAAGCAGTAGAATATCTTGAACATAGTAAGTATTAAATAAATATTTGACGAATGAATATATTGTGAGAAACAAGGATTAGTAATTGTAATTTGGAACTCTTGCAAAAGCCTGGGAAAGCAATTCAACTGTAATCTGGACATTCTTTCACAATTAAGTAAAGATATTATTGTACTTTTTCAACAAGGGTTGCAATGAAATGTTTTCTCATTTATAAAGAAAATTGATTTAGCCAAAAGATTCTGTTCCATAGTAACATGATGTGGCTTTTTTAGCTGGATTACTTCGTAATAATTTTGCAAAGTATTAATTAAACACACATGGTAGGAAATTACAGTGAGTTTCTATCATATAATAAATATTTCTGCTCTAAGAGGTAAAAACATCAGCCTTACCCCATATTACTTGAAAAACAGGAAGAACAGAGGCAAATATTTCAATCCAGTCTTAGTACTTTGTTTATTTTTACCCAGAGAGCCACATCTAAGTCACACTGCAGTACAGAGTCAGTCAGAATAACAGGATTAAACAAGTAAGTGTGAGGTCACAGATCATCTGTATCAGTCTTTCAACCCTTTAGTCTCCACTGCCCTTGATAAATGTGCAGTAAGAGCAAAAACTGACCAACATTACTGCACATGCAGCCTCATTCACAGATGGGCAACACCACTGAGACTCAAAGTCTGAAAAAAAAATGCTTTCAAGATTATTTTTTCCCTGAATAAGCCTATTACTTACAGCTGAGATTTGATTACTATCAGTACCCTTTTAAGAAATGATTATCCTCACAGCCTAGCTATAGCAGACAACTCTGGTTAGTAAAAATAAAGATAACACCATTTTACATTGGCTGATAGGATAAGAAACTGATAGTGACCTCCAGGGCATCTCGACAACTGAAAAAGAGAATGTCTGTACCCAGCAGCAGCTCCCATAGGCAACAACACCTTCTTCCATCAACACTAATCAATAAGCCTAAAGCCTTGGCTTAAAAGATAGAGCACAATGCCACGGTAGGGAAAAAAAAAAATAGTTCAGAGTAAGGCAAGATGAGCACATCTTCCCTTAGTGATTCTAAACTTTTTTTAAAAAGTGGCCACAAGCCCTTTAATGAATAAAATAGAATAAAAATAAATAAGAAAAAAATTTAAATAATATGTTCATGCATTTATGTGAATGAATCATATCTCCTGGTTGATTCATAGATAGATCACTTATAGACAGTCCCTAAGTATTTTCACAAGTGCTTCCACAGGGTCACTTCTAATTATGAAATTTGTTCCATTCTTCCTTCCAGGGGATTGTTTTTCTATCCATTCCTCAATTAAACATCTTTTGTTCAGTTAGGGGTCTCAACTGTGGGTGAATGTGTTTGCCAAGAGACAATAAGCAGGGTCTGAAGGCATTTTTCATTGTTCTAACTGGTGGTGGGGAAGGGTGCTATTGGCTTCCAGAAGAGGCCCAGATGCTGCTAAACATCCTACAGTGCACAGGACAGCACCTCCTATCACCAACGCCCCCCCACACACACACACACACAAGACAAAAATTATCTGTCCCAAAATATCAATAGCTCCAAGGTGAGAACACTTTTTAGCCCAGTGATTCTCAGTGGTGGCCGTACTGCCCCCTTGTGGGCACTTTGGAAATTTGCACGGTCCTTTTTCTTTTACGATGTCCTGCAATGCAAAGAGAATACCACACTGAAGAATGATTCTACAATCCACACGAGATTCAAATTTCCCACTGGCAATTCACACAGAAGAAAAATCCATAGACAATTCTTAATCCTAGAACCTAAATCTGTTCATACATGTAAATGAAATATTTATTGCTGCATGGTCTTAAATTACATTGTTTGTCAGGAATGCAACTACCATGTATATTAAGGGAAGTAAATACTTTCTTTTGTAAGAAACTTTACAGAGTTGTTTACTAATTTGGAAAATTAGATCACTTGACAGAAACACTATTACTGGCACTGGAGTGCCCAATAAAACACACCAGTACCAATGTATGTTTTCAATTGTTATATAAAATTATTCTAGGTAGAGGTATAAGCACTTCACATCTTTGGTTCAACTTACTGTGTGCTCCATTTCCTGCAGTCATCTCCAATTTGGACAATCCAAGCACTTACTTTTTTTTAAACCACATATTATTTGATTATACATTATTTTCTCTTCCTTTGTTTATATTATCATTAGGATACTATGTATATATACACACATAATTGTGTATGCAGATGGGTTATATAATCTATGAATTTCATTTCAGGATAGTCAGAGAGCATTAGAAAATATTTGACATGAAAGGAGAGCACTGGGTGTATTAGGATTGTAATTCACTGCTCTTCCCCATCATAGACCTTTGAAATCTTGATTCTGCTTTCCAATATAATTACCAACCCTTATAGCATCTTGCCCTCTGTAAATCTGATTAAGATGCCATTGATATCCTTACCCAAATAAATAATAAAGATGCTTAATATAGAACTGATGACTAATGCTGAGTAATGGAATTCACTTTTCTGTACTTGCTCAATGGAATTTCACATCTACTTTTTAAACTACCTTTATATAACTTAGTACAAAAGATGGCCCTGGAAAATTTCCACAAAACAGGGACCAATCACCTTTCCCAATGGAGCTACACTTTGCTGACCATTCCACCCACTACTGAAGGCACTTGGATATTTCCAGTAAAGTTTCTTTAACATGAAACAGCCATTCGAATTATTCCTAAAATCTTTCTGAAAAAAAGAAAAAAGGAAAAACTGACAGCAGATGGACAGGAAGCAAATAAAGCAAAGGAATATACAATCTCAAGAATAGTGAACAGATACTTCTGTATGGGTAGCATGAGTGTTCGGACAGATTTTTCTTTTCAAAAAGTTTCAACGAGTTCATATTGAACAATACATCATTAAATATTCTATATCATCAATGAGCCCAAAACCATTCCCAGAAATCTGAATTTTTTGAAGCATCTTGGATGAGGAGTGTTTGCAAATCAAATATACTCGGAAATATACCTATACTATCATCAATTTTAAAATTATATTTTCAAATAACTGGACTTCCTTTATTACATAATGTATTTTATATAA
This sequence comes from Pteropus medius, assembly GCF_902729225.1. NCBI lineage: Eukaryota > Metazoa > Chordata > Mammalia > Chiroptera > Pteropodidae > Pteropus > Pteropus medius. The sequence goes on along the minus strand of NW_024344378.1, from coordinate 30,342,945 downwards.
AACCAAATCACCAATAAGATTATTTAACTAATTCATACTGCCTTTTAAAATTTTCTTAAACGTTAAAGAGAAAATTTAAATTCTCAGTGGTCAGAATACAGTGTCTATTATTTGACACATTAACAAAAATACTCATTAAGTTACCAAGTATGTGTGTATGCACCTTAGCTTGGGGTAGAAGTGAGAGAACTATTTAAATTCTACTTTTAAATATATAAAATAATATCACCTTAAAAATAGTATATGCCTAAATATAACCATGTTGTTTTAAAGTATATAATTTTAGTTGATTGAAACATTTAGAACTTTTCTGAATTAGTTTATATTTTGGCATGGTTTAAATAAATGTGCCAAAGAAAAACTGTCTTTATCGTAATATGCCTATTTGAGGTTTATTCTACTAGTTCCTTGTAACCCTAAAGAAACAATTTACTAAAATTATAGGGAAGTAAAGTGTTGAAATTACAGCACAAAAGTTTCTTTCACCCTAAAATTACAGGTAAGAAAACTACCGCCTACAGAAATAAAAATCACTACTTGTCATTCATTTTAAGCCCAATTTTGCTTCCCTATAAATCTTTATAAAATTCATATCGTGAAAACAAGAGAATCAAAACCACCAAAGATCTGTGATTTTTCATGGAACCACAAGAGACTCGTACTTTTATTTGAACCAAAGGACTCTCAATAAACAACGAATCCTTCGATGAATAAGAAAAGGTGTGGGGGGAGGGGAAAGCAGCTAGAACCAGCAAGTGAAAAGGCCTCTCAAAAACCTTGCATCATTACTGAGATATGTCCTTCACCCCTCATCTCATCCAAAACCTCTTTCCACAGGGATCAGTGAACTTCAGAAGTCACAGCTTTATATCTCGGGTTTGAAGGAAAATTGGAAAAACCGATGGTATGGTGTACTGAGTTAAATACTGGCCCCCAACTTTTACGTTCATGCAATATCTGTGATTGCGACCTTACTTTGAAATATGGTCTTTGTAGATGTCATCAAAATGAAATCATCCTGGATGAGGGTGGACCCTAAATTCAATGACTGTTGTTCTTATAAGAGAGAAGTTTGGACACAGGCACACAGAGAGAGGGAAGAGAGTCATATGAACGAAGGCAGAGATTGGAGTGATGCACCTATAAGCCTGATGAATTATGACAACTATCAAGAACCCTTGGCCACAGAGATGTTCCAGCTGTGCAGAATATCCACTCTGAGTGGCTCTTCTGGGGCCTCCTAAGTCTCTCCCTTAGCCTGACATAGCTAATCCACTGAATGTTCCTGCCTTACTATCATCTCTTATGGGCAATTCACAGCAGTGTTTTATTTACATCTAGAGCCTTTAAGAAACAGTTCTTCTTACACAATCATCTAGAGTTGGTTGGGATGTTAACCTGGGTAACAGTATTTTTTGTGTCCTTTGCTCTGACCGATCATTAAGTGTACATTTTACATTTTTGAAAAACATGTAAAAGGCATCTAACCATCTCATTTCCACTTGTCTCATTGTTCCAAGTTACAAATGTCCAGTTTTCCTCATTTCACCCATCACTTAAGATGTTTAAGATAGATTTAAGATGGGCTAGAATGGCAAATAGGAGACATGGGATTTAAGCCCAGTTTTGTCAATAACAAGCTTCCTGTCATTGGCAAATCACAATCTTTCTGAACCTCTAGATTTTTTTCTTTATCATTAATGTTTTATTAATCAAAAAAGATAAACAAGTATATCTCCTAAAATCCTTTCTAGGCATGAGTTTTTATAATTTGTTAATACCAGAACTCGAGTTTCAAAAAAATCTCTAAAACCGTTTAAACTTTCTACTGTTAAATTCTTACCAGCACTTTTACTTAGGACTTTACACTCACGTCATCTTTTCTTATTTCACAAAAGCATGTATGGAGTATGCCTTGTATACAAAGCCTTATGGAGAGGAAGTATCATTATTCCTATTTTATTGATATGGAAATTAAAGCTTAGAGAGATGAAGTAATTTGTCTGAAATCACACAATGCAGGAGAGGCCAGAGTTCAACCTCAGGTCTGTGACATTAAAGACTATTGTTCTAATTAATCAGGATACATTCTCTGTAAGACTGGGCCAAAATTTCTGAGATTATTCTTCCTACTCTCCAAAAACAGTTTCACTTTTTGACTTTAACTTCTTGATTATCTTTAATGTGATTGAATTCCAATCCAAATAAATGTTTACAAAGTCACCTTTCAGTAAATCTAGTCCAATATTATTACAATGGTCAAAAAAAGGAAAGAGCACTCTACTAGAAGTTACCATCCTATTAAAAGAAATCTCCACTGAGTAGTTCCAATACCATATATGTCTAAATCTTCTCACTAGTCTTTATAAAAAATGTAGCTGAGAGACTTGGAATTTGTTTTATTCCCAAGTGGGAACAAGTTCCTCAGAGTCTTTAAAGTATCGAAATAGTATTTTGATGAAAGAAAACAAATCACTGTGATTCTTAAAGAAGGACTTTAGTTATTTAATAGCATTGTATACAAACAATTTTATCCTTACTTTCAAAATCACATTGTAGGAATTTGGGAGTTTTATTTGATTAAAAAAAAATTAAATTTTAGATTAAGCCAAAAGCACAATGTGGACTTTATAAATCTGAAAAGGAAAAGGGTATTTAAACATTGCTTCAAAAGTATCCTCATGAAACCAACTCAAGTATAAAAAAAGAAATAAGAACTTTCCATATGTTACTGTTATGGTTATATGTTTGATTTTCTTTTTTAATTCTGTCTTTAATGTAGAAAATTAACTTTGTCAATGCCACCAGCATACTTTTTATTTTTAATAGAAAGAGTTAGAGATCACTTATCTCATACAGAAAGTGGATGCGTAATTGCATAAATTAAAAAAAAAAAAAAGTCACACTGGAGATTAGCAACATCTTTGACCTAGAACCGTCACTTTTTGGAATTTATTTCATATGTAAACAAAAAATATACGAGGAAAGGTATACAAGAATATCAGTTGCAGCACTGTTTACATTTCCAAAACAAAAATAAATATCGATATTTATAAGCTGACATACATGAATACTATGAAATAGTGCATGGCCATTAGAGACCAATACAGATTGATCCAGAAAGAACCCTATACAGATTGATCCAGAAAGAACCCTAGGAACTATTATTAAGCAAAATACACCAGGATACTGAAGAGTGTTGTGGAATGATTCCATTTCAGTTTAAAAAAAAAAAAAGCAAAGAAAACTCTGAACGAGCAGGGGCGCTCTCTCCACATAAAGGTTTGCAGAAACATACAGAAAGGTTAACGTTGCTTCCTGCTGGAGTTCAAGTGGGAAAGACTGGAAGGAAAAGATAATTAAATTTTACATATCTTTTTATTGTCTGACAACCAGCATGTATCACTTTGACAATTAACATAATTAAGGAAGTAGATATAGCCCAAGAAATGATTAAAATCAGAGAATTTGAGATGTAGTATATGCTCTTAAGTACCAAAAAGTACATCCAGATTTTAACATGGTAAGTAGGGATTTGGAACCACACGAAAGAAAAACAATTATTGTCCTGATTTCTTTGCTATCAAGAACCCCAGAGAGTCCACAGCCTGTCTCATCTTGTGTGGACATCCTTGGTGATACCCTGAAGCCAGATGATAAGGCTAGATAACTAGAAGATTTCAAGCTAGGATGCTTCAAACCCTGCCTCTATACTTAGGGAATATCTTGCCTCAATAGCAAACCAGAAAGATCAGAGAAAACAAAAGGTATTACTACTTATCTCTTGCTTCACCACATCTAATAGAGCCTAGATTCTCTTTTTTGGCCCTGCAGATAACAAAAAGCATATCCTATGTTTGATTTACCTTGGTTCTCTCTCACAGTCACAGACTGTATAAAATTTTTTCCCCTGACCCAGTAAAAATATAAATTATTGCCTCAAAGAGCATTTTTATATACTAATAGTTTCAAATAAACATATCAGTTTCAAAATACTTTTTACAAAGGCAATTTATTCTCATATAGGGCACCAAAATGTGCACTGTTTTAAGTTTTCTCCATTTCCCATCTTGCTTGTTTATCTAAGTACAATCTAACACAATATCTGAGCAAAGAGACCGATTACAGAAGCCAAGTGATCGCATTAATTCAGAACTGACTTCTTTTTACTCATAGTACAACTTATTTTTGCACTGAACCTTGGTTACTGGGACAGACCAAAATAAGAAAAATTGTCCTCAGCGATAAATCACAAATGATGCCATCAGTGAGACTACGTCACTTCCAGTCCCCTGGGGGTTTCACATGAGAGGGGTCACAGACTGAATGAAACAGCCTTTTACAGTAAGACTGAATGGCACTTTCTGAGGGAATATTGATTCAAAAACGTACGGTCCATTAGATATGTCCCACAATTTATCCCTTGGTGGCAGGTCAGACTACACTAGTTTATTTTTACCCTAAAATTGTCGAAAGGCAGTATATATTGACAGCATTCCATAAAACACTTTTGCTTTTCTCTTGAAAATATATAGATGTATAAAAATGATTATATTATATAGACTATGTTTTTTTCTAAGAAGGACCTCAGAATACAAGAGGCCATATTAAGATTTACTTCATTATTTTCTAGAACCACAGAATTATCAAGGAGATCAAACAACCTATTAGAAGCTATTAGAAGTTTCTCCTAATATCTGATCTAACTTTCGTTGATAATAATTGACTTTTAGTTCTTTATGTGAGGAGGGGGAGTGAGTCAGAAGCCATTTCCTTTATTATTCTATTTCCTCACACATACATTTTTTTACCACTATTAATTTTCCATTATTTCAGTTTTATTCTCTCAGCTAAATAAGAGTCCAGAGGTTTCCTGAGGAGTTTTAGAAATTTTCCTCAGACTGAGATCAATGTTTCAAGAAGCTGCCATGCAAAGTGCACTATTTGTTTCTCTTAAAGAAAACTTAGCTTTGGCTTTTTAAACACACTCCTCCAAAATTATTACTGATTTGAAAAATAAAATGCCATATGTAGTCGATGATACATTTTACAAACACTGAATCCTAATATTAAGAAAGTTATATGTTTGAGAATATATTTTAAAATTCAACTAAAGGCCTTCCCCAATGAGTGGTTGTACAATTGTTAAATATTATACACCTGCTGCCATCTTGTGGTAATTGTTGAAATATCTCTCTCT